>NC_057794.1:409859708-410233083 GCF_018294505.1 Triticum aestivum
TTAGCAGCAGTAGCCAAGGAATCGCTCGATCGGGTTCAGTTAACAGCCGTCGATTGATCGCTCAGGTTCATTAACGCGTAGCCTGCAGTGCAATCACTCGGGTTCAGTTAGAGCCCAACGCCTCGCTTAGGTTCAGTTAGAGCCAACGCCTCGCACACACGCGAGTACGTGTACGAGAGAAACGCGCATCGCTCGGCCCCCGACCTCCCACCGTAACCGGGAACTCCTCGAAATTTTCCTCCCCCTCGCTTCTACCATGGTTTTTTCTGTCATGGACGGCCCAAAGAATGTCATGCAGCTGCGTCTCCGGCCCGCCCAGTACAAAAAGCCCATTTTCTGTCATGATTTTTTTCATAGGAGTAGAAGCCCACCACATCTATGATGATACCGGGTTTTGTCACAATTATCGTCATAGAAGTGTCATATGTATGACAGAAAAAAATTTCGTTCGGCCCAAAATGTCACGGATGTGTCTTTTTTTTGTAGTGGGTACATGTTTATCATAGCACGAGTTTCCATAGATATTCGGGGTCACGGCGAGGAACTTGATGCATCATTGAACTTGGCATCCAAGGAATTCCGCGTAGTCGTACACGAGTCATAGTCGAACTTGACGGTTCCGTTACACGGTTCTTCAGAGACGGTAGTTGTTCTCGGTTCGTAGACGAGCTTGACGGATCCGAGGGCTCCGGCAATCGGGGTACTTGGCACAACGCCGTGAAGTCGTACACATTCCGTAGATGTTCATGTCATCGGTGTCTTGGTACTTGGGGTCTTCGGACTTTCTGGTCCCGTTCTTGCGACAGCAGTCGTGCACGTTCGTTCGGAGAGGTACTTGGTCTTGTGAAGAGGTACTTTGCGGTAGTGGTACTTGGCATAAACCCACAGAGATGGTCTTGACATGCAACGAGCAACAACGTGGTGTACAGATGCAGCAGTGGTCTTGCCGGTGTCGCGGCCGGAGCGGGGTGGACCTGGCAAGGTCCTGTCCTGGGTCGGCGTTGGTCGGTGGTGAGTAGCAGCTCAGGCCGAGGGCCCGTGCTGGTGCTGCTCCGCACGAAGGAGCAGAAGAGGTCAACGGATGGCGACGGCATGCACGCACGCGGAGGACAAGACGAGCAGGTGGCGTCCATGGCTCCATACCCCGGCAAAGCAGCAAGGACCGACGCAGACGACGAGGAGGAGGCCACAGGGAGGCGACGAGTAGGTCTCCGGCACGGGCGTCTGACGAGATGACTCGACGACGACCTGCTGCTGGCAGCGTGCTCCGGCGAGGCCGGCATCAGGCCGCGTGGCCCGCGGGTGAGCAGCGAGGGCGAGGAAGCAGAAGTAGAAGAGGAAGGGGTGTCGCATGGAGGGCGTCGTGCTCGCCGGTGTGAGGTGCGCGCCGACGAGGAAAATCCAGGGAGGAGAAGGGGCGCGTCGGGGTCCAGGACGACGACTGGCTGGAGGAGGATGCGCGGCTCGCGGGAGGAACTGGCGCGGGGAGCTCCTCTCTGGACGGAGCTGCAGGCGGCTGCGGGGTTGACGAGGTACTCTGGCGGCGGCGCTAGGAGGGGGATGAGGGGATCGGAGAGAGGGAAAAGGGGATCGAGCGCGGCTGACAAGTTCGATGCGTGCGTGAGTCTCTGGCGGTGCAGGAGGAGAACAAGGGGAGAGGGAGAGATCGAAGGAGAGGGTGGTTTCGGTCGGGCCTAGTGGCTGCTAGGGTTAGATCCGGTGCGGGCTGGGCCTTAGGAATTTGGTAGGCCGGCCTGGCCCAGTGGCTTGCGGGTGCTGGGCTCTCTCTCCCTCCCTCTTAAAACTACTTTAACAAAAAACATTAGAGATAAAGGAAAAAAAGGAAGAGGGGTTCGGAACGAATTTGAGCATGCGGGTAATTTTTCTGGACTCACAAAAACGTGCATGTTCACAGAAAAATAGAAGTGGCAAGATTGAAAGATCTGGATTCAAATCCATTTGAATTTAATTCAAATGGTTTGAGTAAGTTCAAGGTTTTCCAGAGTCCAAAAATGTTGGGAATTTTGGTGGAGCTCGGGAAAGATGAAAGAATTTGCGGCAAAGTTGGAGGCCAAGAATTGAGAAGGAAAAAGGCATGGAACTTAACTCTAAGTGTGTTATGGTGATTCCAAAATAATGGAATATTTAAAATATAGCTCCCTAATAATAGTAGGAGACTTTTATATGTTATAAAGAGAATTTCACCATGTGAACTCCCTCGATTTAAATGGATCAAAGATCCATGCCATTTATTTAGTTGAGTTAAAAAAGACATGATGGCATGATGTCATGATGCAATGCACAAATGCATAGATGAATGCAATAGACAAAACAAATTACCCGACGAAACTCGGAAAACCAAGGAAGGCATCTGAAGCTCCGGTCTTGGGGCGTTACAAAGCTCCAGCGATCCATTTATGGACTGGTGCAAGCCTCTCGGAGTTGGAATATACGCTTTGATAGTGTGATCAAAGCATATGGTTTTATACAGACTTTTGGAGAAGCCTGTATTTACAAGAAAGTGAGTGGGAGCTCTGTAGCATTTCTGATATTATGTGTAGATGACATATTTCTGATCAGAAATGATACTGAATTTCTGAATAGCATAAAAGGATACTTGAATAAGAATTTTTCAATGAAAGACCTCGGTGAAGCTGCTTATATATTGGGCATCAAGATCTATAGAGATAGATCAAGACACTTAATTGGACTTTCACAAAGCACATACCTTGATAAAGTTTTGAAGAAGTTCAAAATGGATCAAGCAAAGAAAGGGTTCTTGCTGTGTTACAAGGTGTGAAGTTGAGTCAGACTCAATGCCCGACCACTACAGGAGATAGAAACAAAATGAAAGTCATTCCCTGTGCTTCATCCATAGGTTCTATCATGTATGCAATGATGTATACCAGACCTGATGTGTGCCTTGGTATTAGTTTAGAGGGGAGGTACCAAAGTAATCCAGGAGTGGATCACTGGACAACGGTCAAGAACATCCTGAAATACCTGTAAAGGACTAAGGATATGTTTCTCATTTATGGAGGTGACAAAGAGCTCGTCGTAAACGGTTACGTCGATGCAAGCTTTGACACTGATCCGGATGACTCTAAGTCACAAACCGGATACGTATTTTTTTATTGAACGGTGGAGATGTCAGTTGGTGCAGTTCCAAGCAGAGCGTCGTGGCGGGATCTACGTGTGAAGCGAAGTACATAGCTGCTTCGGAAGCAGCAAATGAAGGAGTCTGGATGAAGGAGTTCATATCCGATCTAGGTGTCTATAAGTGTAACTATCCCTGGGTGGTTTTGGTAATTCCTAACAACATATAGCTCATTGAGCTAATGCTATTCCAATATGAATATTTCAGGAAAGGTTAATGATTGGCATGACATGGATTAGAAAGTGGACCCTTCAAAATGCTAAGGATAAAAGATTGGCTCAAGCTCAAAGCACAAGTCTCTGCATTTATTAGTGATCCAAGATCACATTGAGTCTATAGGAAAAGCCAAAACTATTAAGAAGGGATGAGGTGTTGCTTAATGAGGTGCTTGCTCAAAATGCTTAGTGATATGCTCCAAAACCCTCCACTACTTTCTCACATCCACTTATGTCCCAAACCAAAAGTCAAACTCGGCGCCACCGATTCTTTTCTATCCGGCGCCGCCGAGTTCAGTTGACATAGCCACTGCCAGAAACCCTAATCAGTTCGGTCTCACCGATAGGGATCTCGGTCTCACCAAGATGGGATTGTAATCTCTCTGTTACCCTTCGTAATGTTTCGGTAAAACCAAGATGAGCGATCGGTCCCACCGAGATTGCAATGTAAACTCTCAGTTTCCCTTTCGTAACACTTCGGTCCAACCGAGATGAGCGAATCGGTCCCACCGAGTTTGCCTGACCAACTCTTTGTTAATCCATTACCAAAATCGGTCTCACCGAGTTTGTGTAATTGGTCTCACCGAGATTACGTTATGCCCAAACCCTAACGAAATCGGTCCCACCGAGTTGACATGTCGGTCCCACCAAGAATCCTAACGTTCACATTTTGAACTAAATCGGTCTGACCGAGTTTCATGATTCGGCCCCACCGAGTTTGGTGATTTGTGTGTAATGGTTAGATTTTGTGTGGAGGCTATAAATACCCCTCCACCCACTTTTCATTCAAGGAGAGAGCCATCAGAACATGCCTACACTTCCAATACACATTTTCTGAGAGAGAACTACCTACACTTGTGTTGAGGTCAAGATATTCCATTCCAACCACATAAATCTTGATCTCTAGCCTTCCCCAAGTTGCTTTCCACTCAAATCCTCTTTCTACCAAATCCAATCTTATGAGAGAGAGTTGAGTGTTGGGGAGACTATCATTTGAAGCACAAGAGCAAGGAGTTCATCATCAACACACCATTTGTTACTTCTTGGAGAGTGGTGTCTCCTAGATTGGCTAGGTGTCGGTGTCAAAACCGGCGGATCTCACGTAGGGGGTCCCGAACTGTGCGTCTAAGGTGGATGGTAACAGGAGGCGGGGGACACGATGTTTACTTAGGTTCGGGGCCTCTCGATGGAGGTAATACCCTACGTCCTTCTTGATTGATCTTGATGATATGAGTATTACAAGAGTTGATCTACCACGAGATCGTAGAGGCTAAACCCTAGAAGCTAGCCTATGGTATGATTGTCTGGTGTCCTACGGACTAAAACCCTCTGGTTTATATAGACACCAGAGGGGGCTAGGGTTACACAGAGTCAGTTACAAGGGAGGAGATCTACATATCCGTATTGCCAAGCTTGCCTTCCATGCCAAGGAGAGTCCCATCCGGACACAGGATGAAGTCTTCAATCTTGTATCTTCATAGTCCAACAGTCTGGCCAAAGGATATAGTCCGGCTGTCCGGAGACCCCCTAATCCAGGACTTCCTCTGTAGCCCCCGAACCAGGCTTCAATGGCGATGAGTCCGGCGCGCAGATTGTCTTTGGCATTGCAAGGCGGGTTCTTCTCCAAATTTTGAATATCTGCTGAGTACTGTCTGGCTCCCCATAAATGTTGCACTTCTTGGCTTCCGCGCCCAATAGGGCTATCTTCCACGTGTCGAGCGAATGCGAGGAGCCACGGCATTTTTACATTTGCGACCCTAGCCATGTAAGTAAACTGTCTATTAATGAGACGAGGATTCTCAGATCCAGACCACACCATCCTCCCACGGCGAGTATCCATTGGAGCGTGCTCGGAAAAATCCATTCCAACATGGCCGGCCATCGCAGCTCCTCCTCCCGCTACCGTAGCCCTAAGCCCGATGATTGGGAGAAGTGTTCCATCCCGCACAGCCAATTAGCAGAGTTACTGACCCAGGGATTTCTCCCTCCAGCATATATGGTCCCCGTTCGAGCCGGGCTTGCCACCTATAATGGCGGGGAGCAAGCGGAGAGCTTCCCCAATCCCTCCAAGGGGGAGCGGGTATGCCTTGTCCCTTATTTACTAAGGGGACTTGGATTTCCAATCCATCCGTTCCTCCACGGGCTCCTGGATTTTATGGCCTCCAGTTGCATAATTTCATCCCCGCTTCCATATTACACATCGCTGGTTATGTTGCCCTTTGTGAGCTGTTTCTGGGCTGTGAAGCTCATTTCGAGCTATGGAAGAGGCTATTCTGCCTTGTGCCCCATACACAGAAGGGGTCAATATATCAAGTGGGCGGAGCCGAAACATGGCGCATCGCTAGGTCCGGATACCAGTCCGGTACCCCGAAGAAGACGTCCAAAGACTGGCCTTTGGAGTGGTTTTACATGGAGGATGTCCCCCTTCCAGAACCTATTCGGATGGGTCTTCCTGAGTTCAACAATGCCCCTTTGAAGAAATGCCGAAGCTGGCGCCCACGGAGCCCTCAGGAGGAAGATAACGGAGAAGTCCTTTACCTGATGGACCGGATAAAAGTGTTGGCTCAATCAGGACTAACAATAATCGAGGTTATGTCAATATGTATAATGCGGGGGGTGCAGCCACTTCAATATCGAGGGCACCCCATGTGGCGCTTTAACAGGGAAGATGATGCCACCCGCTGCGGGCGTAAGGGACCGTACTCCGTTGCTGCTCTAGCAAAAATTCTGTCCAAGTTGTTCAAGGGAGAGGAGGAGTTCACTCGTATTAAGCCACGGGATGGATTCTCTATGTACAACCCTCCAAGCTGGGTGAGCTGTCACTTTTTACTCCCAACCTTCCCGCATTCTTTGTCATAAATACTCACCTTGCCGTTTCATGGCAGGAACTGCGAAAAGCTGTAAGGGAGGTCAATAGCCCACCTCCACAACCGGAGGACCCTGACCGGGCCCTCTATCCCGGACTCGAAGAGGATCCGGACATATTTGTGGAGCTGATCGACAGGACATTCTATCAATTGAGCTGCGATGATGCCATGGTGGCCATCATAGCCGACTATCCTGGGCTACTCCCTGCATCGCATGTAAGAAAAACCGGAGTCCCAACTTCCGAGAAGGATCCCCTTTTACGCACTTCACCTACCGTACACATATGGTGTTTTACAGGGAAGGCCCTTGGGACGCCATGTCGAACCCGCAGTGACTCGCCAACAAGGGACACCGAAGCTGGGTAGGCCAAAAAGGAAGGCGGTCAGGACTGAGACGCCGGCACAGAGGTATGATACAGAACCTCGCTCCATGGTTGTCGTCTTTCTTAAAATATAATGACGTCCATGTTTCCTAGTAGGAAAAATGCTCGCCGGACTATATCCGGAGAGGTTGCCGATCACACCTCCACCATTCGGGATCCAGGGCCGGACATAGAGGCAGAAGCTAACATGAGGCGAACGCCGGATGCTCCTCCTACAGAGGATGCGGACAAACTATCGCCTACAAATTTCGAAGTGGAGAGCGCCATAAATCACAGGCGTCATCGGGCCGTACTCCGTGACGCTTGTTTCTCCCAAGAGGCGTTCGATGCCTTCAACTCAGGAGACGCGTACATCCGTGCTGCTCAAAACGGTCTTGCCAGAGCCACAGACCAGTATGTAAAGGATATACGGGTAACAAAATCTGATGATTATATATATCAGTAGCCCCTGAGACTTGAAACAGTTGACACAACTGATTTAAGGATCATTATTTGTGCAGGTTCTTATAGAGAAGAATACCCAATTGTCTCAAGAGCTGGAAGAGTGCAAAGCCCAGCTACGGTCCGCGGTTGCTGCGTTGAAGGAGTCCGAGAAGGCCCCCTCTGGTTACACTTGTTTCCATTGCAAAGAATGACATGTAACAGATAGTATGCGGCATGCATGCAAATCTAACAATAGATGTTGCAGATCACTCCGGAGTGAATCCGGAGGCCGTGCTGGAGAATGTGCAACGTGCTAATCGACGGCTAAATGCTGGCGAGCGCGTGCTTACGCGGGTCGGGCAAGAGAAAAATAATCTCCAGGACGCCAATATCTAGCTGGGCGTGGAGCTGAAAGATGTCCGAGCCCAGCTTGCAGACTCCGTGAAGGAGAATAAGCGAGTTCGACGCGGCATTTTCAGTAAGTTCTTGAATGAACTTTTGAAAGAGTTCGGCGAAGAAGCTGGCTAACAGAGTTTTGTCTGCATGTATGCTGACGGGTCGTCCTGCGGAGGAGATGCTCGGGTCTGCGGGTGATCTTCTACCAGAGCTCTCACAACTACACGAACAAGTTCGGCAGGTGATGCAGGGTATTTCCCAAGCCTTGTGGCCATCCGCATCCCTGCCAGGAGGCATGGGGGAGCTTATAGAGAAGCTCAAGGGAGTGCAGCGACGCTTCCGATTATGGAAGATATCAGCCTACCGACAAGGTGCAAGGGAAGCTTGGGCCATGGTGAAGATGCGATATACCAAAGCTGACCCAAACCACATGGCCGAGGTCGGACCTGTGGGGCCCGATGGGAAAGAGATCCCCGTCAGTTTGGTGCAAAGTATTCCCAATAGGATTGTAGGCTAGAGAGCCTATTGGATGGTATAGAAGAAGAATTTAGTCAGTCTTAGTGACTGTGTACTTCAAGTGACATATATAATGTCCCTAGCCGGATTGTAATCATTTGTCATGGCGGACCTTTTTGCTTCGACCTCTGGACCCGATAGTCCGGGGTGTATCCAAATACCCGCTCGGTTATGTAAAAACCAGGGTATGCGTGGAAACTAGGCGTAGGGGTCATAAGTGCTTGAACAGACAAGTACCCAACTAGCTATGTTATATTACATGGATAGTAAGAAACATCTTCCAGGGAGAATAGTTCCGTTAAGGGTTCCTTTCCCTGGGTATGCATGCCCTAATGTGCATATCCGAACTGCGAAAAGAGACGCAGGCTATAAACATTTGGGTGCATGTATCAAAATAAATAAAAGTCATCTTTTGTTCACCGACCGAATATTCCCTTAAGAACGCTAGATTTCGGCTTCACCCAGTCTGAGGTACACATCCGGCTGACCCGACAGTAACAATCGCAGAGGTGCTCCCCTTATGCCCTAGACGAATTAACGGGAACGTAGGGCATAAATACAAGAGCCAGGCAACCCATCTTGGCCAAAACATAAGTCATATCGATGCATATAATGGCGAAAAAAGGTACATGTGGAAGAATAACACATGTGTGGGGCATAAAGCCCAGAAAAATAGTTATATTAAGCTTCTGTATAAGAAGCCCCCAGGTATAATCAGCGTGGTTAGCGCGCCAAGATTGTGTAGTCAAGACACAAGTTAGCCTTTTAAGGCCTTGAGGAGATGAAAAAAGAAGAAAGAGAGAAAAGACAGATAATGGATATGCAAAAAATTGACGGGGGTAAGGAGACGAACATAGAGTCCGGCACTAGGCATAGAATCTTTGGAGTCTGGCTGCGTTGCGTGGGTTTGGATTGTCCGATGCATCCCGCAGACGGTACGCTCCACCGGTCAGAACCTGGTCAATAATGAAGGGACCTTCCCATTTGGGCTTGAGCTTGTTCTTTTTCTTCTCCGGCAGGCGTAGAACTAGTTCGCCAACGTTATAGGTTTTGGCCCGTACTTCTCTGCTTTGATACTTTCGAGCCAGTTGCTGATAGAATGCGGAACGGGCTTTTGCCATGTCGCGCTCCTCCTCCAGGGTGTCCAAACTGTCCTGCCGATCGAGCTCGACCTCTTATTCTTCGTACATGCGCACTCGAGGCGAGTCATGAATTATGTCGCAAGGAAGAACCGCCTCTGCGCCATACACCATAAAAAATGGTGTGTATCCGGAAGTGCGATTAGGCGTGGTCCGCAGCCCCCATAGTACGGAGTCGAGCTCCTCTACCCAGTGCGTGTTTGATTCCTTTAAGGACCGCACTAATCTGGGTTTGATGCCGCTCATGATAAGACCATTTGCTCGCTCGACTTGACTGTTAGATTGCGGGTGATAGACACAAGCATAATCGAGCTTGATGCCCATGTTGCTGCACCAAAGTTTTACCTCGTCGGCTGTAAAGTTCGTGCCGTTGTCAGTGATGATGCTGTGGGGGATGCCATAACAGTGTGCAACCCCAGATATGAAGTCTATCACCGGTCCGGATTTAGCCGTTTTAACGGGTTTGGCTTCTATCCATTTGGTGAATTTATCCACCATGACCAGTAAGTATTTTTTCTTATGGGTCCCCCCTTTGAGGGGTCCGACCATTGATACGTCTCCAATGTATCTATAATTTTTGATTGCTCCATGCTATATTATCTACTGTTTTGGACATTGTTGGGCTTTATTATCCACTTTTATATTATTTTTGGGACTAACCTATTAACCGGAGGCCCAACCCAGAATTGTTGTTTTTTTGCCTATTTTAGGGTTTCGAAGAAAAGGAATATCAAACGGAGTCCAAACGGAATGAAACCTTTGGGAACATGATTTTTAGGAAGATTATGATCCAGGAGACTTGGACCCTACGTCAAGAAAACAAACAGGAGGCCACAAGGTAGGGGGCGCTCCCACCCCCACCAGGCGCGCCCTCCACCCTCGTGGGCCCCCTGTTGCTCCACCGACGTACTCCTTCCTCCTATATATACCTACGTACAACCAAACGATCAGATACGGAGCCAAAACCCTGATTCCACCGCTGTAACTTTCTGTATCCACGAGATCCCATCTTGGGGCCTGTTCCGGAGCTCCGCCGGAGGGGGCATCGATCACGGAGGGCTTCTACATCAACACCATAGCCTCTCCGATGAAGTGTGAGTAGTTTACCTCAGACCTACGGGTCCATAGTTAGTAGCTAGATGGCTTCTTCTCTCTTATTTGGATCTCAATACAATGTTCTCCCCCTCTCTTGCGGAGAACTATTCGATGTAATCTTCTTTTTGCGGTGTGTTTGTTGAGACCGATGAATTGTGGGTTTATGATCAAGTCTATCTATGAATAATATTTGAATCTTCTCTGAATTCTTTTATGTATGATTGGTTATCTTTGCAAGTCTCTTCGAATTATCAGTTTGGTTTGGCCTACTAGATTGATCTTTCTTGCAATGGGATAAGTGCTTAGCTTTGGGTTCAATCTTGCGGTCTCCTTTCCCAGTGACAGTAGGGGCAGCAAGGCACGTATTGTATTGTTGCCATCGAGGATAACAGCATGGGGTTTTCTTCATATTGCATGAGTCTATCCCTCTACATCATGTCATCTTGCTTAAGGCGTTACTATGTTTTTAACTTAATACTCTAGATGCAAGCAGGATAGCGGTCGATGAGTGGAGTAATAGTAGTAGATGCAGGCAGGAGTCAGTCTACTTGTATCGGACGTGATGCCTATATACATGATCATACCTAGATATTCTCATAACGATGCTCAATTCTAAGAATTGCTCAACAGTAATTTGTTCACCCACCGTAGGATACTTATGCTCTCGAGAGAAGCCACTAGTGAAACCTATGCCCCCCGGGTCTATCTTTATCATATTGATCTCCTACTACTTAGTTATTTCCTTTGCTATTTACTTCGCCTTTATTTTACTTTGCATCTTTATCATAAAAATACCAAAAATATTATCTTTATCATATCTATCAGATCTCACTCTCATAAGTGGCCTTATAGGGATTGACAACCCCTATTTGCGTTGGTTGCGAGGATATATTTGTTTTGTGTAGGTACGAGGGACTCACGCGTAACCTCCTACTGGATTGATACCTTGGTTCTCAAAAACTGAGGGAAATACTTACGCTACTTTGCTGCATCATCCCTTCCTCTTCGGGAAAACCAACGTAGTTCTCAAGAGGTAGCAAGAAGGATTTCTGGCGCCGTTGCTGGGGAGGTCTACGCAAAAGTCAACATACCAAGTACCCATCACATACCCTTATCTCCCACATTACATTATTTTCCATTTGCCTCTCGTTTTCCTCTCCCCCACTTCACCCTTGCCGTTTTATTCGCCTCTCTCTCTCTCTATCCTCCCTCTCTATTTGCCTCTTTTTGCTCATTTGCTTTTTGTTTGCTTGTGTGTTAGTTTGTTTGCTTGTCACGATGGCTCAAGATAATACTAAATTGTGTGAATTCACCAATACCAACAATAATGATTTTATTAGCACTCCGATTGCTCCTCTTACCGATGCTGAATCTTGTGAAATTAGTGCTGCTTTGCTGAATCTTGTCATGAAAGATCCGTTTTCCGGCCTTCCTAGTGAAGATGCCGCTACCCATCTAAATAGCTTCGTTGATTTGTGTGACATGCAAAAGGAGAAAGATGTGGACAAGTTAAATTGAAGCTATTTCATTTTTCGCTTAGAGATCGTGCTAAAGCTTGGTTTTCGTCTTTGCCTAAAAATAGTATTGATTCATGGAACAAGTGCAAAGATGCTTTTATCTCTAAGTATTTTCCTCCTGCTAAGATCATCTCTCTTAGAAACGATATTTTGAGTTTTAAGCAACTTGATCATGAACATGTTGCACAAGCTTGGGAGAGAATGAAATTAATGATACGTAATTGCCCTACTCATGGTTTAAATTTGTGGATGATTATACAAAATTTTATGCCGGATTGAATTTTGCTTCTAGAAATCTTTTAGATTCGGCCGCGGGAGGCACTTTTATGGAAATCACTTTAGGAGAAGCTACTAAACTCCTAGATAATATTATGGTTAATTATTCTCAATGGCATACTGAAAGATCTACTAATAAAAAGGTGCATGCGATAGAAGAAATTAATGTTTTGAGTGGAAAGATGGATGAACTTATGAAATTATTTGCTAATAAGAGTGTTTCTTCTGATCCTAATGATATGCCCTTGTCTACTTTGATTGAGAATAATAATGAATCTATGGATGTGAATTTTGTTGGTAGGAACAATTTTGGTAACAACGCGTATAGAGGAAATTTCAATCCTAGGCCTTATCCTAGTAATCCCTCTAATAATTATGGTAATTCCTACAACAATTCTTATGGAAATTATAATAAGATGCCCTCTGATTTTGAATCTAATATTAAAGAATTTATTACTTCGCAAAAGAATTTTAATGCTATGATTGAAGAAAAATTGCTTAAGATTGATGATTTGGCTAGGAACGTTGATAGAATTTCTCTTGATGTTGATTCTTTGAAACTTAGATCTATTCCACCTAAGCATGATATCAATGAGTCTCTCAAAGCCATGAGAATTTCCATTGATGAGTGCAAAGAAAGAACCGCTAGGATGCGTGCTAAGAAAGATGCCTTTATAAGAGCGTGTTCTTCTAGTTCCTATGAAAATAAAGATGAAGATCTAAAAGTTATTGATGTGTGCCCTATTAAATATTTGTTTTGCAATATGAATCTTGATAATGATGGGACTGAATATGATCCACCTTTACCTAGAAGGCGTTCCAAGAATTCGGAATTTGTTGATCTTGATGCTAAATTTGATAAAAGTGGGATTGAAGAAATTAAAACCCTAGATGTTGCTAAACCCACTATTATGGATTTCAAGGAATTTAACTATGAAAATTGCTCTTTGATTGATTGTATTTCCTTGTTGCAATCCGTGCTAAATTCTCCTCACGCTTATAGTCAAAATAAAGCGTTTACTAAACATATTGTTGACGCCTTGATGCAATCTTATGAAGAAAAACTTGAATTGGGAGTTTCTATCCCTAGAGAACTTTATGATGAGTGGGAACCAACTATTAAAATTAAAATTAAAGATCATGAATGCTATTCTTTATGTGATTTGGGTGCTAGTGTTTCCACGATTCCAAAGACTTTGTGTGATTTGTTAGGTTTTCATGATTTTGATGATTGCTCTTTACACTTTCACCTTGCGGATTCCACTATTAAGAAACCTATGGGAAGAATTAATGATGTTCTATTGTTGAAAATAGGAATTATGTGCCCATAGATTTTATTGTTCTTGACATAGATTGCAATCCTTCATGTCCTATTATTCTTGGTAGACCTTTCCTTAGAACGATTGGTGCAATTATTGATATGAAGGAAATATTAGATTCCAATTTCCATTAAGGAAAGGCATGGAAAACTTTCCTAGAAAGAAAATTAAATTACCTTATGAATCTATTATGAGATCCACTTATGGATTACCTACCAAAGATGACAATACCTAGATCTATCCTTGCTTGTTATGCCTAGCTAGGGGCGTTAAATGATAGCGCTTGTTGGGAGGCAACCCAATTTTATTTTTATTCCTTGCTTTTTTGCTCCTGTTTAGTAATAAACAATTTATCTAGAATCTGTTTTGGTTGTGTTCTTTGTGTTTAATTAGTGTTTGTGCCAAGTAGAACCGTTGGGAAGACTTGGGGAAAGTCTTGTTGAACTTGCTGTAAAAAACAGAAACTTTAGTGCTCACAAGAACTACTGCCATTTTTATTTGGAAAGTGATATTCAGTTAATTATTTTTGCAGATGATTAATAGATAAATTACTCACGTCCAGAAATTTATTTTAGAATTTTTGGGGTTCCAGATCTTGCGCTAGCTACAGATTACTACAGACTGTTCTGTTTTTGACAGAGTCTGTTTTTGTGTGTTGTTTGCTTATTTTGATGAATATATGGCTAGTAAATAGTTTATAAACCATAGAGAAGTTGCAATACAGTAGGTATAACACCAATATAAATAAATAATGAGTTAATTACAGTACCTTGAAGTGGTCTTTTATTTTCTTTCGCTAACGGAGCTCACGAGATTTTCTACTTTAAGTTTTGTGTTGTGAAGTTTTCATGTTTTGGGTAAAGATTTGATGGATTATGGAACAAGGAGTGGCAAGAGCCTAAGCTTGGGGATTCCCATGGCACCCCCAAGATAATCTAAGGACACCTAAAAGCCAAAGCTTGGGGATGCCCCGGAAGGCATCCCCTCTTTCCTCTACTTCTATCGGTAACTTTACTTGGAGCTATATTTTTATTCGCCACATGATATGTGTTTTGCTTGGACCGTCTTGTATGATTTGAGTCTTTACTTGTTAGTTTAACACAATCATCCTTGCTGTACATACCTTTTGAGAGAGCCATATATGATTTGGAATTTGTTAGAATACTATATGTGCTTCGCTTATATCTTTTGAGTTATATAATTTTGCTCTAGTGCTTCACTTATATCTTTTAGAGCACGGTGGTGGATTTGTTTTATAGAAAATATTGATATCTCATGCTTCACTTAGATTATTTTGAGAGTCTTAAATAGCATGGTAATTTGCTTAAAATCCTAATATGCTTGGTAGACAAGATTAATAATAAAACTTTCTTATGAGTGTGTTGGATACTATGATAAGTTTGATACTTGATAATTGTTTTGAGATATGGAGATGGTGATATTAAAGTCATGCTAGTTGAGTAGTTGTGAATTTTATAAATACTTGTGTCGAAGCTTGTGATTCCCGTAGCATGCACGTATGGTGAACCGTTATGTGATGAAGTCAGAGCATGATTTATTTTTTGATTGCCTTCCTTATGTGTGGCGGTCGGGGATGAGCGATGGTCTTTTCCTACCAATCTATCACCCTAGGAGCATGCGTGTAATACTTTGCTTTGATAACTTGTAGATTTTTGCAATAAGTATATGAGTTCTTTATGACTAATGTTGAGTCCATGGATTATACGCACTCTCACCCTTCCACCTTTGCTAGCCTCTCTAATACCGTGCACCTCTCGTCGGTATCGTACACCCACCATATACCTTCCTCAAAACAGCCACCATACCTACCTATTATGGCATTTCCATAGCCATTCTGAGATATATTGCCATGCAACTTTCCACCATTCTGTTTATTATGACACACTCCATCATTGTCATATTGCTTAGCATGATCATGTAGTTGACATCGTATTTGTGGCAAAGCCACCGTTCATAATTCTTTCATACATGTCACTCATGAGTCATTGCATATCCCGGTATACCGCCGGAGGCATTCATCTGGAGTCATATTTTGTTCTAAGTATCGAGTTGTAATTGTTGAGTTGTAAGAAAAATAAAAGTGTGATGATCATCATTATTAGAGCATTGTCCCAGTGAGGAAAGGATGATGGAGACTATGATTCCCCCACAAGTCGGGATGAGACTCCGGACGAAAAATAAAAATAAAAAAAGAGAGAAAGAAAAGAGGCCATAAAAAGTCCCAAATAAAAAAATGAGAGAAAAAGAGAGATGGGACAATGTTACTATCCTTTTACCACACTTGTGCTTCAAAGTAGCACCATGATCTTCATAGTAGAGAGTCTCTCATGTTCTCACTTTACTAGTGGGAAAATTTCATTATAGAACTTGGCCTGTATATTCCAATGATGGGCTTCCTCAAAATGCCCTAGGTCTTCATGAGCAAACAAGTTGGATGCACACCCACTTAGTTTCTTTTTGAGCTTTCATATACTTATAGCTCTAGTGCATCCGTTGCATGGCAATCCCTACTCACTCACATTGATTCTATTGATGCACATCTCCATAGCCCGTTGATACGCCTAGTTGATGTGAGACTATCTTCTCCCTTTTTGTCTTCTCCACAACCACCACTCCATTCCACCTATAGTGCTATGTCCATGGCTCACGCTCATGTATTGCGTGAAGATTGAAAAAGTTTTGAGAATGTCAAAAGTATGAAACAATTGCTTGGCTTGTCACCGGGGTTGTGCATGATTTAAATATTTTGTGTGGTGAAGATAGAGCATAGCCAGACTATATGATTTTGTAGGGATAACTTTCTTTAGCCATGTTATTTTGAGAACACATAATTGCTTAGTTAGTATGCTTGAAGTATTATTATTTTTATGTCAATATGAACTTTTGTCTTGAATCTTTCGGATCTGAATATTCATACCACAATTAAGAAGAATTACATTAAAATTATGCCAAGTAGCACTCCACATCAAAAATTCTGTTTTTATCATTTACCTACTCGAGGACGAGCAGGAGTTAAGCTTGGGGATGCTTGATACGTCTCCAACGTATCTATAATTTTTGATTGCTCCATGCTATATTATCTACTGTTTTGGACATTATTGGGCTTTATTATCCACTTTTATATTATTTTTGGGACTTACCTATTAACCGGAGGCCTAGCCCAGAATTGTTGTTTTTGCCTATTTTAGGGTTTCGAAGAAAAGGAATATCAAACGGAGTCCAAACGGAATGAAACCTTCGGGAACGTGATTTTTAGGAAGATTATGATCCGGGAGACTTGGATGCTACGTCAAGAAAAGAAACAGGAGGACACAAGGTAGGGGGGCGCGCCCACCCCCACCAGGCGCGCCCTCCACCCTCGTGGGCCCCCTATTGCTCCACTGACGTACTCCTTCCTCCTATATATACCTACGTACCCCCAAACGATCAGATACGGAGCCAAAACCCTAATTCCACCGCCGTAACTTTCTGTATCCACGAGATCCTATCTTGGGGCTTGTTCCAAAGCTCCGCCGGAGGGGGCATCGATCATGGAGGGCTTCTACATCAACACCATAGCCTCTCCGATGAAGTGTGAGTAGTTTACCTCAGACCTACGGGTCCATAGTTAGTAGCTACATGGCTTCTTCTCTCTTTTTGGATCTCAATACAATGTTCTCCCCCTCTCTTGTGGAGAACTATTCGATGTAATCTTCTTTTTGCGGTGTGTTTGTTGAGACCGATGAATTGTGGGTTTATGATCAAGTCTATCTATGAATAATATTTGAATCTTCTCTGAATTCTTTTATGTATGATTGGTTATCTTTGCAAGTCTCTTTGAATTATCAGTTTGGTATGGCCTACTAGATTGATCTTTCTTGCAATGGGAGAAGTACTTAGCTTTGGGTTCAATCTTGTGGTGTCCTTTCCCAGTGACAGTAGGGGCAGCAAGGCACATATTGTATTGTTGCCATCGAGGATAACAAGATGGGGTTTTGTTCATATTGCATGAGTCTATCCCTCTACATCATGTCATCTTGCTTAAGGTGTTACTCTGTTTTTAACTTAATACTCTAGATGCATGCTCGATAGCGGTCGATGAGTGGAGTAATAGTAGTAGATGCAGGCAGGAGTCGGTCTACCTGTCTCTGACGTGATGCCTATATACATGATCATACCTAGATATTCTCATAACTATGCTCAATTTTGTCAATTGATCAACAGTAATTTGTTCACCCACCGTAGAATACTTATGCTCTCGATAGAAGCCACTAGTGAAACCTATGGCCCCCGGGTCTATCTTTATCATATTGATCTCCTACTACTTAGTTATTTCCTTTGCTATTTACTTTGCCTTTATTTTACTTTGCATCTTTATCATAAAAATAACAAAAATATTATCTTTATCATATCTATTAGATCTCACTCTCGTAAGTGGCCTTATAGGGATTGACAACCCCTATTTGTGTTCGTTGCGAGGATTTCTTTGTTTTGTGCAGGTACGAGGGACTCGCGCGTAGCCTCCTACAGGATTGATACCTTGGTTCTCAAAAACTAAGGGAAATACTTACGCTACTTTGCTACATCATCCTTTCCTCTTCTGGGAAAACCAACGCAGTGCTCAAGAGGTAGCAACCATCTCAAGCCCCCAGACCGCAAAGGGCCAAGTAATGGGGATTGTTTGGAGAGCGGTAGGCGGCATATGGCTTTGGTTTGCAAAAAGCTGGCAACCAACGCAACGTTGGACCAGATCCTGTGCATCTGCTCGGGCCATCGACCAATAGAAACCTGTACGGAAGGCCTTGCTTACAAGGGCGTGGGCTGTGGCGTGGTGGCCGCCGAGTCCGACATGGATTTCTGCCAAAAGCTTCCGCCCTTCCTCTTCGGAGATGCACCTTTGAAGGACTCCGGTAGTGCTTTTCTTATAAAGCTCTCCCTCGTGGACCTTGTAGGCTTTAGATCCCCGCACTATGCAGCGTGCCTCATTTTGGTCCTCGGGTAGTTCCTGCCTGGTTAGGTAGGCCAGGAATGGTTTTGTCCACGGGGCGATGATGACCATTATCACGTGGGCTGAAGGTGTTATTTCGATGGCAGAGCCTCCGATTGTGTCAGAGTGTTCGGTATCTGGTGTTGTGGCCGGGTCCGGACTATTGTTACCGGTGTCCCCTTCCCATACCACGGATGGCTTAAACAACCTTTCCAGGAAGATGTTTGGTGGGACAGGATCGCGCTTAGCACCGATACGGGCAAGGATATCCGCCGCCTGATTGTTTTCCTGAGCCACATGGTCGAATTCAAGCCCCTCGAACTGAGTTGACATTTTGAGGACGGAGTTGCGATATGCCGCCATTTTCGGATCCTTGGCATCGAAGTCTCCATTTATTTGAGATATTGCGAGGTTCGAGTCCCCACGCACCTCCAGTCGTTGAATGCCCATGGAAACTGCCATCCGGAGGCCATGTAATAGGGCCTCGTATTCGGTTGCGTTGTTGGAGTCTGTTTATAGTATTTGGAGTACGTATTGGACTGTATCTCCGGTGGGGGACGTCAGGACGACACCAGCCCCCAGACCAGCCAGCATTTTAGAGCCGTCAAAGTGCGTGATCCAATTGGAGTATGCGCCATACTCTTTAGGGAGTTCGGCTTCTGTCCACTCGGCGACGAAATCGGCCAGTACTTGCAACTTAATGGCTCGTCGTGGTCTATATGTTATGTCGGACGGGAGGAGCTCGATAGCCCATTTGGCAATCCGGCCCATGGCATCACAGTTGTTTATTATGTCGTTGAGTGGTACTTCTGAGGCCACCGTAATTGAAAACCCTTGAAAGTAGTGTCGTAATTTCCGGGATGCCATGAAAACCCCGTATGCTATCTTTTGATAATGTGGGTACCGTGATTTGCATGGAGTGAGGACAGTGGATACATAATATACCGGCTTTTGAAGTGGGAATTTATGTCCGTCCGTCTCTCGTTCGACGACGAGCACTGCGCTTACAACTTGGTGTGTTGCCGCTATATATAACAGCATTGGTTCGCCGACATTTGGCGCGGCCAAGATTGGGTTGGTGGCCAGGATGGCTTTTATTTCTTCCAATCATGTCGTGGTTGCGTCCGTCCACTTGAAGTGTCCGATGCGCCGAAGAAGGCGATAGAGGGGGAGTGCCTTTTCTCCTAATCGGGAGATAAAGCGGCTTAAGGCCGCCACACATCCAGTTAACTTCTGGATTTGCTTGAGGTCAGTTGGGATAGCCAACTACGATAGAGCTCGGATTTTAGCCGGATTTGCTTTAATTCCTCTACTGGAGACGATGAAGCCCAAGAGCTTTCCGACGGGTACGCCGGAAACGCATTTTTCCGGATTGAGCTTAATGTCGTATGTTCAGAGATTGTTGAATGTGAGCCTCAAGTCGTCTATTAAGGAGTCGACGTGTCTGGTTTTAACGACCACATCGTCTACATATGCCTCCACTGTTTTTCCGATCTGCTTTTCCAGATATGTCTGAATCATGCGTTGATATGTTGCGCCGGCGTTTTTGAGCCCGAAGGGCATTGTGTTAAACCGTATGGAGTGATAAATGCCGTTGCGGCTTGATCGGACTCCGCCATCTTAATTTGGTGGTAATCGGAGTATGCGTCGAGGAAGCACAATGAGTCATGTCCTGCGGTGGCGTCGATAATTTGATCGATGCGAGGGAGGGGGAAGGGATCCTTTGAGCAAGCCTTATTAAGGTCCTTGAAGTCAACGCATAGGCGCCAGGATTTCTCCTTCTTTGGTACCATTACCATGTTTGCTAGCCAGTCTGGATGTTTTATTTCTCTAATGAATCCGGCCTCTAGTAACTTGGCTAGCTCCTCTCCCATGGCTTGTCGCTTAGGTTCAGAGAAACGCCAGAGAGTCTGCTTGACCGGCTTGAATCCCTTTAGAATGTTAAGGCTATGCTCGGCCAACCTACGTGGGATTCCTGGCATGTCTGAAGGATGCCAGGCGAATATGTCCCAATTCTCGTGTAGGAACTCCCGTAGTGCGGCGTCTACAACGGGGCTTAACTGTGCCCCGATGGATGCTGTTTTTGTGGGGTCCGTTGGATGGACTTGGAATTTGGCTATTTCATCCGCTGGTTTCAAGGAGGTGGACTTGGATCTTTTGTCGAGTATCACGTCATCCCTGTCCACTATGGAGCGCAGCGCAGTTAATTCCTCCGCCGCAAGGGCTTTGGATAATGCCTCGAGGGCCAGTGCGGCTGTTTTGTTCTCGATGCGGTGTGCTATGTACGGATCACTAGCTAGAGTGATGATTCCATTGGGCCTGGGCATTTTGAGCTTCATGTACCCGTAATGGGGTATGGCTTGGAAGATCGTGAATGCCTCCCGCCCTAGAAGGGCGTGGTATCCGCTACTGAACGGGCCACTTGGAATGTAATTTCTTCAGGCCTGTAATTCTCCGGAGTGCCGAATACCACATCTAGTGTGATTTTCCCAGCGCAACGTGCCTCCTGACTGGGGATGATTCCTCAGAAGGTCGTGCTGCTTTTCTCAATATGGTTTCTGTCTATTTCCATTTTTTGAAGAGTCTCCTCATAAATGAGATTTAATCCGCTGCCGCCGTCCATGTGCACTTTAGTAAGCCGAAAGTCGTCCACAATTGGACTGAGGACCAAGGCGGCTGGTGCTCGGGTTGTTCGGAATTTAGGTTCATCACTGGCATTGAAGGTGATAGCCGTGTCGCTCCATGGATTTATTGTTGCCACGTGGTAGACTTTGGCAACGCTACGGAGTGCTCGCTTACGCCTATTATTTGAGGCGAAGGTCTCAAAGACTGTCAATACTGTATTGTTATCCACGGGATGGTGCTCTGCGGTGTTTTGAATGAGGAGATCCTCACCGCTCTTGGCCACCTGCCGAAGTACCCAACATGCTCTAAGGCTGTGTGTTGGTATGGTATCCGTAGTACTATGAATTTTGTAGGGCCCATTAAGCCATCCCTCCAATACGGTTCCACGCCCTGTAGTGGGCTTTTGCTTCTTTGTAATTGAGTCGGGCGACTTATGAGAGTGCACCCTTTTAGTTCGGACTGGGGGTTTTGTCAGAGCCGGATTATCCCAAAATTTTGTTTGGGTTTTCCAAGCGCTTTCCATCGCACAGTACTTCAGTACTATGGCCGCCAAGTCAGCGAAGTGTGCTATGTCATGACGAATTATGGCGTTGAGGATTCCCTTGTCCATGCAGTTGTTGTAAAAGAACGAAATTGCGTCTTCCTCGCGACACTCCTTGACCTTGTTCATTACAAGGAGGAATCTGGCCCAATAGTGATGTACTGTCTCTTGGGGCTCTTGCCTAATGCGGGAAAGATCGTTTATATCTGGGTGGGTGGGTGGATTTAAGTCCAGACCTAGACCCAATCTGAGACCCCGGGGCGGGGGAGTTTTTGATCTTGGAAGTTCGGGCTCCGGGATGTTGCCCCGCAGGTTCGGCATGCAGCCTGATTCTAGGTTCAGGGTTAGGGCGATGTCCTCCCGTGGGCGGGTATCCGACTCGAAGAGCTCGGGAATCCGGACATAGTTCGTCCTCAGGATAGAGGGAGAATCGCCGCATTGCTCCTCCACTACCGCTTTCTAATGGGTGACCGACAGAGAGTTAATCTCCCTTTGGTCGGGTTTAAGCCCAATCCGATCGTAGTCCGTAGCGACTCCCAGAGCGGCGATGCGATCCAAGAGCTCGTTCAAATAGGAGAGCTCCACTGGATCCATCTGCTCGGTGAATTTCGAGCCGATTTGGAGGCTATTTTCGATGACCCGAGAAGTCATCATCGGCGCAGCGGCCGAGCGGGCGGTCATGACGAGGCCGCCTAGTCGGAGAGTTTGGCCTACAGCCAGGGCTCCCCCAGAGGTGATGTTGTTCTTGACAACGAGACGAGACATCCCTCCTTATGATGATGACACAGTGGAACTCTCAATGAAAGCACCAATGTCGGTTTCAAAACTGGCGGATCTCGGGTAGGGGGTCCTGAACTGTGTGTCTAAGGTGGATGGTAATAGGAGGCGGGGGACACGATGTTTACCCAGGTTCGGGCCCTCTCGATGGAGGGAATACCCTACGTCCTGCTTGATTGATCTTGATGATACGAGTATTACAAGAGTTGATCTACCACGAGATCGTAGAGGCTAAACCCTAGAAGCTAGCCTATGGTATGATTGTCTGGTGTCCTACGGACTAAAACCCTCCGGTTTATATAGACACTGGAGGGGGCTAGTATAACACCCATGATGTGGTTATATCTCCCACGTGTTGGGGCGTGGCTTAGAGGCATAACTGCATGGTAGGCATGTCGCAAGAGGGGTAATCTTTACACATCCCATGTACTGAATAAGAAAGGGATAAAGAGTTGGCTTACAATCGCCACTTCAAACAATACATAAATATCATACATTAACCGGAATTCAATAAAGGTCCCACTATGGAACCAAAATAAAGAAAGACAACCCCAAATGCTAGATCCCCGATCGTCCCAACTGGGCTCCACTACTGATCAACCGGAAATGAAACAACACAACGAACAAGATCTTCATCGAGCTCCCACTTGAGCTTAGTTGCGTCACCTGCACTGGTATCATCGGCACCTGTAACTATTTGGAAGTATCTGTGAGTCACGAGGACTCAGCAATCTCACAACCGCGAGATCAACACTATTTATGCTTATGGGTAGGGAAAAGTTATGAGGTGGAGCTGCAGCAAGCACTAAGCATATATCGTGGCTAACATACGCAAATAAGAGCGAGAAGAGAAGCAATGCAACGGTCGTGAACTAGAAGTGATCAAGAAGTGATCCTGAAACTACTTACGTTCAAGCATAACACAAGAACTGTGTTCACTTCCCAGACTCCGCCGAAAAGAGACCATCACGTCTACACACGCGGTTGATGCATTTTAATTAAGTTAAGTGTCAAGTTTTCTACAACCGGACATTAACAAATTCCCATCTGCCCATAACCGCGGGTACGGCTTTCGAAAGTTCAAAACCCTGCAGGGGTGTCCCAACTTAGCCCATCACAAGCTCTCACGATCAATGAAGGATATTCCTTCTCCCGAGAAGACCCGGTTAGTCTCGGAATCCCGGTTACAAGACATTTCGACAATGGTAAAACAAGACCAGCAAAGCCGCCCGCATGTGCCGACTGGATGAGCAATCCGTACAACTAAAACCAACCCTGCGGAGCTGCACATATCTCGTTCTCAGGGCACACTGGATGAGCAATCCGTACAACTAAAACCAACCCTAAAGTTTCCCCGAGGTGGCCCTGCAAGGGCCTCTGGTCTGGACCAACACTCAAAGGAGCACTGGCCCGGGGGGGGGGGGTTAAAATAAAGATGACCCTCGAACTCTGGAAACCTAAGGGAAAAAGGCTTAGGTGCCAAATGGTAAAACCAAGGTTGGGCCTTGCTGGAGGAGTTTTATTCAAGGCGAACTGTCAAGGGGTTCCCATTATAACCCAACCGCATAAGGAACACAAAATCAAGGAACATAACAACGGTATGACGGAAACTAGGGCGGCAAGAGTGGAACAAAACACCAGGCGTAAGGCCGAGCCTTCCACCCTTTACCAAGTATATAGATGCATTAATTAAATAAGAGATATTGTGATATCCCAACATATCCATGTTCCAACATGGAACAAACTTCATCTTCACCTGCAACTAGCAACGCTATAAGAGGGGCTGAGCAAAGCGGTAACATAGCCAAACAACGGTTTGATAGGAAATGGTGGGTTAGAGGCTTGACACGGCAATATGGGAGGCATGATAAAGCAAGTGGTTGGTATCGTGGCATAGCAATAGAGCGAGCAACTAAGCAAGCAAAGATAGAAGTGATTTCGAGGGTATGATCATCTTGCCTGAGATCCCGCAAAGAAGAAGAACGAGTCCATGAACAAGACAAGCGGATGTAGTCGAACGGATCCTCACAAATGCGATGTTATCGGAACTAACCCGAAGAAGCAACACCGGAAAGAAGCAAACAACATAGGAAAGAACCATCACATAAGCATGGCATGATGCACAACCAAGTATGATGCATGTCCGGTTTAAATATGCATGGCATGGTAAAGTGCACAAACAAAACTACAAGTGGAGCCCAATATGCAACGAGTTGCATATTGATGGAACACCACATCAATTATTTAGTTCACTCCCGGTTAGGTACTCAACAATATTAAATGTTGGTTAAACATGGCAAGAGGTGAACCAAAAGTAAACTACACAGTTAGGCATATTAAATGAGGCCAGAAATATCAAACAACAATTCCGGTAAATCCTCATGTGCATTAGTAATTTAATGCAACAAAAATTTAAACATTCTTGATGTTGTTATCATGATGCAGATGACATGTGCAAGTTATGCAATTTTATGAAAAAGTTGACATGAGCAAAAGATGAAGCATTTGTCACCGTGGTGAAAAGAAAGGGTGCCACGGCGATGAGTCTGAAAATGATGCCACGACACCATATTGGTTCCGGTAGCTCACGGAGATACCGGTGCAAAAGGTAGTGTGGCGGGAGCGTGCAAAAGATGGTGGGGTGATCCCGGATACCGGGTTTCCACGAGTCGATGGCATGGAATTGAGAGACACTACAGACATGGTGCAGACAAAGGGTGCATCTCATACAACAAGCAATCATTCGTTCACGGGCGTCGTCTCGGGGTTATACCTTCCAGGCGTGACTTTTTGGAATGGATCAAGTTCGTAGCGGAAGTAGACGTTCTCGCCACGTTCATAGTGGAGGTAGTTGATACGTCTCCATCATATCTATAATTTTTTATTGCTCCATGCTATATTATCTACTGTTTTGGATGTTTATGGGCTTTAATATACAATTTATATCATTTTTGGGACTAACCTATTAACCCAGAGCCTAGTGCCAGTTTCTGTTTTTACCTTGTTTTAGGGTTTCGAAGAAAAGGAAAACCAAAAGGAGTCCAATTGACCTGAAACTTCACGGAACCCATTTTTGGAAGGAAAGGAGCCCAGAAGACTTGAAGTGCACGTAAGGGAATCTTCAAGGAGGCCATGAGGTAGGAGGCACGCCCACCCCCTGGGCGTGCCCTCCACCCTCGTGGGCCCCTATAACGCCCTCGATGCGGCTATATCTCCCACGTGTCGAAGCACGACTTAGAGGCATAACCGCATTGAAAGCAATGTCGCAAGTGAGGTAATCTTCACACAACCCATGTAATGCATAAGGGAAAGAGATACATAGTTGGCTTACAATCGCCACTTCACACAATACATGAATAAAGCATTACAACATCCAGATACAATCAAGGTCCGACTACGGAACCAAAATAAAAGAAGACTACCCCAAATGCTACACAGATCCCCGATTGACCCAACTGGGCTCCACTACTGATCGACTAGAACGAAACAACATAAAGGACAAGATCTTCATCGAGCTCCTCCTTGAGCTTGGTTGTGTCATCTGCACGGTTCAACGGCACCTGCAAGCTGGTTTTGGTAGTATCTGTGAGTCACGGGGACTCAACAATCTCACACCCTCGCGATCAAGACTATTTAAGCTTATAGGTAAGGTAATGGTATGAGGTGGAGCTGCAACAAGCGACTAGCATATATGGTGGCTAACATACGCAAATGAGAGCGAGAAGAGAAGGCAAAGCACGGTCGAACAACTATGATCAAGAAGTGATCCTAGAACAACCTACGTCAAGCATTACTCCAACACCGTGTTCACTTCCCGGACTCCGCCAGAAAGAGACCATCACGGTTACACACACGGTTGATGCATTTTAATTAAGTTAAACTTCAAGTTTTCTACAACCGGACATTAACAAATTCCCATCTGCCCATAACCGCGGGCACGGCTTCCGAAAGTTCAAATCCCTGCAGGGGTGTACCAACTTAGCCCATCACAAGCTCTCACGGTCAACGAAGGATATTACTTCTAGCGGTAAGACCCGATCAGACTCGGAATCCCGGTTACAAGACATTTCGACAATGGTACAACAAGACCAGCAAAGCCGCCCGATGCGTCGACAAATCCCGATAGGAGCTGCACATATCTCGTTCTCAGGGCACATCGGTTAGGTCAAGCTACGAGTAAAACCAACCCTCGAGTTGCCCCGAGGTGGCCCCACAGGCTGCCCGTTTCGGACCAACACTCAGAGGAGCACTGGCCCGGGGGGGGGGGGTTTAAAATAAAGATGACCCTCGGGATCGCGAAAACCCAAGGGAAGGTTATAGGTTGTTAGTGCAAATGGTAAAACCAAGGTTGGGCCTTGCTGGAGGAGTTTTATTCAAGGCAAACTGTCAAGGGGTTCCCATTATAACCCAACCGCGTAAGGAACGCAAAATCCAGGAACATAACACCGATATGACGGAAACTAGGGCGGCAAGAGTGGAACAAAACACCAGGCATAAGGCCGAGCCTTCCACCCTTTACCAAGTATATAGATGCATTAATTAAATAAGAGATATTGTGATATCCCAACAAATAACCATGTTCCAAACATGGAACATACTCCAATCTTCACCTACAACTAACAACGCTATAAGAGGGGCTGAGCAAAGCGATAACATAGCCAAACAACGGTTTGCTAGGACAAGGTGGGTTAGAGGCTTGGTTCAACAATATGGGAGGCATGATAAGAAAATGGTAGGTATCGCAACATAGGCATAGCAAAAGAGCGGGCAACTAGCAAGCCAAGATAGAAGTGATTTCGAGGGTATGGTCAACTTGCCTGAGATCCCCAAGGAAGAAGAACAAGTCCAAGAAGAAGACAAACGGGCGTAGCCAACGGATCCTCACAAATGCAACGTTACCAGATTACCGCGAAGAAGTACACCGGAAAGAAAGCAAAGCACATAGTAAACAATCATCACATAAGCATGGCACGATGCGCAAACCAGTATGATGCATGTCCGGTTTAATGATACATGGCATGGCATGGCAAAGTGCACAAACAATCCTACAAATTAAGTGGAGCTCAATATGCAACTGAGTTGCATATTGAAGAAAACACCACATGACTTATTTAGTTCTCTCTCGTTTATGTATCCAACATGATTAAATGTTGTTAGCATGGCAAGAGGTGAAGCATGATGAAACTATCTAATCTAGGCAAGTTTAAATGAGGCCGGAACAACAAAACAACAAGTCCGGAAACTCCTCATATGCATATATTAGGTTTGGTACTGTTCTGCCCTAAACACAATTTTAGAGTTGTTAAACATGCTAGATGAGTGCATCATGTTAAACTAGGCATTTTTCCACCCCATTTACATATAAAGTTTGTTACAAACCGAGTTACGGTTAAAAAGTTTTGAATTAAAGCATTTTAACATGGCAATAGGCAAATTAAACCAAACAACAATTTAAACATTTCAAACTTGCATGAAAGTTGAAAATTATGAAACTAGACAAGATTCTAAGCATATTTCATATATAACTTATTTTAATCCGATGCATGGTTTGTGAGACATTAAATGCATGAACATGGAGGGTTTTTCTGTAAAACTGCAGTCTCACGAATAAATAGTAAAATCGCAGGTCAGCAAAAAAACAACACGGGCCAAAGTTGACTAGCCCAACAATGCGCAGGGACAACCGGAAGATGGGCTTCCTCACATTGGGCCTGGCAAGGCAAGGGGGGGTGCTGGACCGATGGATCTGGCAGCCCAGCTCGATCAGGAGAGGGTCAACGCGCACGGGCGCTCTTGCTGCAGAGTGCAGACGAACAGGTCTCGGCACCCGGGACGGCAACGGCGACGTGGGATGCTCACGCCGGTGAACTTGAGGACGAGCGGGCACCGCGGCTCCAGGAACATGGCGGGGCGGCGAAATTCGACGCGAGGAAGACACTTTGGCCGAAGACGATGGCTTGGCGAAGCAGGGGAGACTCGAGCAGCGCACTGGGTAGAGGAAGCAGAGGACGCAATAGGCAGACTTGGCGGCAGCAGCAGGTCCCGGAGGGGTCGACGGGGCTTGGATGCGGGGCTCCGGCAAGGTTGGGGAGGTCCAACGCGCGAGGAACGTCGCATGGAAGGACGACTGGGCACGGATCCATGGCGCAGGCAGGGGGCTCCATGGCGGTTGCTGCTGTGCTGGTCGCCGGGCAGAGGACGGCAGAGCAGAACGAAGAGGCCGGGAATGGGCAGGTTGGCTGCGGGGGAGGACCTGAACACCGGAATCCGAAGGAGCGGCGACTTGGCGGAGGCCGGCCGGATCTGGAGTGGGCTATGGCACCAGCGCAGGCAGAAAGTCAACGAAGGCCATGGCGCTGCAGATGGATGGGTTCAGGCGTCACTGCGGGGAGCTCCTCTCCCGTATGGCACAGCGGGAGGACTTGGCAGCAGGTGCTCCGACGAGGTACTTAGCTGGGCGACGGGTCCTGCGAGGGCACGACTTGGCGGTGCCAAGGAACGAGGAAGGGCTTGCATCTGCTGCGGAGGGAGCAGAGGATGGCTACGGGGATGGATTTGGTGGGATCTGAACACGAGGAAGAAAAAGTGGTTGCTGCGATTCGTCTCAGGTGGAACTGGATCGGGAGGGGATCCCGATGTGGGAGAGGAGTGGCGGCGGGGAGGGACAAGCCTCCTAGGTTTTAGGGTTAGGCTAGATTTGGTAGGTGGTGGTCTATAAATATAAGGAAAAAAGGAGTTTGGATCCTCCGATCAAAATTGGACGGTTCAGAAAGAATAGGCTAGGGAGTCCAAATAATAAAATGGTGATACTTTGTAGACGTTTGGGGATGATCAGGACACAATGGTGGCGACTGCCCGGGTCGGGTCCGGGACAGCTTTTCGGACGCACGCGTGAGGGGGGTTGATGCACTGAGCAGAGAAGGTTTCGGACTGTGCGATCACATCGGACAACTCCGAAAGCGAAGAGGGGAAGGAGGATGGACTAGGTGGGCTGTGGCGAGACTGCGAGGGCGAGAAGAGAGAGAGAGGGCCCGGCATCTGTCTCCAGAGAACGAAAACGTCCAACGTTAGACCGGCTATACTGCAGCTATAGTTATCCATTGGGGCATCAAACTATCTCCGAATGCGATGAAACTTGACAGGCGGTCTATCTACACTATAATAAGACAACACATCAACTCTCATCCCATTCCGAGAACATTTTCCGGCCACTTATAAAATAATATTTCGGACATGCCGCGGGCGCGTGCAAGTGTTGTTGGGCTCAAAACGGACAACGGAAGGAACGAGGAGACCGGGACGGTTGCAAGTTTTTGAAAACATGGTGATGCAATGCACATGATGACATGATATGAAAAACATGACACGCAAGCAAAAGACAAGGCACCCTCAACGAATAACTAGAAGACACCTGGCGCAATGGTCTCGAGGCGTCACAACACTCCACCACTACAAGAGGATCTCGTCCCGAGATCTAGAATGGCACCGGAGGGAAAAACGGAAGAGAGAGAGAAAAGGTAAAACTAAGTTGCTCCTTTGACAAACGAGTGAAACCAAAGAACCTTGAATAGGTTAATCCATTTTGAGAAAAGAATACAACAGAGATAAATGAAGTTGAAAGCACTCCGTTAGCAAAGAGGAACAAGGAAGAACAACTTTGGGCAGCACTCCGGTTGAGAAGGGATGGAAGACTTTGCGAGATGAAAAGAACTTGAGCAGAGGACACAACACTCCGGTTAAATGGATAAGCATGAAAAGGACATGATCTTAGACAGCACGAGATGACAGTTCAAAAGAACAACATCGCAATGCCTCCGGAAGAAATGAAAGAATGCAAAGAAAAGAACGGAGAAGAAAACAACATGTTCTACCTCGAATGAATTTGAGAGAGCATCCTTAAACAGAAGGATAGAATGGAGTTGTTGGGAAATCAACAACGAAAAGAACAGGCTTGTTGAGGGCTTATGGAAAACATCTCAAAAACTTGAGGTGAAAACCTGCCACAAACGAAAACAATTGCTTGCTTGAGAGCGACAGAGAGATGAAAACATCTTTCATCACGAGAATAGGAGGAAACTTGGATCACCGATAAACACCATAAATAGCAACATTCCTTAGGGAAGGTTTTAGGTGAAATATAACCCAACATGTGAATCATGAAACATGAACTCAAATTATCAAGAAAGACATAACACCACCTCAAAAGATAAGTTAGAAAGAATTGCACTCCGGGTTGCAAGATGAGGAATGCTTGAGCTCCTGTGAAAGGAATGTCAATGAACACCTCGATAAGGAATTACGTCCTTGATGAACCATCATGTAGAACCTTCATGAAGAACTCCGGTAACAAAAGAATGATCAAACGGGAGAAAAAGAGGTTGAAAACACAAGGTTAAGCCTTGCGATGATTTAGATGAATCTCCGCGATGAAATAATTGAGAGAACTTGGAACTCCGGGAAAGAAAGATGAAACAATTAAAATAGAGAATTTGAAGAACCTCCGAAACAAGGAATTACTCACTTCGATGAAACAAGAATAATAATTACATTCCACTTATGCTTCATCAATTAAATTGATGACAACCAAAGGATTTGGCATACTACTTATTCTCGTACGAAGGATTAAGAGAGATATAGCATAAATTTGAGAGGGTCTTCAACGAACCACCGATAGAATCGAAACAATGAATGAATTAATATGATAAAGAAGGAAGAGAAATCTTGAACGAACCACCATAAGGATTGAAAATGAACAAATAAAAAATAAAGAAACACCGGGAAGAATTTAGCAAATGAACGAAGATGCTTGATAGGATTTAGATACAAGAGAACGAAGAATTCAAGAGCTGATAAGAGAATACTTGAATGATGCACCGGTAAGATTTGGAGAGCGAGAGCTGAAAGCTGAATATGAATAAACCTAAATTGATGGACTCCCGAAAGGTGAAAGGAATTCTCACAATCAAAAACAATTATGAGAGGATGGCCTCGAACTAGAACCACGAATTTCTGCGAGAACGGATAAGATATGGAGGTAAAACTCTTCTTCGGTCTTCAAATGCAGAGAATGATGATGAGAAACACCACCATGAATTGTTTAGACACTACGAAAGAATCAAAAGCGAAGAGGTTGAGCCAACTATGAAAAGAATTTGACCGATCTTGGAGAAAGGCATTAGACTGATGATAATTCATTCTTACGTCAAACTTTAGAAGATTTGAGAATAACTCCGGGAGAATAAGAAGAGTAAGGTAAGATCCTGGGAAAAGACCTATGGGTTAGGGCCCACTCAAAGAAACACCGTTGAAAAGGTCACTTGGTTGCACCGGTTGAATTAAGACTTGAATGAGAGAACATCCTCGAAAGATCTTGAACGAATGCAGAGTGGAAACACTAATATTCGATATATCTTGAACACTCCGAAACAATTGAATAGCAAGCGGGAATGATTTTGAGGTGCACCGACATGTGAATATCATTAGAAACAAAGAAAAGAATATGATCAACATTGAAAACTCGAATTGAATCCACCGGAGAAGAAAGGGAAATGAACAATGATGAACTTGAGGCTCCGTTAGGATCTTCATGAGAATCACCGGATAAGAAAATTGACGGAAAAGGAATGGAGAGACTTCACAAGAATAAAAGGATACTTGATAAAGAAATCTTAGTCCTTGAGGAAAAAGGGTGGGTGGGCGGGAAAAACAAAGGCAACTTGGAGACGGATGAAACAAACACCGTTGAGAAGAACTGATAATTCATCTTACTGATGTTGAAATGATTGGATCCACTTGAAGAGAAACACGCCGGTGAAAAAGGATTGACAATACAATCTTGATGATCAAGAAGGATTGGTATTCACATAGGAACATGAGAACACCGCTTAGGCAAGGTATGGAATCAACATTTGACTTCGAAGCAACTCGAATACCACAACTCAAAACAAAACAAAGGATTGGCTTGCAAAATAAGCCGGAACAAACATATGATAGAGATTTCGTCTGAAGTTTTCATGGTGGGGCCTACACGGGCTCGATCGTACAACACCATCATGTACAAGGCAGTGCACATGACATACGAAGTGTCCCCGAGTCGGCATAGCCAAGGACTCTTTAAGACACAACGAGACCACTGTAAAACCAACCGTGGATAGGCGGACCACTAGACGTCGAACCCCAATTTCATATCATACATCTATCGGAAAGATATCCTAAGAGCTACTTGAATTCCCACTTATAAACTCCCGAAATTTCTCCGGTTATGCAATCAGGTGTTGGGGATACAGGGGAAGCATAATATCTCACCCAAAACTAGCAAATCCTACATCCAGCTGTATCCATCCTTCAACACATAACCGAGAAACCTTCGGAAATCATCTACCTCAACCTTCGAAAAGCATTTGTTATACAAGTTATGGCAATACTCCCGAACTCCCGCCCCAGTACTGGGTGGCATCGAGGTTATCTCACCAACAACTGCATAAAAGAGATTTTCGATGTCGGCGAAACTAAACTCAGGTATTCCAGAACTGCAACGATAAAATTGTGACGACAACACCTCGGAGCTCAACTCCCCAGGACACTGCCACAACCCCTAAATGACAGGAGGCACCAAGAACAATGTTCTCGTCACAAAACCATCGGAATGATTCCAAGATACCCGCGTGATCCTAAAAAAATTTAGTGAAAATTTGAGAAGAGAAGAGTCAAAACTCTACGTCGGGATGCCACACCAGAGCGACGAAGGGACTGAGGAGTAAAAAGAATTCCTAACTCTCCGATATATATAATCCTAAATGACTCAAAACATTTTTCTAGACTCAACAACACCAGCGATTCGATCAAGCAGGGGGCTCCTAAGGTCGGGGAAGGCTCTGATACCAACTTGTAACGCCCTCGATGCGGCTATATCTCCCATGTGTCGAAGCATGACTTAGAGGCATAACCGCATTGAAAGCAATGTCGCAAGTGAGGTAATCTTCACACAACCCATGTAATGCATAAGGGAAAGAGATACATAGTTGGCTTACAATCGCCACTTCACACAATACATGAATAAAGCATTACAACATCCAGATACAATCAAGGTCCGACTATGGAACCAAAATAAAAGAAGACTACCCCAAATGCTACACAGATCCCCGATCGACCCAACTGGGCTCCACTACTGATCGACTAGAACGAAACAACATAGAGGACAAGATCTTCAATGAGCTCCTCCTTGAGCTTGGTTGCGTCATCTGCACAGTTCAACGGCACCTGCAAGCTGGTTTTGGTAGTATCTGTGAGTCACGGGGACTCAGCAATCTCACACCCTCGCGATCAAGACTATTTAAGCTTATAGGTAAGGTAATGGTATGAGGTGGAGCTGCAACAAGCGACTAGCATATATGGTGGCTAACATACGCAAATGAGAGCGAGAAGAGAAGGCAAAGCACGATCGAACAACTATGATCAAGAAATGATCCTAGAACAACCTACGTCAAGCATTACTCCAACACCGTGTTCACTTCCCGGACTCCGCCGGAAAGAGACCATCACGGTTACACACACAGTTGATGCATTTTAATTAAGTTAAACTTCAAGTTTTCTACAACCGGACAATAACAAATTCCCATCTGCCCATAACCGCGGGCACGGCTTCCGAAAGTTCAAATCCCTGCAGGGGTGTCCCAACTTAGCCCATCACAAGCTCTCACGGTCAACGAAGGATATTACTTCTAGCGGGAAGACCTGATCAGACTCAGAATCCCGGTTACAAGACATTTCGACAATGGTAAAACAAGACCAGCAAAGCCGCCCGATGCACCGACAAATCCCGATAGGAGCTGCACATATCTCGTTCTCAGGGCACACCGGTTAGGTCAAGCTACGAGTAAAACCAACCCTCGAGTTGCCCCGAGGTGGCCCCGCAGGCTGCCCGTTTCGGACCAACACTCAGAGGAGCACTGGCCCGGGGGGGGGGGGGTTTAAAATAAAGATGACCCTTGGGCTCGCGAAAACCCAAGGGAAGGTTATAGGTTGTTAGTGCAAATGGTAAAACCAAGGTTGGGCCTTGCTGGAGGAGTTTTATTCAAGGCGAACTGTCAAGGGGTTCCCATTATAACCCAACCGCGTAAGGAACGCAAAATCCAGGAACATAACACCGATATGATGGAAACTAGGGCAGCAAGAGTGGAACAAAACACCAGGCATAAGGCCGAGCCTTCTACCTTTACCAAGTATATAGATGCATTAATTAAATAAGAGATATTGTGATATCCCAACAAATAACCATGTTCCAAACATGGAACACACTCCAATCTTCACGTGCAACTAACAATGCTATAAGAGGGGCTGAGCAAAGCGGTCACATAGCCAAACAACGGTTTGCTAGGACAAGGTGGGTTAGAGGCTTGGTTCAACAATACGGGAGGCATGATAAGCAAGTGGTAGGTATCCCAGCATAGGCATAGCAAAAGAGCGGGCAACTAGCAAGCAAAGATAGAAGTGATTTCGAGGGTATGGTCAACTTGCCAGAGATCCTGCAAGGAAGAAGAACAAGTCCAAGAAGAAGACAAACGGGCGTAGCCAACGGATCCTCACAAACGCAACGTTACCGGATTACCGAGAAGAAGTACACCGGAAAGAAAGCAAACAACATAGTAAACAATCATCACATAAGCATGGCACGATGCGCAAACCAGTATGATGCATGTCCGGTTTAATGATACATGGCATCGCACGGAAAAGTGCACAAACAATCCTATAAATTAAGTGGAGCTCAATATGCAACTGAGTTGCATATTAAAGAAAACACCACATGACTTATTTAGTTCCCTCTCGTTTATGTACCCAACAAGATTAAATGTTGTTAGCATGGCAAGAGGTGAAGCATGATGTAACTATCTAATCTAGGCAAGTTTAAATGAGGCCGGAACAACAAAACAACAAGTCCGGAAACTCCTCATATGCATATATTAGGTTTGGTACTGTTCTGCCCTAAACACAATTTTAGAGTTGTTAAACATGCTAGACGAGTGCATCATGTTAAACTAGGCATTTTTCCACCCCATTTACATATAAAGTTTGTTACAAACCGAGATACGGTTAAAAAGTTATGAATTAAAGCATTTTAACATGGCAATAGGCAAATTAAACCAAACAACAATTTAAACATTTCAAACTTGCATGGAAGTTGAAAATTATGAAACTAGACAAGATTCTAAGCATATTTCATATATAACTTATTTTAATCCAATGCATGGTTTGTGAGACATTAAATGCATGAACATGGAGGGTTTGTCTGTAAAACTGCATTCTCAGGAATAAATAGTAAAATCGCAGGTCAGCAAAAAAAACAACACGGGCCAAAATTAACTAGCCCAACAATGCGCAGGGACAACCGGAAGATGGGCTTCCTTACATTGGGCCTGGCAAGGCAAGGGGGGGTGCTGGACCGATGGATCTGGCAGCCCAGCTCGATCAGGAGAGGGTCAACACGCACGAGCGCTCTTGCTGCAGAGTGCAGACGAACAGGTCTCGGCACCCGGGACGGCAATGGCGACATGGGATGCTCACGCCGGTGAACTTGAGGACGAGCGGGCACCGCGGCTCCAGGAACATGGCGGGGCGGCGAGATTCGACGCGAGGAAGATGCTTTGGCCGGAGACGATGGCTTGGCGAAGCAGGGGAGACTCGGGCAGCGCACCGGGTAGAGGAAGTAGAGGCCGCAATAGGCGGACTTGGCGGCAGCAGCAGGTCCCGGGGGGGTCGACGGGGCTTGGACGTGGGGCTCCGGCAAGGTTGGGGAGGTCCAGCGCACGAGGAACGGCGCATGGAAGGACGGCTGGGCGCGGATCCATGGCGCAGGCAGGGGGCTCCATGGCGGTTGCTGCTGTGCTGGTCGCCGGGCAGAGGACGGCAGAGCACAGCAAAGAGGCCGGGAACGGGCAGGTTGGTTGCGGGGGAGGACCTGAACGCCGGAATCCGAAGGAGCGGCGACTTGGCGGAGGCCGGCCGGATCTGGAGCGGGCTATGGCACCGGCGCGGGCAGAAAGTCAACGAAGGCCATGGCGCTGCAGATGGATGGGTTCGGGTGTCGCTGCGGGGAGCTCCTCTCCCGTATGGCGCATCAGGTGGATTTGGCAGCAGGTGCTCCGGCGAGGTACTTGGCGAGGCGACGGGTCCTGCGAGGGCACGACTTGGCGGTGCCAAGGAACGAGGAAGGGCCTGCATCTGCTGGGGAGGGAGCAGAGGATGGCTACGGGGATGGATTTGGTGGGATCTGAACACGAGGAAGGAAAAGTGGTTGTTGTGATTCGTCTCGGGTGGAACTGGATCGGGAGGGGATCCTGATGTGGGAGAGGAGTGGCGGCAGGGAGGGACAAGCCTCCTAGGTTTTAGGGTTAGGCTAGATTTGGTAGGTGGTGGTCTATAAATATAAGGAAAAAAAGGAGTTTGGATCCTCCGATCGAAATTGGACGGTTCAGAAAGAATAGGCTAGGGAGTCCAAATAATAAAACAGTGATTCTTTGTAGATGTTTGGGGATGATCCGGACACAATGGTGGCGACTGCCCGGGTCGGGTCCGGGACAGCTTTTCGGACACACACGCGAGGGGGGTGATGCACTGAGCAGAGAAGGTTTTGGACCGTGCGATCGCATCGGACAACTCTGGAAGCGAAGAGGGGAAGGAGGATAGACTAGGTGGGCTGTGGCGAGACTGCAAGGGCGAGAAGAGAGAGAGAGGGCCCGACATCTGTCTCCGGAGACCGAAAACATCCGACGTTAGACCGGCTATACTGCCGCTATAGTTATCCGTTGGGGCATCAAACGATCTCCGAATGCGGTGAAACATGACAGGCGGTCTATCTACACTATAATAAGACCACATGTCAACCTCATCCCATTCCGAGAACATTTTCCGGCCACTTATAAAATAATATTTCGGACATGCCTCAGGTGCGTGCAAGTGTGGTTGGGCTCATAACGGACAAGAGAAGGAACGGGGAGACCGGGATGGACGCAAGTTTTTGAAAACATGGTGATGCAATGCACATGATGACATGATATGAAAAACATGACATGCAAGCAAAAGACAAGGCACCAACAACGAATAACTGGAAGACACCTGGCGCAACGGTCTCGGGGCGTCACAGCCCCTCGTGGCTCCCCTGATGTACTTCTTCCGCCTATATATCTCCATATACCCTAAAAACATCCGGGAGCACAATAGATCGGGAGTTCCACCGCCAGAAGCCTCCATAGCCACCGAAAGCAAATCTAGACCCATTCCGGCACCCTGTCGGAGGGGGAATCCCTCTCCGGTGGCCATCTTCATCATCCCGGCGCTCTCCATGACGAGGAGGGAGTAGTTCTCCCTCGGGGCTGAGGGTATGTACCAGTAGCTATGTGTTTGATCTATATCTCTCGTGTTCTTGAGGTTATACGATCTTGATGTATCGCGAGCTTTGCTATTATAGTTGGATCTTATGATGTTTTCTTCCCCCTCTACTCTCTTGTAATGGATTGAGTTTCCCCTTTGAAGTTATCTTATCGGATTGAGTCTTTAAAGATTTGAGAACACTTGATGTATGTCCGGTCGTGTGTATCTATGGTGACAATGGGATACCACGTGATTCACTAGATGTATGTTTTGGTGATCAACTTGTGGGTTCCGCCCATGAACCTATGCATAGGGGCTGGCACACGTTTTCGTCGTGATTCTTTGGTAGAAACTTTGGGGCACTCTTTGAGGTCCTATGTGTTGGTTGAATAGATGAATCTGAGATTGTGTGATGCATATCGTATAATCATACCCACTGATACTTGAGGTGACATTGGAGTATCTAGGTGACATTAGGGTTTTGGTTGATTTGTGTCTTAAGGTGTTATTCTAGTACGAACTCTAGGGCTGTTTGTGACACCTATAGGAATAGCCCAACGGATTGATTGGAAAGAATAACCTTGAGGTGGTTTCGTACCCTACCATAATCTCTTCGTTCGTTCTCCACTATTAGTGACTTTGGAGTGACTCTTTGTTGCATGTTGAGGGATAGTTATGTGATCCAATTATGTTATTATTGTTGAGGGAACTTACACTAGCGAAAGTATGAACCCTAGGCCTTGTTTCAACGCATTGCAATACCGTTTGTGCTCACTTTTATCACTTGCTATCTTGCTGTTTTTATAATTTCAGATTACAAAAACCTTTATCTACTATCCATATTGCACTTGTATCACCATCTCTTTGCCGAACTAGTGCACCTATACAATTTACCATTGTATTGGGTGTGGTTGGGACACAAGAGACTCTTTGTTATTTGGTTGCAGGGTTGCTTGAGAGAGATCATTTTTATCCTACGCCTCCTACAGATTGATAAACCTTAGGTCATCCACTTGAGGGAAATTTGCTACTGTCCTACAAACCTCTGCACTTGGAGGCCCAACAACGTCTACAAGAAGAAGGTTGTGTAGTAGACATCATGCTCTTTTCTGGCACCGTTGCCAGGGAGGTTAGCGCTTGAAGGTATATCTTTAGATCTTGCAATCGAGTCTTTTAGTTTCTTTTTTATCACTAGTTTAGTTTATAAAAGAAAACTATAAAAATGGAATTGAGTTTGTCTCATACGCTTCACCTTTTTAATATCTTTCGTAAGTATGATGGACAGGAAAATTGTGCTCAAGTGCTAGAAGAAGAAATCTATAAAATGTTTGGCACTAAATATGTGAATGATGAGCATGATTTCAATGTTGTGAGTACGAATTCTTTGAATATCCATGATACTAATGATGATTGCACTAGTTATGATGAAAATGTCTCCTATAAACATGTCAATTTTTGTGGAGTACATTGGGTTTGTAAGTACACACCAAATAGGGAAGATAGATATTGCAAGAGGCATAAGTACTTAGAAACTAAATTGTTGCAAGAAAGGCTAGATGAATGTGCTGAAAATTTAAATTATCTTGGCCATACTTGTGAGCTTTGCAATGAACATGATCATTTCAGTACCCAATGCAAATTGTTTCATGATCATGTTGTGTCCAAAAATTGTGATGACATGATTTCCCTTGCACATCATAATGAACTTAGTTTTCTTATGGGTTACGAAGAAATGAAATGTATAATTAATTATCTTCCAAAATTTGCCCGTTATAAACTTCTTGGATTTGATCTAGAGGAAATTTATATGTATTGTGCGGTGAATTGTATTGAAAATCCTTATATTGCCAACTACATAAAGAAAAGAAAAGAAATAGAGGATGAAGAGAATACTAATTAAAGGGAAGAGACTTCCCAATATCCTCCTATTATTTATTATGATGAATCAGGTAACGAGGAGGAGCCTCCTATTCAACAAATCTCATTAATAAGGAGCTCCAAAAAGAGGATTGAACCCGCACATGATGTGGTGAAGAAGAAGAAAAGAAAAAGGAAGAGAGGTAAAAAGATATCTCCCCCAAATAGTGCTGCTCCTATTACTATTGTGCCTCATGAAAATATAATTGTGGAAGATAATGATACTTCTTATGATCTTGAAAATCTTTTTGGCACTTGCTTGGACGAATATGATAATTGCTATACTATTGGTGCTATCCATACTATTAATGATGAGAGTGATTATGCTTATGATATGAAAAGGCCCAACCTTGGGGATGCTATGTTTGATGAGGATGAGATATTTGAGAATATATTTGCTGAAATTAATGTTTGTCCCAAGCTTGGGGATGCTATGTTTAATGAAGATGATATTTTTAGTCTCCCAAGTTTTGATATGCAAATTTATAATGATGATAGCATGCCTCCTACCTATGATGATTATTGTGATGATACTTATGCTATAAAAAGTAGTGATTATATTTATAAAACTTGTCATGATTATGGTTACCCATTTTCTGAACATTACTCTTTTAATGTGGAAACAATTTATAGTATTCGTGTCTCTTATGATACTCCCACTATCCCGAATGAGAAGATTTTTGCTTATATGGAGAGTAGTAAATTTTATATGCTTGAAGATCATGAAAAGAATGCTTTAGGTGCCAGTAATATTGTTGAATTCATTCATGATGCTACTGAAAATTATTATGAGGGGGGGATATATGCTTGTAGGAATTGCAATAATATCAAGTTTCCTCTCTATGTGCTTAAAGTTTTGAAGTTATGCTTGTTTTACCTTCCTATGCAAGTTGATTCTTGTTCCCACAAGTTTTTTGCTCACAAAATCCCTATTCATAGGAAGTGGTTTAGGCTTAAATGTGCTAGTTATATTCTTCATGATGCTCTCTTTATGTTACAATTATTATCTTTTATGTGAGCATTGTTGAAATCATCATGCCTAGCTAGGGGCGTTAAACGATAGCGCTTGTTGGGAGGCAACCCAAATTTATTTTTATTCCCTACTTTTGGTTCCTGTTTAGTAATAAATTATTCATATAGCCTCTTTTTATATGTGGTTTTATGATTTTAATTAGTGTTTGTGCCAAGTAGAACCGTTGGGAAGACTTGGGGAAAGTCTTGTTGATCATGCTGTAAAAAATAGAAACTTTAGCGCTCACGAGAATTGCTGCCATTTTTATTTGGAGAGTGATATTTAGTTAATTATTTTTGCATATGATTAATAGATAAATTCCTCAGGTACAGAAATTTATTTGAGAATTTTATGAGTTCCAGAAGTATATGTTTGATTCAGATTACTATAGACTGTTCTGTTTTTGACAGATTCTGTTTTTCATGTGTTGTTTACTTATTTTGATGAATCTATGGCTAGTAAAATAGTTTATAAACCATAGAGAAGTTGGAATACATTAGGTTTAACACCAATATAAATAAAGAATGAGTTCATTACAGTACCTTGAAGTGGTGATTTACTTTCTTATACTAACGGAGCTTACGAGTTTTCTGTTAAGTTTTGTGTTGTGAAGTTTTCAAGTTTTGGGTAAAGATTCGATGGACTATGGAATAAGGAGTGGAAAGAGCCTAAGCTTGGGGATGCCCAAGGCACCCCAAGGTAATATTCAAGGACAACCAAAAGCCTAAGCTTGGGGATGCCTAGGAAGGCATCCCCTCTTTCGTCTTCATTCATCAGTAACTTTGCTTGGAGATATATTTTTATTCTCCACATGATATGTGTTTTGCTTGGAGCGTCATTTTATTTCATTATGTTTTGCTTGCTGTTTGAATAAAATACCAAGATCTGAAAATCTTAAAGGTTAGAGAGTCTTCACGTAGTTGCATAATTATTCGACTACTGATTGATCTTCACTTATATCTTTCGGAGTAGTTTGTCGTTTGCTCTAGTGCTTCACTTATATCATTTTGAGAGTTTTAAATATCATGGTAATTTTCTTAAATAATCCTAATATGCTAGGCACCCAAGAATAGTAAAAACTTTCATATAGAGTATTGAATACTAAGAGAAGTTTGATGCTTGATGATTGTTTTGAGATATGGAGATGGTGATATTGGAGTCATGCTAGTTGAGTAGTTGTGAATTTGAGAAATACTTGTGTTGAAGTTTGTGTTTCCCGTAGCATGCATGTATGGTGAACCGTTATGTGATGAAATCGGAGCATGATTTATTTATTTATTGTCCTCCTTATGAGTGGCGGTCGGGGACGAGCGATGGTCTTTTCCTACCAATCTACCCCCCTAGGAGCATGCGCGTAGTACTTTGTTTCGATAACTAATAGATTTTTGCAATAAGTATGTGAGTTCTTTATGACTAATGTTGAGTCCATGGATTATACGGACTCTCACCCTTCCACCATTGCTAGCCTCTCTAGTACCGCGCAACTTTCGCCGGTACCATAAACCCACCATATACCTTCCTCAAAACAGCCACCATACCTACCTATTATGGCATTTCCATAGCCATTCCGAGATATATTGCCATGCAACTTTCCACCGTTCCATTTATTATGACACACTCCATCATTGTCATATTGCTTGCATGATCATGTAGTTGACATTGTATTTGTGGCAAAGCCACCATTCATAATTCTTTCATACATGTCACTCATGCATCATTGCACATCCCGGTACACCGCCGGAGGCATTCATATAGAGTCCTATCCGGTTCTAAGTATCGAGTTGTAATTCTTGAGTTGTAAGAAAATAAAAGTGTGATGATCATCATTATTAGAGCATTGTCCCAAGTGAGGAAAGGATGATGGAGACTATGATTCCCCCACAAGTCGGGATGAGACTCCGGACGAAAAAAGAGAGGCCAAAGAAGCCCAAATAAAAAAAGGAGGCCATAAAAAAGAAAATAAAAGGCCCAAATAAAAAAATGAGTGAAAAAGAGAGAAGGGGCAATGCTACTATCCTTTTACCACACTTGTGCTTCAAAGTAGCACCATGATCTTCATGATAGAGAGTATCCTATGTTGTCACTTTCATATACTATTGGGAATATTTCATTATAGAACTTGGCTTGTATATACCAATGATGCGCTTCCTCAAAATGCCCTAGGTCTTCGTGAGCAAGCGAGTTGGATGCACACCCACTTAGTTCCTTTTGTTGAGCTTTCATACACTTATAGCTCTAGTGCATCCGTTGCATGGCGATCCCTACTCACTCACATTGATATCTATTGATGGGCATCTCCATAGCCCATTGATACGCCTAGTTGATGTGAGACTATCTTCTCCATTTTTGTCTTCTCCACAACCACCATTCTATTCCATCTATAATGCTATATCCATGGCTCACGCTCATGTATTGCGTGAAGATTGAAAAAGTTTTGAGAACATCAAAAGTATGAAACAATTGCTTGGCTCTTCATCGGGGTTGTGCATGATTTAAATATTTTGTGTGGTGAAGATGGAACATAGCCAGACTATATGATTTTGTAGGGATAGCTCTCTTTGGCCATGTTATTTTGAGAAGACATCATTGCTTTGTTAGTATGCTTGAAGTATTATTATTTTTATGTCAATATGAACTTTTGTCTTGAATCTTATGGATCCGAATATTCATGCCACAATTAAGAAGAATTACATTGAAATTATGCCAAGTAGAACTCCGCATCAAAAATTCTGTTTTTATCATTTACTTACTCGAGGACGAGCCGGAATTAAGCTTGGGGATGCTGATACGTCTCCAACGTATCTATAATTTTTGATTGCTCCATGCTATATTATCTACTATTTTGGATGTTTATGGGCTTTAATATACACTTCTATATCATTTTTGAGACTAACCTATTAACCCAGAGCCCAGTGCCAGCTTTTGTTTTTATCTTGTTTTAGGGTTTCGAAGAAAAGGAAAACCAAACGGAGTCCAATTGACCTAAAACTTCACGGAACCCATTTTTTGAAGGAAAGAAGCCCAGATGACTTGAAGTGCACGTAAGGGAAGCTTCAAGGAGGCCACGAGGTAGGGGGCGGGCCCACCCCCCTAGGCACGTCCTCCACCCTCGTGGGCCCCTCGTGGCTCACCTGATGTACTTCTTCCGCCTATATATCTCCATATACCCTAAAAACATCCGGGAGCACAATAGATCGGGAGTTGCACCACCAGAAGCCTCCGTAGCCACTGAAAGCCAATCTAGACCCGTTCTAGCACCCTATTGGAGGGGGAATCCCTCTCCGGTGGCCATCTTCATCATCACGGCGCTCTCCATGACGAGGAGGGAGTAGTTCTCCCTCGGGGCTGAGGGTATGTACCAGTAGCTATTTTTTTGATCTCTATCTCTCGTGTTCTTGAGGTGATACAATCTTGATGTATCGCGAGCTTTGCTATTATAGTTGGATCTTATGATGTTTTCTTCCCCCTATACTCTGTTGTAATGGATTGAGTTTCCCCTTTGAAGTTATCTTATCGGATTGAGTCTTTAAAGATTTGAGAACACTTGATGTATGTCTTGCCGTGCGTATCTGTGGTGACAATGGGATACCACATGATTCACTAGATGTATGTTTTGGTGATCAACTTGCGGGGTTCCGCCCATGAACCTATGCATAGGGGTTGGCACACGTTTTCGTCGTGATTCTCTGGTAGAAACTTTGGGGCACTCTTTGAGGTCCTATGTGTTGGTTGAATAGATGAATCTGAGATTGTGTGATGCAGATCGTATAATCATACCCACAGATACTTGAGGTGACATTTGAGTATCTAGGTGACATTAGGGTTTTAGTTGATTTGTGTCTTAAGGTGTTATTCTAGTACGAACTCTAGGGCTGTTTGTGACACCTATAGGAATAGCCCAACAGATTGATTGGAAAGAATAACTTTGAGGTGGTTTCGTACCCTACCATAAACTCTTCGTTCGTTCTCCACTATTAGTGACTTTGGAGTGACTCATTGTTGCATGTTGAGGGATAGTTATGTGATCCAATTATGTTATTATTGTTGAGGTAACATACACTAGCGAAAGTATGAACCCTAGGCCTTGTTTCAATGCATTGCAGTACCGTTTGTGCTCACTTTTATCACTTGCTACCTTGCTGTTTTTATAATTTCAGACTATAAAAACCTTCATCTACTATCCATATTGCACTTGTATCACCATCTCTTCGCCGAACTAGTGCACCTATACAATTTACCATTGTATTGGGTGTGTTGGGGACACAAGAGACTCTTTGTTATTTGGTTGCAGGGTTGCTTGAGAGAGACCATCTTCATCCTACACCTCCTACGGATTGATAAACCTTAGGTCATCCACTTGAGGGAAATTTGCTACTGTCCTACAAACCTCTGCACTTGGAGGCCCAACAATGTCTACAAGAAGAAGGTTGTGTATTAGACATCAGTAGTCGTTCTCGCTTCGTGTATGTTCACACTCCATAGGTGTTCGGGGTCAAAACAAGGAACTTGACGTCCACGGGTCTTCGAGGTTCGACGGGCGGGTGATACGTCCATTTTGCATCATGCTTTTATATTGATATTTATTGCAATATGGACTGTTATTTCACTTTATGTCACAATACTTATGGCTATTCTCTCTTATTTTACAAGGTTTACATAAGGAGGGAGAATGCCGACAGCTGGAATTCTGGGCTGGAAAAGGAGCAAATATTAGAGACCTATCTGCGTAACTCCAAAAGTCTTGAAACTCCATGGAACATCTTAAAACAAATAAAGAAGACATTTTTCGGGACGAGACTCTGCCGCCACGAGGCGGAACCTTGGCGGAACCAATCTAGAGCTCCGACAGAGCTATTCTGCAGGGGAAACTTCCCTCCCGTAGGGGGGAAATCATCACCATCGTCATCACCAACGCTCCTCTCATCGGGAGAGGGCAATCTCCATCAACATCTTCACCAGCACCATCTCATCTCCAAACCCTAGTTCATCTCTTGTATCCAATTCTTGTCTCAAAGTCCGGGATTGGTGCTAGTAGGTTGCTAGTAGTGTTGATTACTCCTTGTAGTTGATGCTAATTGGTTTATTTGGTGGAAGATCATATGTTCAGATCCTATATGCATATTATTACCCCTCTGATTATGAACATGAATATGCTTTGTGAGTAATTACGTTTGTTCCTGAGGACAAGGGAGAAGTCTTGCTATTAGTAGTCATGTGAATTTGGTATTCGTTTGATATTTTGATAAGATGTATGTTGTCTAGCCTCTAGTGGTGTTATGTGAATGTCGACTACATAACACTTCACCATTATTTGGGACTAGAGGAAGGCATTGGGAAGTAATAAGTAGATGATGGGTTGCTAGAGTGACAGAAGCTTAAACCCTAGTTTATGCGTTGCTTCGTAAGGGGCTGATTTGGATCCACATGTTTCATGCTATGGTTAGGTTTACCTTAATACTTTTGTTGTAGTTGAGGATGCTTGCAATAGAGGTTAATCATAAGTGGGATGCTTGTTCAAGTAAGAACAGCACCCAAGCACCGGTCCACCCACATATCAAATTATCAAAGTATCGAACGTGAATCATATGAACGTGATGAAAACTAGCTTGACGATATTCCCATGTGTCCTCGGGAGCGCTTTTCCTATTATAAGAGTTTGTTCCGGCTTGTCCTTTGCTACAAAAGGATTGGGCCACCTTGCTGCACTTTATTTACTTTTGTTACTTGTTGCTCGTTACAATTTATCCTATCACAAAACTATCTGTTACCACTTATTTCAGTACTTGCAGAGAATACCTTGCTGAAAACCGCTTATCATTTCCTTCTGCTCCTCGTTGGGTTCGACACTCTTACTTATCGAAAGGACTACGATAGATCCCCTATACTTGTGGGTCATCAAGACTCTTTTCTGGCGCCATTGCCGGGGAGTGTAGCGCCTTTGGTAGGTGGAATTTGGTAAGGAAAAATTTATATAGTGTGCTGAAATTTACTGTCACTTGTTACTATGGAAAGTAATTCTCTAAGGGCTTGTTCGGGGTATCTTCACCCCGTCCAGTAGACCAAAGAGTTGCTCCTCAACCTACTGGACCTATTGAAAATGAAACTCCTTTTGAATTTCCTTCGGGTATGATGGAAAAACTGCTAGCTAACCCTTTTACAGGAGATGGAACAAAGCATCCTGATGAGCACTTAATATATGTGGATGAAGTTTGTGGATTATTTAAGCTTGCAGGTATACCCGATGATGTTGCTAAGAAGAAGGTCTTCCCTTTATCTTTGAAGGGAGACGCATTGATATGGTATAGGCTATGTGATGATATGAGATCATGGGACTATAAAAGATTGAAGTTGGAATTTCATCAAAAGTATTACCCTATGCATCTTGTTCATCGTGATCGCAATTATATATATAATTTCTGGCCTCGCGAAGGAGAAAGCATCGCTCAAGCTTGGGGGAGTCTTAAATCAATGTTATTTTCATGCCCCAATCATGAGCTCCTGAGAGAAATAATTATGCAAAGTTTTTATGCTCGGCTTTCTGAAAACAATCGCACCATGCTTGATACTTCTTGTGCTGGCTCTTTTATGATGAAGACTATTGAATTCAGATGGAATTTATTGGATAGAATTAAATGCAACTCTGAAGATTGGGACCTCGACGAAGGTAAGGAGTCAGGTATGACACCTAAGTTTGATTGTGTTAAATCTTTTATGGACACCGATATTTTCCGTAAGTTTAGCACTAAATATGGACTTGACTCTGAGATAGTAGCTTCTTTCTGTGAATCTTTTGCTACTTATGTTGATCTCCCTAAGGAGAAGTGGTTTAAATATCATCCTCCCATAGAAGTAAAAGTAGCTGCACCTATTAAAGTTGAAGAAAAGACTGTCACTTATAATGATCCTATTGTTCCTACTTCTTATGTTGAGAAACCACCTTTCCCTGTTAGAATAAAGGATCATGCTAAAGCTTCAACTGTTGTTCGTAAAAGCAATATTAGAACTTATACACCTCCTGAGCAAGTTAAAGTAGAACCTAATATTGCTATTGTTAAAGATCTCTTGTCTGATAATATTGATGGGCATGTTATTCAGTTCGAAGGTGAAACTGCTAGAATTGCTAAACCTTGTGATAAAGATAAACATAGACCTGTGGTAGGCGTGCCTGTTATTTCTGTTAAAATAGGAGATCATTGTTATCATGGCTTATGTGATATGGGTGCTAGTGCTAGTGCAATACCTATTGACTTATACAAAGAAATTATGCATGACATTGCACCTGTTGAGTTAGAAGAAATTGATGTTACTATTAAACTTACTAATAGAGATACTATTTCACCAATGGGAAATGTTAGAGATGTTGAAGTCTTGTGTGGGAAAACTAAATATCCTGCTGATTTTCTTATTCTTGGTTCCCCACAAGATAGCTTTTGTCCAATTATATTTGGTAGACCCTTATTAAATACTGTCAATGCTACCATAGATTGCACAAAGAATGTTGTTACTGTTGGCTTGGATGATATGGTTCATGAGTTTAATTTCTCTAAATTTAGTAAACAACATCGTGAGGAAGAATTACCTAGTAAGGATGAAATTATTGGTCTTGCTTCTATTGCCGTACCTCCTAGTGATCCTTTAGAACACTATTTGCTAGACCATGAAAATGATATGTTCATGAATGAAAGAAGGGAAATAGATGAAGTATTCTTTAAACAGGAACCTATTCTACATCACAATTTGCCTGTTGAAATCTTAGGGGATCCTCCTCCACCCAAGGGTGATCCCATGTTTGAGCTTAAACCTTTGCCTGATAATCTTAAATATGCTTATCTTGATGAAAAGAAGATATATCCTGTTATTATTAGTGCTAACCTTTCAGAGCATGAAGAAGAAAGATTATTGAAAACTCTGAAGAAGCATCGTGCTGCTATTGGATATACTCTTGATGATCTTAAGGGCATTAGTCCCACTCTATGTAAACATAAAATAAATTTGGAAGCAGATGCCAAACCAGTTCGTGATCCTCAACGACGTCTGAATCCTAAAATGAAAGAAGTGGTAAGAAAAGAAATACTCAAGCTTCTGGAGGCAGGTATAATCTATCCCGTTGCTGATAGTGAGTGGGTAAGTCCTGTCCATTGTGTCCCTAAGAAGGGAGGTATTACTGTTGTTCCTAATGATAAAGATGAATTGATTCCACAAAGAATTATCACAGGTTATAGGATGGTAATTGATTTCCGCAAATTAAATAAAGCTACTAAGAAAGATCATTACCCCTTACCTTTTATTGATCAAATGCTAGAAAGATTATGCAAACATACACACTATTGCTTTCTAGATGGTTATTCTGGTTTCTCTCAAATACCTGTGTCGGCTAGAGATCAATCAAAGACTACTTTTACATGCCCTTTTGGTACTTTTGCTTATAGACGTATGCCTTTTGGTTTATGTAATGCACCTGCTACCTTTCAAAGATGCATGATGGCTATATTCTCTGACTTTTGTGAAAAGATTTGTGAGGTTTTCATGGACGACTTTTCCGTCTATGGTTCCTCTTTTGATGATTGCTTGAGCAATCTTGATCGAGTTTTGCAGAGATGTGAAGAAACTAATCTTGTCTTGAATTGGGAAAAGTGCCACTTTATGGTTAATGAAGGTATTGTCTTGGGGCATAAAGTTTCTGAAAGAGGTATTGAAGTTGATAAAGCCAAGGTTGATGCTATTGAAAAGATGCCATGTCCCAAGGACATCAAAGGTATAAGAAGTTTCCTTGGTCACGCCGGATTTTATAGGAGGTTCATTAAGGACTTCTCAAAAATTTATTGCAAAAAGATATACCATTTGTCTTTGATGATGATTGTGTAGAAGCATTTGAAATACTTAAGAAAGCATTAGTCTCTGCACCTATTGTTCAGCCACCTGATTGGAACTTACCCTTTGAAATTATGTGTGATGCTAGTGATTATGCTGTAGGTGTTGTTCTAGGGCAAAGAGTTGATAAGAAATTAAATGTTATTCATTATGCTAGTAAGACTCTAGACAATGCTCAAAGAAATTATGCTACTACTGAAAAAGAGCTTTTAGCAGTTGTATTTGCTTGTGATAAGTTCAGATCTTATATTGTTGATTCTAAAGTAACTATTCAAACTGATCATGCTGCTATTAAATATCTTATGGAAAAGAAAGATGCTAAACCTAGACTTATTAGATGGGTTCTCTTGCTACAAGAATTTGATTTGCATATTGTTGATAGAAAGGGAGCTGAGAACCCCGTTGCAGACAACTTGTCTAGGTTAGAAAATATTCTTGATGACCCACTACCTATTAATGATAGCTTTCCTGATGAACAATTAAATGTTATAAGTACTTCTCGTAGTACTCCATGGTATGCTGATTATGCTAATTATATTGTTGCTAAGTTTATACCACCTAGCTTCACATACCAGCAAAAGAAAAAGTTTTCTATGATTTAAGACATTACTTTTGGGATGACCCACATCTTTATAAAGAAGGAGTAGATGGTGTTATTAGACGTTGTGTACCTGAGCATGAACAGGAACAGATCCTACGCAAGTGTCATTCCGAGGCTTATGGAGGGCACCACGCTGGAGATAGAACTGCACATAAGGTATTGCAATCTGGTTTTTATTGGCCTACTCTCTTCAAGGATGCCCGTAAGTTTGTCTTGTCTTGTGATGAATGTCAAAGAATTGGTAATATTAGTAGACGTCAAGAAATGCCTATGAATTATTCACTTGTTATTGAACCGTTTGATGTTTGGGGCTTTGATTATATGGGACCTTTTCCTGCCTCTAATGGATATACACATATTTTAGTTGCTGTTGATTACGTTACTAAGTGGGTAGAAGCTATTCCAACTAGTAGTGCTGATCATAACACTTCTATTAAAATGCTTAAGGAAGTTATTTTTCCGAGGTTTGGAGTCCCTAGATATTTAATGACTGATGGTGGTTCACACTTTATTCATGGTGCTTTCCGTAAAATGCTTGCTAAATATGATGTTAATCATAGAATTGCATCTCCTTATCACCCACAGTCTAGTGGTCAAGTAGAGTTGAGCAATAGAGAGCTCAAATTAATTTTGCAAAAGACTGTTAATAGGTCTAGAAAGAATTGGTCCAAGAAACTTGATGATGCATTATGGGCTTATAGAACTGCATACAAAAATCCTATGGGTATGTCTCCGTATAAAATGGTTTATGGAAAAGCATGTCACTTACCTCTCGAACTAGAACATAAGGCATATTGGGCTATTAAAGAGCTCAACTATGATTTTAAACTTGCCGGTGAGAAGAGGTTATTTCATATTAGCTCACTTCATGAATGGAGAACCCAAGCTTATGGAAATGCCAAGTTGTTTAAAGAAAAAGTTAAAAGATGGCATGACAAAAGGATACAAAAGCGTGAGTTTATGTAGGTGATTATGTATTGCTATACAACTCTCGTTTAAGATTTTTTGCAGGAAAACTTCTCTCTAAATGGGAAGGCCCCTATGTTATCGACGAGGTCTATCGTTCTGGTGCCATAAAAATCAACAACTTCGAGGGCACAAATCCGAAGGTGGTAAATGGTCAAAGAATCAAACATTATATCTCAGGTAATCCCATAAATGTTGAAACCAATATTATTGAAACCGTAACCCTGGAGGAATACATAAGGGACACTTTCCGGAATGTTTCAGACTCCTAAAAGGAATAGGTATGTGGTACGGTAAGTAAACTGACTCCAAAACAATTTTTAAGGCAATAGTTCTCCGTTTTGGAATATTTAGAAAAATAGAAAAATAAGTAGCAGTCCGGGAAGGACACGAGGGCCCCACGAGGGTGGTGGGCGCGCCCTACCCCCCTGGGCGCGCCCCCTACCTCGTGAGCACCTTGTGTGCCTTCCGGACTCTGTTTTCTTACACGATACGTATTTTGGTCGGTAAAAATTCATTATATATTCTACCGAAGGTTTTGAGTCCCGTATCACGCAAATCTCCTCTGTTTTTTTGAGCTATTGTTGCTGCAGATTAGAGCAAGATGTCTTCTCAAGAGTCAATTGGGGAGAGCCGGGTATCTAATCCGGCACCGGAACCAAGGGCAAACAGCGACGCTGACCACTTTGGGCTAGCAACGGAGAAAGAGATGGAGGCTGACTTGATGAGAGTAGATGCCATGGAGGATCAAGAAGTCACCTCTTGCCTCCGAGCTGGGTTCACAATGGGGGAACTACAGAGCTCAGCTATTCCAAACTCGGTTATCCCTTCTAATGTTAGATTTCTTTCTTATGAAAATATGAAGAGGAGTGTCACTTGTTCTCCCGCAGCTATGCAACACCCTTGGGTGCAAGGAGCTTTAGCTGTCACAGGAAAGCTTCGTAAGGAAATAATGGACCTTAAACAGCAAGTCAATAAGCTCGAGGAGGAGAACCGCATCCTGAGGGGAATCATCGCCAAGAATATTACACCGACAACAAAGAAGGAGACATAATCACATGGGTCTGGGCACTCCCCTTGGCAACTGCCAAGCTTGGGGGAGGTGCCCCGGTTTCGTATCACAATCACAAATCCTATCTTTACCCTTTTTCTTAGTTCGATCCTATTAGTAGTATCTTGATCTAGTAGAATAAAGTTTATGGCATGATCTAGTTTTGAGTTTGCTTTATGATCTCTCTATGTAATCGAGTCCGTGAGCTATATATAATAAATATTAGTGTTGAGTCAAGGGCTTGATTATTTTGCCATGATCATGGTGAATAAAACAAAAGAGAAAAAGAATAAAAAGAAACAAAAAGTTCATATTGATCTTATTGAGAGTAATGACTTCACATAGAAAGAGTATGATGATTAAAAGTTGTTGGGAGTTGGCAGACATAGCTTTGGTCATTGTTGCAATTAATAGGAAGTAATAAGGAAAGAGAGGTTTTCACATATAGATATATTATCATTGACATCTTTTATGATTGGGAGCACTCATTAAAATATGACATGCTAAAGAGTTGATGTTGGACAAGGAAGACAACGTAATGAGTTATGTCTTTCTTATATCTGAGATAAAGTATGTTGTCATGGATCCTCTAACTTGTTGAGCTTGCCTTTCCCCCTCATGCTAGCCAAATTCTCAGCACCAAGTAGAAATACTACTTGTGCTTCCAAATACCCTTAAACCAGTTTTGCCATGAGAGTCCACCATATCTACCTATGGATTGAGTAAGATCCTTCAAGTAAGTTGTCATCGGTGCAAAGCAATAAAAATTGCTCTAAATATGTATGATTGATTGGTGTGGGAGAAATAAGCTTTATACGATCTTGTGATGTGGAAGTAATAAAAGCGACGGACTGCATAATAAAGGTTCATATCACAAGGGGCAATATAAAGTGACGTTCTTTCGCATTGAGATTTTATGCATCCAACCATAAAAGCGCATGGCAACCTCTGCTTCCCTCTGCGAAGGGCCTATCCTTTATTATTATCTTCTACCTTATGCAAGAGTCATGGTGATCTTCACCTTTTCTTTTTCATTTTATCCTTTGGCAAGCTCAGCATGTTGGAAAGAACATGATATATATATATATATATATATATATATATATATATATCTAATTGGATGTAGGGGAGTATGAACCATTATTGTTGACATTACCCTTGAGGTAAAAGGTTGTGGGGCAAAACTATAAGCCCTTATCTTTCTCTGTGTTTGATTAAAACTCCGTAACCACAAGTATTGCGTGAGTGTTACCAATTATGGAGGACTAAATGATAGTTGAGTATGTGAACTTGCTTTTTAGCTCTCACATAGACTCTTTTTGATGTTATGATAAATTGCAATTGCTTCAATGACTGAGATTATAGTTTGTCAGAGCCCAATAAGGTTTATGATTTATACTTTTGCATTGTGAATAGATCATCCTTTGAACATAAGTAATCATACGACAAAATCTATATATGTTGCTGTTATGAGAATAATCATGATGCCTTCATGTCCGTATTTTATTTTTATCGACGCCTCTACCTCTAAACATGAGGACATATTTATTGTTATCGGCTTTTCGCTTGAGAACAAGCAAGGTCTAAGCTTGGGGGAGTTGATACGTCCATTTTGCATCATGCTTTTATATCGATATTTATTGCATTATGGACTGTTATTTCACTTTATGTCACAATACTTATGGCTATTCTCTCTTATTTTGCAAGGTTTACATAAGGAGGGAGAATGCCGGCAGCTGGAATTCTGGGCTGGAATAGGAGCAAATATTAGAGACCTATTCTGCGCAACTCCAAAAGTCCTGAAACTCCACGGAACATCTTAAAACAAATAAAGAAGAAATTTTTTGGGACGAGACTCCGCCGCCACGAGGCGGAACCTTGGCGGAACCAATCTAGAGCTCCGGCAGAGCTGTTCTGCCGGGGAAACTTCCCTCCCGGAGGGGGAAATCATCACCATTGTCATCACCAACGCTCCTCTCATCAGGAGAGGGCAATCTCCATCAACATCTTCACCAGCACCATCTCATCTCCAAACCCTAATTCATCTCTTGTATCCAATTCTTGTCTCAAAGTCCGGGATTGGTGCTAGTAGGTTGCTAGTAGTGTTGATTACTCCTTGTATTTGATGCTAATTGGTTTATTTGGTGGAAGATCATATGTTCAGATCCTATATGCATATTATTACCCCTCGATTATGAACATGAATATGCTTTGTGAGTAATTACGTTTGTTCCTGAGGACAAGGGAGAAGTCTTGCTATTAGTAGTCATGTGAATTTGGTATTCGTTTGATATTTTGATAAGATGTATGTTGTCTAGCCTCTAGTGGTGTTATGTGAACGTCGACTACATAACACTTCACCATTATTTGGGCCTAGAGGAAGGCATTGGGAAGTAATAAGTAGATGATGGGTTTCTAGAGTGACAAAAGCTTAAACCCTAGTTTATGTGTTGCTTCGTAAGGGGCTGATTTGAGTCCACATGTTTCATGCTATCGTTAGGTTTACCTTAATACTTTTGTTGTAGTTGCGGATGCTTGCAATAGAGGTTAATCATAAGTGGGATGCTTGTTCAAGTAAGAACAACACCCTAGCACCAGTCCACCCACATATCAAATTATCAAAGTATCGAACGCGAATCATATGAACATGATGAAAACTAGCTTGACGATATTCCCATGTGTCCTCGGGAGCGCTTTTCCTATTATAAGAGTTTGTTCCAGCTTGTCCTTTGCTACAAAAGGATTGGGCCACCTTGCTGCACTTTATTTACTTTTGTTACTTGTTGCTCATTACAATTTATCCTATCACAAAACTATCTGTTACCACTTATTTCAGTACTTGTAGAGAATACCTTGCTGAAAACCACTTATCATTTCCTTCTGCTCCTCGTTGGGTTCGACAGTCTTACTTATCGAAAGGACTACGATAGATCCCCTATACTTGTGGGTCATCAGCGGGTACTTGGCGCAACATAGGTCTCCGGGGTCGTCGGGTACACGTTCACATTGTAGCCATACACGTCAACGGTCTTATCGGAACCACGTCAACATTCGCGATCCACCTTGGCGATCCGAAGGGGTACTTGGCGTCATGGTACTTGGGTCTTCGGACTTGCCGGTCTCGGTTCTTGCGATGATAGTTGTACAAGGTCGTCGTGGGAAGTAGTCGTACTCGCGAACTTGTCGGATCCACAATGATGGTAGTGGAACTTCACGGATCCGTGGTCTCCGGGCGTAATGGTACTTGGCAAATCCCGAAACGTTCTTGACGATCCAAAATGGCACAAGTGAGATGCACATCCACGTAGTCTTCCGACTTGGGCTCCGGGTTCAAGATTTGACGAGCCTAGGGAGACGATGGAGAAAGCAAACAACGGAGCATCAACAGACACGAGGACACGGACAAGACTTGGGACTTCCTGGACCCACGGAAACGGCCGGCAGCGGGAGGCTGCTAGTAGAGGCAGGGCCATGCCGAGGTCGAAGGTGGCAGGGCGAGCTCGACATAGGTCATCCGCGGTCAGACGAAGCAGCAGCAGCATGGCACGGCAGCGCGCGCGAAGCTGCAGGCCAACACGGTGGCCTCCATGGCCGGGCGAGCAAAGGGGCGTTGAGGCGCTGAAGATGAAGGAGACAAGGCGATGTTGGGGAACGTTGCAGAAAATTAAAATTTTTCCTACGGTTTCACCAAGATCCATCTATGAGTTCATCTAAGCAACGAGTCAAGGGGAAGAGTTTGCATCTACATACCACTTGTAGATCGAGTGCGGAAGCGTTCAAGGGGATGGTGATGATGGAGTCGTACTCATCGTGATTCGGATCACCGATGACCAAGTGCTGAACGGACAGCACCTCCGCGTTCAACACACGTACGGGACGGTCGACGTCTCCTCTGTCTTGATCCAGCAAGGAGGAAGGAGAGGTTGAGGAAGGCAGCTCCATGGGCAGCACGACGGCGTGGTGCAGTTGGTGCAGCAGTATTCCGACAGAGCTTCACCGAGCACGTACGGAGGAGGAGAGGTGTTGGGGAGGGGAGGGGCTGCGCCTTGAGTTGTGGTGTCCAGCAGCCCTCCCCTCACCCCTCTATATATAGGAGGAGAGGGGCAAGGGGGCCGGCCCTCTAGGGGAAACCCTAGAGGGGGGCGGCGGCCAAAGGGTGGGGGGCTTGCCCCCCAAGCAAGGGGGTGCGCCCCCTTTAGGGTTCCCCCCCAACCCTAGGCGCATGGGCCCAAGGGGGGGCGCCAAGCCTACTAGGGGCTGGCTGCTATCCCTACGCAGCCCAAGTGGCCCCCCGGGAGGGGTGGTCCCTCCCAGGGGACCCCCGGAACCTTTCCGGTGGTCCCCGTACAATACCGGTATGACCCCGAAACTTTCCGGTGCCCGTTTAACAACTTCCCATATATAAAACTTTACCTCCGGACCATTCCGGGACTCCTCGTGACGTCCGGGATCTCATCCAGGACTCCGAACAACATTCGGTAATCACATACTTGTCTTCCTGATAACCCTAGCGTCACCGAACCTTAAGTGTGTAGACCCTACGGGTTCGGGAGACATGCAGACATGACCGAGACTCTCCGGTCAATAACCAACAGCGGGATCTGGATACCCATGTTGGCTCCCACATGCTCCTCGATGATGTCATCGGATGAACCACGATGTCGAGGATTCGATCAAACCCCGTATACAATTCCCTTTGTCAATTGATACGTTACTTGCCCGAGACCCGATCGTTGGTATCCCAATACCTTGTTCAGTCTCGTTACCGGCAAGTCACTTTACTCGTACCGTAATGCATGATCCCGTGGCCAACACCTTGGTCACCTTGAGCTCATTATGATGATGCACTACCGAGTGGGCCCAGTGATACCTCTCCGTAACACGGAGTGACAAATCCCAGTCTCGATCTGTGTCAACCCAACAGACACTTTCGGAGATACCTGTAATGCACCTTTATAGTCACCCAGTTACGTTGTGACGTTTGGTACACCCAAAGAACTCCTACGGTATCCGGGAGTTACACGATCTCATGGTCGAAGGAAGAGATACTTGACATTGGAAAAGCTCTAGCAAACGAACTAACCGACCTTTGTGCTATGCTTAGAATTGGGTCTTGTCCATCACATCATTCTCCTAATGATGTGATCCCGTTATCAACGACATCCAATGTCCATAGCCAGGAAACCATGACTATCTGTTGATCACAACGAGCTAGTCAACTAGAGGCTTACTAGGGACATATTGTGGTCTATGTATTCCCACATGTATTACGGTTTCCAGATAATACAGTTATAGCATGAATAAAAGACTATTATCATGAACAAAGAAATATAATAATAATACTTTTATTATTGCCTCTAGGGCATATTTCCAACAGGCGAGAGGGACGGCGCAAGGCGACGTGCTCGTCATCGGGGCTTGGCAAAGAGCAGCAGCAGCAGGGCTCGCTGCTGGCGTGGGGAGGCAGACGAGATGTTTGCGCGATGATGGCAGGGAGCGTCTCAGTATGCTGCTGCTCGCGTGCTCCAGCACAGGCAAAGCTAGCAGCGAGGAGGAGAAGGGAGCTGGGGCGCGCCGGAGGAGAAGCAGGGCGCGGAGGAGCTTGAGCACGGGACGGCGGCCTGGTGGCATTGGCGCTCCTGCGGGCGTCCATGGCGACGACAGCCTCCGCCTGGTTCGGTGGCTGGACTCCCGCGACGAGGAGGGGGCAAAGGGGAACGAGACGAGGGTGTGGTGCAGCTCTCTCTCTCCCTGCAAGTGTCGGCGCTAGGAGGAGAACGAAGGTAGCACTAGAAAAAAAGACACATCCGTGACATTTTGGGTCGAACAAAAAAAATTTCTTTCATACATATGACACTTCTATGACGATAATTGTGACAAAACCCGGTATCATCATAGATGTGGTGGGCTCCTACTTCTATGACAAAAAATCATGACAGAAAATGGGCTTTTCGTCCTGGGCGGGCCGGAGACGCAGCTGCATGACATTCTTTGGGCCGTCCATGACGGAAAAAACCATGGTAGAAGCAAGGGCGAGGAAAATTTTGGGGAGTTCCCGGTTACGGTGGGAGGTCGGGGGCCGAGCGATGCGCGTTTCTATCGTACACGTACGCGTGTGTGTGCGAGGCGTTGGCTCTAACTGAACCCGAGTGAGGCGTTGGGCTCTAACTGAACCCGAGCGATTGCACTGCAGGCTACGCGTTACTGAACCCGAGCGATCGATCGATAGCTATTAACTGAAGCCGATCGAGCGATTCCTTCGCTACTGCTGCTAACTGAAGCCGATAGAATGCTGCCTCTGGGATGAACAGTGAGCGTTGCGGGGGGTTGGATGAACAGTGAGCGGTGGCGTTGCCTCTGGATGAACAGGACCCCATGGTGTGGTGGAGGGCTGGATGAACAGTAGACAGTGGAGGGGTGCCCGTGGAGGGGTGGTTGAACAGGACCCCGTGGTGTGGAGGGCAGGATGAACAGTAGACGGTGGAGGGGTGGTTGAACAGTAGCCGGTGGAGTAGCGCGCGGTGGAGGCTGGATGAACAGGAGCCCGTGGAGGCTGGAGGAGGTCGACGGTGGAGATGAACAGTATCCCGTGGAGTCCCGTTTTGCGGTACGCCACACCCCTCCCGATGAACAGGACCCCCATTTCGACCGTAGGAGGTCCGTTTCGTCCATTTTGCAGTACGCCACACCCCTCCCGATCAACAGGACCCCCTTTTCGACCGTAGGAGGTCCGTTTCATCCGTTTTGCGGTACGCCCCACCCCTCCTGATCAACATGACCCCCGTTTCGACCATAGGAGGTCAGTTTCCTCCGTTTTGTGGTATGCCGCACCCCTCCCAATCAATAGGACCCCGTTCCGAACATAGGAGGTATGTTTCCTCTGTTTTGCGGTACGCCAGGCCTCGTTTCCATCGCCTGTTCCGTCCAAGCCCTCCCGATGAACACGACCACGCATTCCGTTCCGACCCAGCCGGTTGGCTCCCACGCATTTCGTTGCCTCCCGATGAACACTACGCATTCCGTTGCCTCCCCATGAACACGATGCATTCCGTTGCCTCCCCATGAACACGATGCATTTTGTTGCCTCCCCATGAACATGATGACGACGTTGTTTCTCCGTTCCGACCCAGCCATGTACACGAGCCCTGGCCGTACGTATGCGCGAGTAGGCATTCGAGACCCCGCCCGTATGTACACATAAGTGGCCGTATTTTCTTTCTTGCACCCTGGCCGCTGTACGTACGTGTACATGCTATGTGCGCGCTTCTACTACGACACGTACGTGCCTCTACTACGACACGTGCGCGCCTCTACATCCACCAGTATATATGTACGTACACGTTCGCGACCAGAATGACAACGCTACGTACGCTTCGACCAGGTGGGTCCCGACTGTCAGGCACTTCCTTGCCTCCAAAGATGTAGCTGGTGGGTCCCATCAGTCAGAGGGGCGAATCATTTTTTTGCCCAGACGCACTTCCTTGCGTGCGAAGATGTAGCTGGTGGGTCCCAGCAGTCAGGGGGAAACGTTTTTTCATGAAATACAGTGGCCTGTCCGGTGGGTCCAAGCTGTAAGGTGGAGGAATAATTTTTTGCGCGTAATAAGGAGGCACTTCCTTGCTACAGCCGTGGACCCAGCTGTCAGCCTCTCCACGTACAGTCCACGTCCGATGGAAGCCATTCCTTGACCATGTTGACCACACCGCGCCGAGAACACCAGGGCGGTGGACGACAGCGAGGCCTAGGAAGGGGACGACGCGAAGCTGGGGAAGACGCGGCAGTGGATGCCCACGCATAGAGGAGTATGAGGGTTCAATCGTTTGGCTGCGGTATGAGGCTGCCGTCGCCGCAGAATAACAGGGGGTGTGGGTGCGTAGAGGGATGGCCTCGCCAGCGGTGGGAGTAGTAGGAGGCGCTGACACCTCCGTGGCATCACAGCCGGCCACGGGCGGTAGGAGCAGGCGGCACAACCGGCGCTACTTTGGGCGGCTGGAGCAAGAAGACCAGAGGTTGAAGAAGCACTACGGCCATTGGATGGACATTGTACGGTCCCTGGAGCTAGAATCGTTCATATATTGACTAAAGTTGATAAAGGCCTCCGTCCCAGTCAACTTAGTAGGCCCACAAGTCAGCCTCCCACCAAGGTGGGTCCCAGCTAGCAGGGGGTATTCATTTTTTTTGTGCATAATAAGGAGGCACTTCCGGTGGGTCCGAGCTGACAGCGGGGGAACGTTTTTTTTGCGAAATACGGTGGCCTGTCCTGTGGGTCCCAGCAGTCAGGGGGGAACATTTTTTTCACGAAATACTGGTGGCCCGACCGGCGGGTCCCTGTTGTCAGGTGGTGGAATAATTATTTTCCTTGTAATAAGGAGGCACTTCCTTGCGGCTGCCGTGGACCCAGCTGTCAGCCACTCCATGTACAGTACTCTTCCGATGGAAGTCGGTCGTTGACCACATTAACCACGCCGCCCCGAGAGCACCATGGTGGTGGACGACGACGAGGCCTAGGAAGGGGACGACGCGGAGTCGGGGAAGATGCGGCAGTGGAAGCCCGCGCGGAGAGGAGTACGAGGGTTCACCGGTTCGGCTGCGGTGTGAGGCTGCCGTCGCCGCAGAATAACAGGGGATCTGGGTGAGTAGAGGGATGCCCTGGCCAGTGGTGAGAGTAGTAGGGAGCACTGAGGCCTGCGCGGCAGCACAGTCGGCCACGGGAGGCGGGAGTAGGCGGTCCCGCCGGTGCTGCTTTGGTGGCTGGAGCAAGAAGATCAGAGATTGAAGAAACACGACGGCCGTTGGATTGACATCCAACGGTTACGTCTGCTAGAATCGTTTGTTGACGTATATAATAACTAAAAAATCTTGCATACGCGTCAACTAAACAGGCCCACAAGTCAGACCACTCCCTCTTTTTTTAATAATTTATATATAGCTCATGGCAACTTCTTATGCAATTTATTGCAGTCGTTTTTTTGGTTGGCCAGGGCCAATTTCTCATATTTATATGGGTTCCAAACTATTTTTAATACCGAAATGTCGAGCCAGATTTAAAGTACTTTGAAGATATATTTAAATTAGGTTAATGCCTAGTGAAATAGGAATCTGAAAATGTGAAAAACTTCAGAAATTATAAAGTAATTGCCAATTTGTCATCTGTTTTTATATTTACAACCCATTTCATATTACTTTCAAGATTTGCAGGCGTCTTGAAAGAGTTGCAGCCCATCAGGGCGTAGAAAAATAAGTAGGCCTGGATTGGGTATTCTTCAGAAAAAATAAACTGGGCTCATTTTCACAAAGAAAAAATAGCTGGGCTGGTCACATGGTGAACATAAAATATAAGCCTGGGCTAAAAGGGCCACAGCCCAGTTCAAACCCTGCTCCGTCTCAACAATACCAAACAAAAAAAATACTGCTCGAGTAGCTACGTCCCAGGTGTCAGCCGATCTTGTGTTGTTCTCTTGTCTATTTACTATATACGCTCACAATGTCGTGGGTCCCAGATGCCAGGAAAACACTAGGAGGAAGCATTTTATTTTTCCATACGCTGACATGGTGGGCCCCTACTGTCATCCTCTCCACATACTTCTGCCGATTCCTGTTGTTTGTTGACCATGTTGACAACGCTATAGGGCGGCGCCGCGGCGAGCGCACCAAAGCGCGTGGAGGACGTCGGCGTTAACGATTTAGGAGACGGTGGGGCGACGATGCATGCGCTGAGGCACAGCCAGCCATGGGAGGCGGAAGCAGGCGGCCCCGTCGGCGCTGGTTTGGTTTTGGTGGCTGGAGGAAGACAGGACTGAAGAAACACGACAAACTGTAAAAGCAGCAGGAGTACTTAACAACCTTAACTGAAACCAGCAGGGGCACTTAACAACCAAAGTTGAAAGCAGTATGAGTACTTATATAGGTTCAACCGTACAAAGCACGCCTCGAACAGTGCTACTTTGCCTACAGTTAACCAAGGGTGAGGCCGCCAAGCCCCAGGACAAGGCCCAGGCGCCACCCCGCGCATCCACAACCTTCTGAAAGTGGCTTCATCTCGCAACGTGGTCAATAAACAGGATATTCGCTTTAGAGACATGGAAAAGCATGAACATAATCTTCTGTCCTATTCTCCAAGATGGACGGGCCTTCATTATTTGAGACCACCCATGAATAAGTATATTTTCACCTCCAAGGGGAATTGAGTAGGTCGACATAAACATCATGTTGTGACCAAGCGCAAGTCTGACCCGACCATGGTCAGGCATCTGTATAGGAACAATAGAACTCGGCAGTTCCTGTTTCAAGAAGATCACAGCTGTAAAACTGTGTATAAGCAATAGTTTATGAACAACATATATAACAGAAAACAGCTCGTACCATAAGTTTCTCGACACAGTTGGACCTGTTCAACGAGTGCAGCAGTGGCACACATATCCCACGTGGCCTTCCACCATTGAAACGCCCCACAAGGACCTCAAGACGATCAATAAAGTGTAGGAACTTGTGGATGTCGATCCAGTCAACTTCAGTGCCATTAGTAACAGCCGAGTTATTACAGAGTAACAAACGAGCAGACTGCTTAACTCTGAAAAAACCTACACGTGCCACCAATTATAAGAAAATATTAGTTAGAAGTAGCATCTTCGTGAGAGATTCGTTGCTACTTCTAAAGTTAAATTGTGATTAGTTAGACAGAATAGGTGGATTAAGAAGTAATCGAGGCAACAAGCAAGAACCAGATACAAAACTAACATGGATGAACAATTGGAACGACGTCGGGGTGGAAGATCGCAGTGAAGATGAGACCAGGTTCTGCTATTTCCATCAACATTCGTGCGCCAACTTTCAGTCCGTAACACTTGAGAAAGTTTATCCAAGTTCGGCCATAAAAAAGCAGTGATCTTCTTGGTTCATGAACCCAACTCGGAACTTATATCCATGGCTTGTCTTCACTGTGACCATTAAACTAGTGTATTCAGTTATGGCAAGGCCGAGCATCTTGAGTACATGTGTTCTGGCAGAGCAAATAATACACTGCAGGAAAAATAATATGAGAACACAGCATGTTCAAAAAAAACCCACCCTCCCGGATAGAAAAGAGGATTCTAGGAACATACTGTGCGCGTTTCAAAATGCTGTGTTAGGATGAGAAGGAACAAGTGTGGCGTCTCGCCGAGGGCGCAGAAACCTGTAGGGTACTCGCACTTTGGGCACTGCAAATGAAACACACTAGATTCAGTAGGAAGAAAAATGCATCAACGGCGGCGGCTGCCATCCTAGCATTACCTGTGACCAAGGGACTTGGATTTATCGGGGATGGATGAAGAATTCGTACCTGGTTCTCCATGAGAAAACCCTATGCAATCGCCGAGAGGGGGTTTTCTCTGAACAAGCAGACAAGGAAGAAGGGGATTCAGGCCCAGTGAAATATTGCCGCTTCGTCCATCCAAATTACTGCTAAAGCTGGAAAGGGGGGGTTGTGATTTGACGGCTCATTGGGCATTACTGCGGCGCTACGACCGGGGTGTGTCTACCGTGAAGTTGTGCACTCTAATTTGTGCATACGGCACATGGACCCCGTTGCCGATTGCCCCACATATCAGCGAAAGGAAGTAGAAATATAGGAGTAACTAGTTACACATAAATATATTTTTTAACAGAGAGATACTCCCTTTGTAAATAAATATACAAATATTTTATATCACAGGCTCACCTTGCCGAGAAATATACTCCCTCTGCAACGCACATGCATTATGGGGGTTCAGCTTTTTTATGGGGGTTCCGCTGAGAATATAATACTCAGATAGGCTCACGGTTCTGGACTTTGGGCTGCAGGCCGACCCTGCATGTTTGGGGGCCCATGTGTTCTACCTCAGCGCTTTTCATATTGCAAGCGATCGGTACGGCGCTGGTTTTAGATGATGTCGCAAGGCGAATACATCAAATTGAATAAAGCACGGTAGCTGTTGGAATGAAATCGAACGACAGTTCCTAACCAACAATCAGAGTTGCAATTCTATCAACGACATACCATGTGATAAATAATACTGTCGTACTACTTATACACACAGGACACTTGTTTCACCATGCCAGATTATTACATCAAAATCTCTCGGAGGATAGATCAGTTCGGCAGTTGCGTGCTGCTACTGAAGAATTTCAAAGTTGATTTGGACCAGCTCTCCTTGCCGAGAAAGTTCGATTTTGACATCATCCCCTACCGCAAGATATGATTTAGATTTGAACCTTGACCATCCTTTAGCATCAATCATCGTGCGACCATCCTTTGTACTTACGGTATATTGAGCAGGTTCATTCACACCAAGGCTGCGCATGGTAAGAGAAACTTGGCCGCGGTCGCCCGGATTGTTGAACGACTCCCTCGTTGCTCTAGGAATTCTCTGTTTGCAAACAAGAATATATACCCAAACAGTTAGATCAACACAGTGAATCATGTTAAACAACATGGAAAGAAAAAAGAACGAAGCACTTGGGCGGCCAATGCTTACTAAGATGGTGGACATGTCGGTTTTTGTAAGGACTTTGGTATATGAAGTGCGAAGTGCGGCCAAGTCTGTTGCCGGTGCAACTGCACAGGCCGGAGCAGATGAAAGTGCAAGTGTTGGTGTAGGTGCTGAAGCCGCTGCTGCTACCGGAGATGGTGCTCCTTGTAGAGCTGGTGCCGGTGTCGGAGCAGGTGCCGGTGTCGATGCCCGATCCTCCGGTAGATCAGACTGATCCGCTGACGTGGTCGTTGCCCAATCCTCAGCTGGATCAGACTGAGCTGCTACCGCTGTTAGTACTAGAGCAACTGCCGGTGCTCGATCTGTGCAAGGCAGCGGCGATCATGTCTGGTTTGCTATGATCGGCTTTCTAACTTGACTAGGATCCGTGACCGTGATCCAGTTTTTTTCTTCATTTCTTTTAAATGCGAGAAGGACTAATTGTGGCGTTTTTGTTAAACCAAACTGCAGTTTGTCATAGGGATTCAGCTTGTACTCAGACAACAGACTGATCCAATTTTTTCCAGTAATATAAGTGATGGACAGTGCCTTCGTTACTGACATGACATAAGAAGTGAAACCTGCAAAAATAGCCATCGTAGAGCAAACCAAACGGTTTATTCTGTGATGAATGTCACATGGCAAAACCTGCATCGTAAAATTGCAGGAAAAGAAAGAAAACAAGGCATTAAATCAATAAGATTTAGACAGTAAATCAATAAGATTTACTTGATGTGACACGAGTGAATCCTTACCAGGAAATCACTATGTTGAAGTACTAAACAGAAGATTGATCGTCCAACTACGCGTGGCATGCAGGGGCCCCGCCTACTCCCACAAGCAGGACAGTCCAAAGGTCGTGACAAATCGTATGGACCGAACATCCATGGGACTGGAAATCCTGGTGGGTGCGATAAACCCTGCAATGCATACAGATATTGGAGTGTAACCATAATTGATAAACCGTCCTCACAAAAAATATGATCTGGATACTTCAAAATATACAGACTGAATTGAGTGGACAGACATTAACATAGACCGTTCTCAGGACTGACCACACACCAAAAGCGGCAGTACTAATAAACAATACAGGGTTCACAAACACAAATCAAGTACTGAACAATAGTACTTACTACAGACAAGCAAAGTTGCACTAACTAAACTCTGCAGACTATTTCTTGCCACCGACCTACGGGATGAACCCCGCATAACTGACTAGGCCATGGACTTCGTGTGAGATGTCTACATGCACCATCACCATCTTGTCAACCTTAGAGAAGCTAACAGAGTGGTCTTTCCACTCATAAACATGATGATGAAGACAGGCCGCATCAGATTTGTTGGGAAGCTTTACAAGAACCACACCCTTCATAATCGAAGGCACAGCCAGGAAATTGTTGTGGTCAAGTACAGCCTCGAGAACACGCCTGACAACAATGCTACAGGAAAACACTAGTTCAGGACATGTGACGACAAGGACACAGCAGCTGGATAGTTCAGCAGTAGAACTCATCATCAGGTCTTCCAGTTCACACGGCATGACTTTGAGAACTTCATCTCCACCGCGGACCTGGTTCTAATTCAAACAGAAACCATATTTTATTACTACCTCCGTTCAGAAATATAAGATGATTTTCGATATTATACTCCATATATGACTACATATACGCACAGAAATGAGTGAACAAAGACACTAGAACATGTATTAAGTCACATTTTAGTATTAGATACATCTGTATCTAGACAAATCTAAGACAAGAAATTTGGGACAGAGGGAGTAGTTGAAAGTAATCTATAAGAAATCAGTGTCAACCTCTCGCATGTTTTGGTCAAAAGAGGAATTTAGAACCGTCATTTGGCACACTAAAATCACATGCAAGATCACCCAGAAAGTTGTACTACCAGTACTAGTACTGCGTGTTAGATGAAAAAACACGATCAAGATCGAGAAAAAGATCGTCAACAAGAGACATTACCTGGACTTGCTTAATGAGGGATCCCGGAGAGGGGGGCTTGGACAGGGCGATGGCTTTGAGCTTGTCTGCGGTAGTCTCGGCGGGGTGCTTGCGCTTCTTCGTACCATGAGCCTCGACGGTTTTGGCCAGAGCCATAGACATCACGTCGGCCGGTGCTCCGGCGTCCATCCAAGAGAGGAAGCTGAGAGAGAAGAGTGAAAGGAGGAACGAGATGAGGGAGAAGCGAAGCGAGTGGGGGTTTTCTTCAAGAGAGGAAGCTGAGAGAGAAGAGTGAAATGATGGTTGCTTCGTCCGTCCAACTTACTGCTGGAAAGGAGGGGGTTTTGTGATTTGACGGCTCATTGGGCATTACTGCGGCGGTTCGATCGGGGTAGTCTACCGTCACTCTACTACGGAGTAATTTAGTGCATGGCTGGTGGACCCAGTTGCTGGCTGTCCCACACGTCGGCGAAAGTGAGTAATTTAGTGCATGGCTGGAGGAGGATCCGCACGGTAGAGCGTGTCCACTGTTTTTCTGAAGAAAAAAATGATTACAGCAAGCGTTTCCACTCTTACGACGGAGGAGTGCGAAACACGGCAGCCACTTGAACATACACAGTGCTCCTACTACTAGGCATGTGCAGTGGTTCATACGTCAGTACTACACAATCTTGTTGCTAGTGTAGTAAGATATGACGATAACAAATGATGTTGTGCGCATGTCAACTACTCCTATATGTAACATAGTACCGCTTTTTCGACTGTCCGGTCGAGAATGAACGGTGAGATCAATGTTAACAGAACTAGGTCCACAGCGCACAGAGAGTACGGTGCTACAGTACTCCACGAAACATGAACCATATGAAGCACGAATAGTGTTAGGCAGGGTTTATGAAGGGTGCACGGGATGGGAGCAAAAGTTCCCTTCTCGACCCACTTTTGGGTGTTTGGCAGAGTGCATGAAGGGTGCATGAGTCCACACTAGTAGGTTGACAAAAATACACGAAGAGGAAACAACTATATTGAGATGAGAATGCAACCAAACACACCCACACGCTCTGTGCTACAGTGACTGATCTGCACCGTCTGAGTTTGATCCAACGGTCATGTTGCACCGAGACATGGACATGCCCATGCAGAGGGCGCCTAAACACCACCGAAGTCCCATGCAGGGTGCAACCGCCCGCTCCCGGTCGACGAGAGCCAGTGTCAGGCACCTCACCTCGGACTCCGTGATCTGCTGCGCCGCCATGGCACCAGGTAGAAGCAACGGGGAGAGGAAGCAAAGGGGGCGAAACGGCTGAAAGGCAATGCAATCTACGGGAAGGCGGAGGGAGCGGGGAATCTTTTGGTTTTCACCACAGTAAAACACCAGTCGACGACTTCTCACATCAGGGAGCAGTGGGTTTTTACAGGCGGAGTCATCGTGACTAATTGCTGCCGCGCCTGCTCCTGTCAATAAAAAAATTAAAAATCCTGCCACGCCTGCTCCCGTCAATCAAAAAATTAAAAATCCTACCACACCCAAACACCAGAGCAACGCCGCGGTGGATATTTAAATTTACCTGCCGGCAAGTAGATAAAAAAAGGGAAAAAACAAATGTGGCAGCGGCCTAGCTAATCGGTCGAACTAGCCCAAGTAGCTAGCAACCGTGCTTCATTGATGTACTCGGCAGGAAAGGTGGTCTTTTGTGATTTGACGACTCATTTACCTGCTTCGGCGCTACTACCGAGGAGGACCCAGAAAACGCGCGGTAGGGTGTCCCACATCAAGAAGAATATATGCGTGCACCACAAGGGAGGACCCCGAAACCGCGCGGTAGGGTGTGCCACGTCTCGGCACGGAGGAAAAATGTGCGTGTAAAAATATACTGTATCAGACGTAGTACCTATGGTTCGACCTCGGGACCCAGCCAGTCGGTCAAAAACACCCCACTAGCCACACAGCTTCATCATGCAAACGTGGCACGGAGGATAGATGTGGTTAGCTTTGTCTCGACCAGCCACAACGTCTCTTGTTCTAGGCGATTCTTCTATTTTCCAAGCTTTTTTTAGTTGTAATAACACCACGGCAAGCTAGCGCCGCTCTTCGTGTGTGCCCGTGCAAAGGTTAGACGATGGAGAGAAGAGAGATTGAGATCGCAGACCTGGGACCCACCAGTAAGTGAGACAACGGTCATGCACGTGTTGACGAGGCACTCCCTCTACTCTACTCAATGCAAGTACTGTATAAAATCAAGTTATGGGACAAAGCCAACAACCGTTCGTTTTTTCAGGCTATCGACTTACGCTTTGTAGTCCAGGTTGCCAGTTCGAATCTCGTCTTTCAGATTTGTTAGTTTTAGGTCCAAATTTGATTAATGACAAGTGGGACCCCCGTGTGTTGTTCTGATATTTCAGTGTAGGATGGTTTTTTTGAACAAACACTTTGCGCGGTTAGACAAGTAACGGCACGAGTTACACGTTTTTTGCAAGTTTACGAACAAAAATGACAGCGGCATAGAATATCACATCCACCCCGCAGCTTAGATACTATGGTGATACGAGTTTTTACACCGTTGGAAGTGAGATCCAATGGCTTGGGAGTAGTCTTTGTAATTATGCGCAATTTCCAAACTCTCCAAAGGTTTTTTTGCAAATAAAACATTCAGGCCTCGTGTGTGCCGCTGCATCTTCGATCCAACGGCTCCCCGGTGCTCATATTAGGTGCTCCCCGTAGCTTAATTACCCGCTACGGTGATATGAGCATCTAGGTCGTATGATCAGTGATCAGATGGCACATGCGTAGTACTTGTACTTTCTGCGCATTTCCCAAACTCTATCAGCCGTATATTGCAAAAACATTCAAACCTCCTACTGTGGGCCATTAGATCTCAGTGAACTCGTATCACCATAGAATCTACGGTGCGGGAGCACCTCATACTCTCCCGTGCGAGAAAACATAAGGTGCTATCGCAGCTTGGATGCTACGGTGATACGAGCTTGGAGGTCGTTTGATCTGAGATCCAATGGCATCTGAGCAGTCTTTGTGCTTGTAAGCAGTGGCCGAACTCTTTTGGGGCTTTTCTGCAAAAAACCATTCGAACCACCGAGGAGGTGTTGGGTCACAAATCCAACGCCTCCGAAGAGCTTGTATCACCAAAGCATCTAAGGTGTGGTAGCACATGATATTCTTACATACAGGAGAATATGATGTCCTCCTTCATCTTAGATGCTACGGTGATACGAGCTTCGAGGTCGTTGGATATGGGATCAAAGGGCATCTAAGTAGTTTTTGTACAAATTGTGTGCAATTCTCAAACTCATCAAGGTTTCCTGCAAAAATATTAAGACACATCATGTGAGCTGCTATATCTCAGATCTACAAGCTCCAAGCAACTCGTATCGGCATATAGCATCTAAGGTATGGGGGCACATGATATTCTCCCGGGGAGGAGGGGTGGGGGTGCACAACCAATCGGTGGTTGGGAGGGTGGGGACAAATATAATCTAAACAACCCTAAACAGAGCTCCACAATTTTATCTAAGGTCGAGGGGTTGACCCCCGACAATCATAGCTCCGCCTAAACACAACATTTGCATGTACTGTAGTACTAGACTTAATATTCATGTTTCAGTTTCATGTTCATTTTAAATATTGAACTGAGGACCATGGATGTCTTACATTTTACTCCCTTCGTTCCTAAATATTAGTCTTTTTAGAGGCTTCAAATGGACTGGCACATACGGATGTATATAGACATATTTTAGAGTCTAGATTCACTCATTTTGCTCCGTATGTAGTCACTTGTTGAACTCTCTAAAAGACTAATATTTAGGAATAGAAGGAGTATTTTTGAATTCGTGTCATACATGCATGGTTTGGAAAAATAGATGCACTATACTTATTGGATTGTTGTTGTGTTCGTGCGTGTGTGTCTCTCTGTGTGTGTGTGTGGTCATATGCTTGATACATACAAAGTTTTCTCACCTCCATATTGTTCATCTTTTAAATTTGAATTTGCATTGGAAAACTTACTAGGGATACCATGAAATGTGAAATCCACGTTGAGATCACTATATCACAAACTCACTCTAATTCAACAACTCGTCATAAATCAATTACCACGTTGAGATTAGTATTTGCAAGGAAAATACGGGTATTGTAATACACATAGATTCGTTCGGCAATTTAAAAGGTTCCTTTCGTATTCTCGAATGGTAGGACCCAACGGCGTACCAGCCAGACCTTGGCTCGTGTTGATCCTAAAAAAACGGGCTCGTGTCCTTCGGTGGCGTGCGTGGTACGCACATTAGGCAACCCCAACCAGTCGAGCCTCAGCGTTTCAAGTCGAAATATCTGGCGGCCAGAATTCCAGCCCTAGGAAATTCCCCTCATGTCCCCGGTCCATAATGACTACCGATGAACAACGGAGGGATGCTTTAGTAACTAGACAACGTTACCTACCGTGCCGAGCACGGTTAAATTCCCTCGGTCGCCGCTCGTCAAGGTCACCCGTCAACTGCATTGCCTAGTACTACTATACTACTACACCAGGATGAGCACAGAATTGAGCCCGTTTGTTCGTGCCTAGTACTTGAGTTAATATATCAGGCAATGCACTGGTACGGAGGGATTATCCTTTTACTCTGCATATATAACTTGTCTGAAGTCTAACTAAGAAAAATGTTTGACCAAATCCTTTCTTAAGAAATACGACAGGACAGATGTGCGGCTTGAAAATTTATTGCATGATGCAGGTTATGATATTGTTTCGAATCCTGGATCTTAAATTTCAGAAAATCCAAAAGTGAGCATAAATTCTTGAAACTAAGCATGGTCACGTGATATGGCATAAATATTACTTCGTAAGTTTTTTCTTCAATTTGAGACAAGCTGCTTATGACAAGTTGCACAAATGAAGAGCCAAGGTATTTTGGAACAAAGACCTGTCACGTTAAGGAGAATGCTTTCACTATTGAAACCGTGGGCATTTACGTGCCGCCACGAGTCCCCGCTTCTCATCGGCAGGTGCCGTCCGAGCAAGCGTGTGAGTCGACGGGAAGCATGCGAGCAGACCGCTGCACCGGCTGTCAGGAAGGCGTGCGAGCAGACCGCTGTGTAGGCTCACCGGGAGGCGAGCCCTTTGACCAGGCTCCGCCGCCCACCATCGTCCCAACTGCTCCCACTTTTAATGTCGTCGGCGCCGCAAATTAAAATCAACCCCGCACTACCCGTTATCGCTACAATCCTCTCTCTTCCTCTCCGATTCTCCTGTCGTCTACCTCCAACTAGCCTGACCTAAACGTACGCCATGTCGCATCACGATGGTCTGCCCTTAGTGTTCCAGTTTCCTGAGGAAGACACCCAGCCGGAATCTCAAGAACATAAGGCGCTTTGGAACGAGCTAGAACTGGCCTTGCGGGAAGACGTCGCGCCTGTCCCCGCTCCCGTTCCCGCTCCTGTTGCCCCGACTGCGCCAGCGCCCATCCCCGTGACATTGATGGGCTAGGAGCCGCACATTGTCGCCGAGCTTGATCCCACGGGGTTCCACGAGGTCCCTGCCGACTTTCGCGCGCCCGTGCACCTGCCAGCGCATGCGCCTGCCTGTGCACTGACGCACACGCCCGTGCCGGTGCCCGTGCACACGAATGTCTTCGCCGCGCCGTTGACAGCGCTTGTCCCCGCGCGGGTGCCAGTGCCCCCCTCAGCGGCATGGATGGCTGCCGTCGACCGCTTCCTTGCACCAATACCAGTCGCCTCCTCCCGCCAGTTGACTCGCTCCGAAGTCCAGGACATTTTGGCCTTCCTTGAAGCTAGGCCAACGTCCAGGAGTACGCCAACAACGGCGCAAGACGCCGCCGTCGCCGTTGGTCAGTGGCCCGATGACACACAGAGCACGGCAGAGGAGCCGCTTCCCACCGCGAGACGCCCCCGCCGCCGCCGCGTAATCTAAATTTTCCATGAAAAATGTTCGGATTGCCATGCTTAAAATCCGAACGTTTATCATTTCCATTTATTTTATATCGATCGTCGTATAATTTAAAGTCGGAGTCAAACTGAACGAAATGTATGGTTTGATCGATTGGATGTTCTACTAGAGTGGTATCAAATTAAATATAAAACGTCATCTAGCCACATGTATTCCTTGTCATCCAACGACCTAGACTGCTTCAATGTCGAGCGCTCAACACGTTTAGCGTGCAGTTAATTTCATGCCAAAAATAGTGCTAATCACATGACAACACGCAAATAATATCCTAGTAGTTAATATCCGCATGCACTCAATATGCTTCCAAATTAACGTGCATTGCACGTACAGACTGACTAGTGCTGCTAGTACGTGAAACTGGTGCCGTGACTTGTGAACGCATCCAGATATGGTCAACGGCAGCATCGCCCGCGAGTTCTTCCTGTTTGCCCGTGCGTCTAAACGCAGAAGGGGAGGAGAGAGAGAGCACACATGGAACCCACCAGTAAGTGAAGGCGAATAGTACTGAAAATAATATTACATGTTATCCATTAATTGGGCTGTGGTAATATAAAAATATTATGTGAACAAAGGGGGTACAACAAACATTGCTATTATACGTATGTTGCCTATTGACGTGTGGCTTGAAGGCCCGGTCGCATGTTCGATCCTCGTCCTTTATTTTTTAATTTGTATATGGGTCAAAATTTGTTTCATGACATGTGGGCCCCTCGGTGTGTAGTTTGTAGCACTTTAATTTGTGGGTCGAAATTTGTTCCATTCCAAGTGGACTATCGGTGTGTAGTTTTGTAGCTTATTTATAATAATTAAAGAGAACAACATAGTTTTTTCAATAATACCATGGTGCGACGTTGAAGGCGAGAAAGGACGTGCGAGAGAGCGATGACCGAGCCAGAGGGAAATCAACTAGGGGAGTTGCGTGGGTTGCAACGGTGTTTGGAGTAGTTGTGGGCCGAATGCTACGAAAATATAATCTAAACCGACCGTAATAAATGCCTACACAAATTAATCCAAGGTTGGAGTGCCCCTCGCAATGTAAATAGCTCCGGCTTTGCGAGGGATGGAGAGGTAGTAGCTTCAACGCGTGGAAGATACGGTGTGAGAAAGCGAGGTCAATCGAGAGACATATAGATAGAGAGACAAAGTGTGGTCCGACATTCATTGAACAAATATATATGCTCTGGAGAGATATTGTCCGATTGAGCTTTTTGGCAAGGGTGAGGGCTGTAAGATAGAGCTTGAGAGATGATCTAGTCACAGACGTGTAGATATATTTTGTGCGTTGGATGAAGCAAGGTCAACCGATCACATAGGGTCGCCGTGCGATCGAAAGAGTGAGACGGGTTGGAGAGAGTGACCTAGATAGACGATGTGCGTGAGAGAGTATACAATGTGAATAGGTCGAATTGGGCTCAAACATGGTGATATATCGTTTTTGTCCGAGAAAGAGCGAGGTCAATCGAGACATACAGAGAGAGAGAGAGAGAGAGAGATTGAGTGAGCGTGGCCGACCATGAGGTCGAAAGAGTGGCGGCGGCTTGGATGGACTGGCCTAGATAGACAATCTGCGTGAGAGAGTATAGCGTGTGTCGATCGAGGCCCGAACAGGGAGATATATCATTTGTGTGTGAAAGAAAATGAGGTTAAACAAGACTCGGATAAAGAGAGCGAGATTGAGAGAGTGTGGCCCGCCGTGCGGAAGAAAGATTGAGACAGTATCGAGGGAGTGACCTAGATATACAACATGTGTGCGTGCGCACGAGAGGTTGGGGGGCTAGATAGGCAATGCATATATTTAGCGCGAGAGGGTGAGAGGGAGAGGGGAGAGAGAGAGAGAGCTCGGCATGGGGTGCAATGGCGGGTGTGTGAGGTAAATACATTTGGTAACAGAGTGGAAAAGTGGGTTGTGTAGTTGAGAGACTTAGAGATCGAAACATGGAGAGAAAGAATGAACGTGTGCTGGAAACCGATAGCTTCCTAAGGTGGTTAGGAGAGGAAGATTGACCGATACAGGAAGTATGTAGCGTTTGTGCGGGGGGGGGGGGGGCTAAAAACAACATTTGAATGTACATAGTACGAGACTTAATATCGATGTTTCAATTTGGTGTACATTGTAAGATTTGAACTAAGGACCAGGCATACGGGTAATTATTTCAAATTCGTGCCATACTAAGTTTCGAAAAGTTGACATTGACTCAGTTTGTTGTGCTATTTTGTAGGTCATATGTCTGAATCCATCCAAAACTTTTCTCACTACCATGGTGTTCATCATATACATATGAATTTGTATTAAAAAATTTGCGTGGATACAGTGAAATGCGAAATTCACGTTAGAATTGGAGATCGCTACATGACACACACTCTAATTCAAATAACTAACTACATGACACACACTCTAATTCAAATAACTAATTATGTGACACACACTCTAATCCACGTTAGCGTGGGTACCGTTTCGATTTTTTTTCAAATAACTCCTCATTAATTAATTTATAGTACTCCCTCTGTTCACTTCTATAAGACCTTGAAGACATAACAGTTCATTTTCAGCTGTCTGAAACGACTTACAAAAGTGAATGGATGGAGTACCTCGTTTCGAATGACTAATTATTGCAAGGAAAACACGGGCATGGTAATACATACAGATTCGTTTGCAAATGAAAGAAGATTCGTTTGCATTCTCAAATGTAGGTGCACCAGGCAGACCAGGGTCGTGTCGGGGTGGACGCTGCTTTGGTGCCTTAAAGGCAACTGCCTTTGGGTCACTGACATGTGGGCCAGCCACCTGTTGGGCCCACATGTCATGGACACAAAGGCAGGTGCCTTAAGGCACCGAAGCATAGTCCTATCGGGGTGGTCGCGTGTGTCGGATGGACGCGTAGCACCCAGCCACCCTCCCCCCCAAAAAGGACGACGACAATATAAGTTTGCGCTTCCATGTTTTGGATTGAAATATCTGGCGGCCCCAATTCCAGCCCTGCAAAATCTCTCTTCTCCACCGTCCTTCCGCGCCCAGATTTTGCTCAAATCCCTAGTTCGCCGCCAACCCTCGAATCACCCCTCGTCTCATCTCTTTCCCCACCGTTCCCCACCTCTGTGCCGGACAACAACGACGAAGACGACAGTCGCGCTTCACCACCACACCAGAGCTACCTCATCTACGCCCTCGTCCACCGCACCGGGTGGTCCACCGACAACGTCGGCCGCTACAACCGACGTGCCTCACAGACATCAAGTTCCACCGCATCATGTGCACTTCACCGACGCCGTCTCCCAGCTCACCGGGGCTACTTCACCGAGCACATCGTCGCACCTCCGCCCCCCAAGGCCGTTGGGGCTTCACCAACGGTCTCGTCCACTGCATCGTAGCGCTTCGCTACCACTCAAGATCTGCATCCGTGCGCGGCCAGCCAACGCCAGCGCATCACCCTCAACGGCTCTGAAGTGACCCGCACTCTAGCTAGGCAAGCATGCCCAAACGCCGGCCCGAACTAGGTATCCACACATCACTCCCTTGTGCACTGTTCTGATGATGTTTGGATATCCTTTCACTGCTCTCTTAGCTTACACGCCTATGCAACTCTGACTTTAACTCTTATTTCTTCTGGGGATATCATCTGAAACAAGCAAATCCATTTTTTAGCGAAGCATGACGGCGCTACGGGATCTGGTACACATCCTGCACACCCGTATAACCTTGTAAGTATCTGTCCTCCGGTACAACATCAAGGTCGATTCCTCTTATTTGATCAACCATTCATCGTGTCAAAAATGCAGAGGGGGATGCAAGGAGCACAAGGCCTGCACATCCAAGCAAGTGGTAACATGGACTTGTACATGGAACATCCCAAGCGCAAGCAGAGCTGCAGTGAGCCTGTACAACGAGCTAGCGTAAGTCCCTGCATTTCATTTAATTCGTACTGGCATTCGTGTATGATTTGTGTGCAGTGGCTGATCCACGAATTCAAGTTACCAGGGGCGAACATTTAACTTAAAAAATACGAAGGCACTTGCACTCCGGAAATCAACATAACTTGAGAAATGTGAAGCTACATGCACTTTGAAAACCAGCTAATGATCCAAAGTAGTTTAGATTATAAACACTAAATGATGCAAGCACCAAAAAACACAAAATGCAACATGGTGTACAAGGACTACAAACATGGTCTGTACCTGCTTGAATTATTCGTTCTCTGGCTGAAAATATCGAAGTGTAATTGCACGTATAACCAGTGCGCAAACTGCATATCAATATATCTATCCTGCACAAGTATGCCAATAGTTTCAAACAACAGATTAGAAAAGTATTCATGCTATGTTGTCATGACACGGGGACTTTCTGGTAGATGGCCTCAAAGTTTCCTCAAGCTATGAAAATGCACTATAATTTGCTTGTCATCAATGCCTGCAAATCTCTGTCTCTCTCAAGATAGTAGATCATCATTAGACACTAAATCCTTCAATGAGCTTGCAAAATGCTTGCACTAGATCCCTCATTAGACACTATATGTTCATCACCAGGAGCATGTAAAATGTTTGCATCAAATCCTTCATTAGCAGTCTGTTCATTAGACACTTCAGGCTCAAGAACAACATGAGCTTGTATGTTTGCACCGGAAACTTGATTAGATACATCAGATTCAGTCAGTTCAGTATTGATTGGGGAGTTATAAAATAAGTAGAAATTGGTTTCATTTTCTCATAGATTCCCTACATACAAGCAGTTTTACAACACCGTCAGGTTTAACTATTGGCCAGAAATTGAAGAGTTGAATTAGATATAATCAGGGATGTGATGTACCTGCTCGATATGCATGCTACTCTTGCAAGCTGCGACTGTCCGTTTGCGCAAGCTCGATGCCATGCCTGTGCTGCCGGCGCTGCCGGCCACGCAGGCTACACCCAGGGTTGGATCTTCATATTCTTGTCCTTCCGTTCGCTTGAAGCCCGACGACCGCCCTCCAACGAGGGCGCGAGGAAGTGGTGTGTCGGTCTGTCCAGCGGCGGCTAGGTTTGGAGCGAACAAGACTGGAGGCTAGAGCTAATGAATTGGGATTTTTCCTGCTGTCGATCGATATGGGAGGCACTCGTTTGGGCCGCGAGCCTGCTATAGGGCCTGCCTTGCACTTATGTTATTGGCCCATCCAAATTGAAACATTTTTCTTCATTTTTTACATTGCCTGCTCGTGCGTTGGGATGAACAAAACTAGCATGGGCCAACCTGGACGAGTCAAACTTGGTGCACACTTTCCAGCCACCTGAGGCGGCCACCCATACCAGCCCCTATGGTGGCGTCGCCCCTTTTTGCGTGTATGATTGGATAGTGAAAAATATTCTAGTGGCGCTTTTGATTTACCCACAGAATGGTTGAATTGCTTGTTTCTATGAACTGAGTTCGCCAATAATGTGAAGGATGCCAGTCTTTTCATCATATTGTAGATTGCTTAGATCTCGATATGCCAAAAGTAATCGCATGAAATATACAGTAAAAGCTAGTGTGATGTGTTTGGCTACAACTAGTCTGACTACACGTCCTCATATAACATATCAAGGACGCACCATCTTACCAGATTAACCATTCGACTTACCCATGCAGTGTGGGAAGAAAGAAGTATTGGGACTGCGTATCCAAGCAATTGATGCCATGGACTCCTTCGTACAACCTTGTAAGCGAAAAAGAAGTTGCAGTGTGCCTGTACAAAGAACTAGCATAAGTTCAGTTACCTGCTTCTCGGAATTTTAGTTAGCCACTTATTGCAAAATTGTTCAATTACGTTGCTTGGCTTAATTTAGTTTGCTACTGATTACATAATGGCATAGCCTGTTAATCATATTGTAGACTGCGCCTATCTATGTGTTTGATACTTACTGTTAAGAATTACCTGTTTGCCTTAACTTAAATATCTACTTGTATGTTTAATTGCTTTGCTGCTCCAACAGCGGGTTACAATGATGTTAATAACTACTTTTCAGCATCCAATTGAAACTCTTTAATTCCTTATTTGTTTAACTGGTTTGTTGTTATAACTCCCAGTTGAGATGTTTTGCTAACATCAACTTTTCTGAATCCAATCGGAACTTTAATGGCAAAACAGGTTAGCCCAAGATCAAAGAGCGAGGTCCCCATGGACGTTGCATCATCCCACAGCAGTGGCACCGGCCCAATCGTGCATTATGAATTACCAACTGCTGATGCTCTAGAGGCTAAACTAGTGGTAGAAAGAGATTCTGCTTCTGCACTTAGAGATGAAGTTGACATGTTGAGGAAGCAAACAACACAATCACAAGCAGTACTCAAGACAACCATTAAATATTTGGTGGATTTCAAAACGAAGCAAGCTGAGACTGACCAGATTGTTAAGGTCCTGAAGGAAAAAAGGAAATTAAATTCCTACTTGGTAAATCATAGGTGAAATGTTCTTTCCATAGTTGAATAACCTTTGTGTTGTCTGTTCATGTAATCAATCAAACCATTTGTTTTAGAGATCATGTAATAATTGTTTTTTTTGTTTTTTGGTTTGTAATTTTATTTGAGCACAAGTCTGTATTAATTGATAAGACTCGGAGACATTTCATTTGGATTGCTGTGCCAGACCTACAAATATGCCAATCGGGCTGAATGTGCATTCAGCAATAGTAGTAGTATAGATGGACCATAAGTGGCACGCATCGGAAAGGGCCAAGATGCTGGCTAAAAAAAGGATGATGTTGTAGCCAAAAAAAGTACAGCGGCCTGGCTTATGTATGTTAGTTGATATTATTGATCCATATACTCTATAAGTGTTTATATGTCTGTTAGTTCTGTACATTCTTGGTTGATTGACTCGGTATTTGAATCTTGATACATCGCTTGTGTACATATCTAAATGGGAGTACACATTATGCTGCGTGTGACATTTGAGTTGGACATGAAGTGTTCCAAATATTCGAATTCACCTTAAACTGGATTCTAGTTTCTGAATTTGAGTATCGGCATTTGTAAACCATATTCATATATGACAGTGGAATACATCTTTGTCGTCCTTTTGAAGATATATAAAAACACATAGAATGATTTATAAAGATTCATATAGGAATACAAAATGGATTCGAATTTAGTTGCCAGGGTAAACGTGGATGCTTATTGTCCCAAAATTCGAAAGAAGCAGCAAAATGTCCACTCCCACGTCGGCTGCCCGAAGCCAAGTGTTTGGGAGATGGAAATTACTGTCTACCCATTACACGGACAATCCATCGGCCCGATTTCCACTGCTCTAAATAGGGGTAGGTTAGTAACTTCAATTAGACGTTACACGACCGCCTCTGAGCCCATTTCGACACGGTGGGCGTCAAACATGGGCGGCAAAACTCATTTGATTCAAGCTCATCTGAAAGACCTCTGTTTCTCCCTCCATTCCCCATTCATACACGGTGGGAGGCAAAACAAACTCGACTCGGCCGAAATTGATGTAGGCAAATATTTTCAATAGGGGCAGGTTTGTAACTTCACTCAGACGTGACACAACCGCCCTACCTGTCAGCCCCGTTCATACACCATGGGTGCCAACCGCCCTCTCCTCGCCCGAAATCGCTCTGGGCAAATATTGGCGAGATGCGAGATTACCGTCCTATCCCCAACCGACGAGACGTCCAAATTTTAAACGGGGGCTAAGTTCATAACTTTCCCATATTTCAGACAGGCCCGTCCCAAAAACATGGTTCCCCGTACCTCTCCCTCAATTTTCTGATTCATACACCGTTCGCACTACAACACCCCATCCCCACACCAGCCTCCGTCCGCCACCCCATCCATCGCCGCCGTCCTCCACCACATCCATCGCCACAGTCCTCCACCATGCCGGAGCGCCTACCAAGACCGCATCGTCCACTGCTAGAGATGGACGTTTCTCATCCACGGCGATGGACCAATAGCCCTGCATCATGTCCTCTCGCGTCATCGGCGTTGTCGTCCTCTTTGTCGGGGCCGCTCACACGACCTTCTCTTCCACCGCAACGGGACTTATCCCCCGATGCACCCGTCTACTGTCGCAGATCTGCTTCAACGCCACCGACAGCCATCGCACCCCCAATGCCTACACGGCGCCGCAAGAGAGGTGGTACTTCATATCTCCTCAACTTTTTGATCTCAACCAAAAAATAGATCTTAACTTGGTTACTCTACTTTCTTTTCAGCTCTTAGAATTTAGTTCTTAGTTCGAAGAAAACAATGGATGCTAAATATCATTTCTCCGGTTTGCAGCTTCAAATCTGCCATGGCACAGCCATAATACGGTTTAATTGATCATGCTTAGGGTTTCATTGATCATGTTGGTTCCGTGGTGGTTTCTTTAATAGAAATCGGAGGGGAAACCCTCTTTTGCTAAAAAATATGCTTAGAGTTTCCCCCTTTTATGATCACTATACGATCAGAATACGTGCTTCGTGTCATAATAACACTGCTCCACCCATCAAGCTAAACAAGCTTAGTTGTTCAAATACGAATCTGATATTATTAAAACAGAGATGTTTATTTGGTCAGCTAAATGTTCCTAAATTAGTTTCGAAAATGCATGTTCGCCGCTCGGGTGTGTATCTCTACAGGGTGCCCACGGTGGGCCGGCCCACCCTGGGATTTTGGGTCATCCCAGGCCCCGATTCCCCTTTGTTCTGCTGCGTGCTTCTGATCTCTACTCGCCCCCAGCCGCCTGCCTCGCCGGCGACTTGCCGTCCTCGGACAGCATGACTCTAGGAGGAGACGCCGGACTAACAGGAGGCCAGGAGCCGCTCGCCCAACAGCGTCACCGCTGCTCGGGCGCGCCGTCGTGCCTACCTTCCCAGTCCGTTCAGGGCTCATGCGTGCAGCACCCACCAAGCCAACCCGATTTATCCTGAGATACGTCCTCAACACTCAGCAGCCACTCCTCATCACCCATTTTCTAATTGATTCATTACTCATTAGGCAGGACTGTCATTAGGGTTTGTTGTGTGCTTAGTGCTACCTACACTTAATGGTTCAGATGTATTTCGGTAATCTTTAGTACCTCTAAAGTTCACAGGGTTTTCAAAATTCCGGCCCTCGGAACAGAAACTAGTCATTTTGGATTGTTGGTCGTAGTGACATTGACCCAGATTACTACTGCAAGCCAGGTTTGTTGACAATTTTACTTGTCTTTCTTACTCATTCGATATAATATCCAATTATTCGCGTTGATTAGTTGCAAACAATAAGTGCTAGACAAACTTATTCATTCAAATTTTGGAAGGTCTCTTACTGCAGTTACAATTCTGCATACTTGTCCTAGTAAGCTCACAAGTAAATGATTGATTCACTACATCTATGCTTGCCTTGTCATATTTATTGTCAATATTCTTTTAGGGTGGACCACCCTGTTTCTAAATACTGGAACCATAGACATGAGTGAATAGTATTTCTCTATGTGTTCTCTTCCATCATGAGTGGGTAACGAACACTTCATTGTATAGAAAGAAAGTGTCATTTCCAGCTTTTACATAGGTTTCAATCTTTTACATGGAATACAATCTGCCTACTTGCTTTGTGTCGCACTACCAACACTCCACACGTGAAGCTAAACATTACGCCACTGATAATTTCTTAGTTTATTTGTTCAAATATGAATTTCATATGATTCTAATGTTCCTACTTCAGTTTTGAAATGTGTGTCTGCCTGTTATAGAGACATAAGGGGTTTGTATTTCTGTGTGTGGTCTGGTCAGCACGGTTGGGGAGGTGAACTTTGCATATGCAGGGGTTTATAGGGAGACACTCTCTGAGTTGAATCCACAATGCATTCCATAGATAATCTGACTACTTTTTATGTTTTCATGAATCTCAGATTTATGAAAAGAATAAAGCAGAACAATGCCATGGCTGTCAAACTTGGCATTAAGGGACTGAAATCAAGTCTAGATGCAATGCAATGCAAATGCTCTCCACCTACAGATTCATGCTCAGAATATGATCCTAACAGTGATTCTGAGCTAGCGGGAGACCTAAGTCAATGTAGCTCCCTCGTGGAGGAGTCAGAGGAAGATGCCTTATCTTATTCACCCGGCAAGGTACTTGCTCTAACTTTCCAAGGTTACATTGCTCGCACATATCTTGCAACTGATGCTTTGCATTGCTTCTACTTTGTTGAACTACCATTAGCTTAGTTTACACATCGTGTATGTGAATATGCCCTGCCTATCCATTTTCAGTACATATTCCATCTGTCATCATACCATATTTATCCATTCAAATGATGTTCTTGTGTATCAGACGTTCAAAAGGAAGAGGGCGATTGCTGGTCATGGAGGAGCACAAGCAAAGTATTTGGAAAAGGTAGTGGCGCCTGATAAATCAAATAGCCCATTAGGTGTAGTTGCAATATCACCTGACCCACAAAATACTCCAACTCTAGCAGACTCTAGCCCTACTACACTGGTCATTCTGATGCCCCAACTCAGCAGACCCCAACTGCAGCAAACAGTATGATTATGCCAGTTAACATAGCTCCAGCTGTACGACACAAAACCCTCATTCCAGCAAAGAGTACACCAAATCCAGTTGCCAAATCCCTTTTCGAACCAGAGAGAGCCCCAATTGCAGCAAATAGGACCCCTATTCCATTTCTTCCCAGTTTAGAAGACGAAGCTTATGTTGTTGTCAGGAACTTTGTGTGCATCTTTCCTTCATGGAAATATTATACCGCAGACACAGAACAATTTACAGTCTTCCTCCACAACTTACGCGTAAGTAATGTACTAATGTTATTCATGGTCATTACTGCATATGTTTCTGCTGACAGAAGACACAAGATTTCATTCTTTTAAATAGGCGAGGAGCAAACTGGATTGTGATGACGAGCAAGGGTTGGTTGCGCTTTTCAAGCACTCGTTGATGAAGTATCGTTCCTACCTGAGGCAAGCGCACTTCGATCGTAAGCCTCTGAACGAAATTTCTGTAAAGTCTCCGGTGCTACATTTATCCGACGGTGACTGGAATAATCTTGTTACACATTGGTCTCGGCTGCAGCGTAAGGTACTGTCTATGATATCACATCACAATTTGAACTACATTTCTGCATTTGCCTTAATGTCTCACTTGTATGGAAACTGCTAGCAGAAGAACATTCGTTCTCAAGGGAGCACAGAATCTCGCAACTATACTGCACATTGCATTGATCTTGTGAGTACCTCTTGCCCTATATGACCATACTTACTTTCATAGATGCTTGATTATGTAGCATCACTGCACATGTTAGCCTCGTAATCGTCCATTTGGTGGACATTATAAGATCCGTATGGACTCTTACATAAATTTAGAATCAACCCAATGCTTTTGAAGAGGTTTAGCTCTACAGTCCTCTTGTAAGGACTAAACGTGATCTATCACCGTACTTACATTAACAGCTACTCCCTTTGTCCCATAATATAAGAACGTTTTGTACAGTACACTAGTGTTCAAAACACTCTTGTATTATGGAAAGAGGGATTGGTTCATTTTGTAGCATTCTGCATCTTATCTCCCTCGCCCACCATTTACTAAAAAAGATCAGATCTATATTTAATCTTACCAACAAGTAGAATACATAGACAATGCCAGTGCAGAAGTGTAGCCCATTGCTCTTTTCAGTACATTTTGTCTTGTAACACTTGTACTTCCAGGGATTGGTAGTTGATTATGTAGCATCAATCTGCATCTTATCTTCATTATCCTCTATCCCTTCCAGTATTATCATATCTATAATTACTCTCTACAAAATGTAGAGTACAGGCAATGCTTATGAAGAAGATTATATGCTGAAATTCTTGAGTTATCCTTCCCTTGACATGGAGAAGGGCATTATAAAGCCGGTGTTAACTATTAATGTAAGTCAGTCCTTCTAAAGCCTTTATCCTCAACTGATGTTTAATTTGCTCATACTCCCTATCGTTTACTATTGTTTAGTGTGTTGTTTCTACCAAAATGCATGTTCGTAAGAACCGTAAGTTCTAAGTTTTACTTGTAAAACCAAATTCCTTATTCATACCATGCACATTACTTAATACTTCCTATATGTATGCTTGTTTTTGTGGATCTATAATCCAGTGTGTGGTGAAGCAGCCCACATTTGCACCTTGTCATCTCCTGTTTTATCTTACTGATGTGGCTGATGATATGAACAACATGCCATGCACATTATCCAAAATAGATACAATGATTTTCTTTGCCCTCCATCTATGCTTGTTATGTTGACATGGTAATCCAGTAGTGTGGTGAAGCTCCCCACATTATGAACAATGCCAACTTTTGCTATTGATATTTTGAAGTTACTCTTTATTTTCTAATTTGAAATTGGTTAGAATTGACAGAACAGTTATCATCTTTGTTTATACACATGCAAAACTTGTCATCTATCTGCTTTGTTTCAGGGTGATATGCCTGATGGCATGCACAAGTCTACTGAACGCTGTGAGACAAACCCAACATATATTGCAGCAAAGAAGGCAAAACATCTTGAAGATAGCGAGACAACCCCAAAGTCTTGTCTTGATGCAGTGTTCAAGTTACTTGAGACTAACAGTCAGACAAGCTCACAAAATTCGTTGTCTGAATCAGTTCAACTTCTTCAGTCCCAAGTTCTAGCAGAAAGGCATTCTGCAACTCAACTTCGACTTGAAGTCCTATCTCTAAGAAAGATTGCGGAGAACACCAATCAGAACCTCATCGCTAAACAGCTACACCTGGAAGCTATGACCGACATGCTAGGCCGGTCTCACAGCCTTGCTCAGCAGCTTGCGCAGCAGTTCCCCCGCAAGGCTAACCTTTCTTGAACTGTGTTGGAAGTGGTCTCGGTTTAGTATTATTTTGTTACGCTGCAATGGTGCCCAGTTTTTGTAATATGCTTCTTCGTTGCGCTTTATGATCACTGGTGGCGAACTTTGATGCCCAGTGGATGTAATATACTTTAAATCCTTTATTGTATAGTGTAGGTTTATTCTTTGTTACTATGCCGCAATTTGTTTATTGTATAGAGTAGGTTTGTTCTTAATTCCTACTAGTTACTGCCATCATTCGCTATCTAAAAAAATCAGATGTAGTCGACCGGACCGAAACATTCGAATCTAACGGGCAAGGTTTTTAGCCGGCCACAATTGGGCCAGCCTGCGTATTTCTTGGACCCGAATGATTGGGACCTTCACACATTGCACCAGGCCCAAACTTACACCAGCCTATATTTTAGTTGGGCCTTTTGTCGACCCATCGCTTAGTTTGGCCCAGGTAGCGTTGGGCCATTAACAGGCTGAATATTGTACTGGCCTGTTATGGCCGAGATGAAACCACGGGCCTTTAGCAGGCCAAAATGCATGTTGGGCGTCAATTTTCACTAGTCGTCGACGGGCCTTCAGCAGGCCGAAATGTAGACTGGGCCATTTTGGGCCCAGTTAGCTCACGGGCCGTTACCAGGCCGAAACATATCTCGGGCCTTAGTTGGCCCACTGATATCATGGACCTTTAAGAGGACGAAAGCTTAGCACAGGCATCAACGGTCCGAATTACGCGACAGGCCTTTTACAGGCCCAAAGTCACGTTGGGCTTAACTGTTGCCACCTTTAACACGGGCCGTTAGTGGGCCCGATGTCCCATCGGACCATATATGGCCCATGCGCAGCATGGCCATTCCCAGGCCGAAAGTCACACCGGGCTGAAATGGGTCCATGTCTACATCAGGCCTCTAACAGGCTGAAAGTCACTGGGCTGTAGTTGGGCCCAAATATTCGGCGAACAATTAACGGGCCAGATCTGGCTTCGGGCCGCAAATGGGCCCAAATATTGGGCGAACAATTAATGGGCCAGATCTGGCTTCGGGCCGTAAATGGGCCCAAATATTGGGCGAACAACTAATGGGCCAGATCTGGCTTTGGGCCGTAAATGGGCCTTTATTAAGCAGGCCGTTATTGTGCTGGCCCACTATTACCTGATTAAGTTCTACGGGCCTTTGACTGGGCCGGACTTTTTAACCTATATGGGCCTCTGTTGGGCCCAGCCATGTGTCGACGTATCATAGGCATGTCTTCTCCAATGGACGGGCGACATCTGGCCCACTAACGAGCTGACAGGTGTTCCCTTCGGCCAATCAGAATTTTACACGTGGAAATTTCCCATCGGTTAGGGCTGTTAACGGGTTTGTCAGTGTTCTGGGAATGGGGGTCCCCAGACTTGCCTGCCTGCGGCCTGCGGCATGGCTCAAGCGGGGGCCCATGCAGCCCATCTTCATCAGCTCAAGCTCAAGACCCTCGCGAGGGGCCCAGCCTCGTGGGGCAGACGATAGGAAGCTTCCTCAGAGGCAGCCTCATCAGGCAGGCTCGCGAGGAGGCGGAGAGATCAAGGCAGGGGTACCTCGCGAGGAACCCGTGACGCAAGCCATGACGATCGAGACCAGGCGGGCGCCGGCCTGCGTAGTGTCCTTGTTTCCCCTTTTGTGCAAAGGGGGCAAGCACAGGCCAAGGCATCAGGCAAAGGTTGCCATTCCGATGCAACGAGACCAAGACCAGCAGAGCGGCAGGAAGGAGGTCACCGTGGAGCCCAAGACGGTGTCATCACCAGTACTTTTGGCAGCCGAAGACCACCTTTGGTCAGGATAACTTGTACTACCTGTTCCCCTTCAAAATGGCCAATTGTTGGTGCCCTTCCCGCTCATTATTTGGGGAGAGGCCCAGGACCTCTATAAATAGAGCTAGCCACCACAGAGTAGGGGGACGGCTGGAAATTAGGTAGAACCCTAGCAGAGAGAAAGAGAGGCGACAGAACTCACCCTAGTAGTTCATCGCCCCACCTCAAGAACACCTCTCGCAAGGCTGTTCTTCCTTTGTACTGATCCTCATCAGCCGCTGAGGCAATCCACCACACCACACACTAGAGTAGGGTATTACACCACAACGATGGCCCGAACTAGTATAAACCTTGTGTCCCTTGTGTTGTTCATTGTTTCCAGCTCAAATCACGCGAGGAGATTGGGCGTAGATCGGTAGGGGAGAGATCTCCACGCGCACCCTAGTGTTCGAACCTCAAGGGTCTGTCGGAACCCGAAATCCGACATTTGGCGCGCCAGGTAGGGGTGCGCCGGAGTCCTCCCTCCTGACGACCCGCTCTCCCCCGACATCGCATCCCGCCCTCATGGCGGACAACACGTCGCCTGCTCCAGCAACGGATGCCGACACTGGGGCCAGGGGGCTTCGGGCCTTGGCCCCCGCCTTGAGACAGGTGCAGTGGCCGCGCAAGTTCAGGCCCGAGATGTCGCCGCGCTACGACGGCGCGACGGACCCGATGATTTTCCTGATGGCGTACGAGGAGGCCATCCTCGGAGCCGGGGGCGACGATCGGGTGATAGCCAACTGGTTACCCGTGGCCCTCACCGGCATCCCGCGCGCGTGGCTCCTCCACCTGCCGACGGCCTTTGTCACCTCCTGGGAGGAGCTGCGCGACCTCTTCCTCGCCCGTTTCCCCGCACTGGCGCCGCCTGTCGTCGCAGCTCTCCTGGGTGGCTTCCAGGCACCACCCTCGAGTCATCACGTCGAGTCGTTCGCCCACCGGATCAGCACCGCCTCCAAGCGCCGAGAAGCCCCCCCCCCGGGCTAGGTGGCACCCGAGGCCGATCTAACCTTCGACTCAAAGGACCACCCCTTCAACCCCATCGGTTCGGGCGCGCTCCCGATGCTGTGCACCCCCACCATCTGCCAGGTGGCCGTCACTAGGACCCTCATCGACGGTGGTACCGGCCTCAACGTGCTCTCGATGGAGGCCTTCAGCCTCCTCCACGTGCCGCTGGAGCGGCTCCAACCCAGCAGGCCTTTCTCGGGCGTCGGAGTCGGTTCCACCGCCTCCTTGGGACAGATCGGCCTCCCAGTGACCTTCGGCACCTGTGCTAACTTCCACACGGGGCTGATCGACTTCGACATCGCCCCCATCGGCCTCCCCTACAACGACATCCTCGGCTATCCGGCCTTGGCTAGGTTCATGGCAGCAACTCACCCAGCATACAACCTCATGAAGATGCCCGGGAGCAGCGGCGTCCTCACCATGTCAGGAGACACAAGGGATGCGCTGCAGGTGCTCCGGCTTGTTTTCAGGGTGGCCGCGGTGGCGCAGCCCACTAGCATCGACGCCCTTGAGCCCAAGGGGGCTGCGCCGGCTAAAAAGAAGCAGTTGTTCACCCAAGACAAGGCGGAAACCAAGCAGGTACCAGTCGACGAGGACGGGTCCACTGGCGCCACCTTCACCATAGGGGCCAACCTCGAGCCTGAGCAGGAGAAGGCCCTGATCAGGTTCCTGCGTGCGAACAAGAAGGTGTTCGCATGGGAACCAGATTAGTTAGCGGGGGTCCCAAGTGAAGTGATTGAGCATCACCTCAACGTATACCCCAATGTGCACCCCGTGAAGCAGAAGGCAAGGCGGCAGTCTACTAAGAAACAGGCTTTCATCGTTCAAGAGACCCGGAAGCTAGAGGCGGCAGGGGTTATTCGCGAGGTCCGCTACCCTGATTGGCTGGCTAATCCGGTCATTGTGCCTAAGAAGGGGGGAAAAGAGCGCATGTGCGTCGACTTCACCAACCTCAACAAGGCCTGCCCACAGGATCCATTTCCGCTCCCCCGCATCGACCAGATAGTCGACTCAACCGCGGAGTGTGACCTATTGTGCTTCCTGGATGCCTTCTCGGGCTATCACCAGATCAAGATGGCGGTAGAAGACATGGAGAAGACGGCTTTCCTGACCCCGTGTGGAGTGTACTGCTATACGTGCATGCCGTTTGGGCTGCGCAACGCAGGCGCGACCTTTCAGTGGTTGATGCACATCGCCTTAGGCCAGCAGCTCAAGAGGAACGATGAAGCTTACATCGATGACATTGTGGTGAAGTCTCGTGAGGCAAGGACCCTGATACAGGACCTGGAACAAACCTTTGCAAGCCTCAACGAAGTGGACCTATGGCTCAACCCGAAGAAGTGCGTATTTGGAGTCCCCTCGGGCAAGCTCCTGGGTTTCCTCGTATCCCATAGGGGCATCGAGGCCAACCCGGAGAAGGTCAAGGCAGTCGAATACATGAGCCCGCCGAGGACCCTCAGAGAAATGCAGAAGCTCACCGGGCGTGTGACTGCGCTGGGGCGCTTCATCTCCAAGTTGGGGGAACGAGCGCTCCCTTCTTCAAGCTGATGAAGAAAAAGGGCCCCTTCGAATGGACTGAAGAGGCCGACAAGGCATTCCAAGACCTCAAGAGGTACCTTACCCCTGGTGCTCTACCTTGCGGCCACCCCCTACTCCGCTAGCGCAGCCCAGGTGGCGGTCAGGGAGGAGCGCTGTGCCAAGGCCGCATCGACCGTCCGAACTGAAGCAAAGCAGAGCCAGGAGGGCCTCACGAAGGCTGCAACCATAGCCGGAAAGGAATAGCCGCAGCAGGAGAACGCACCCGGAGCAGGAGAGGCCTCTTCAGGTGACCAAGCCCTGGGAGCTCTGTCGTCTCAAGAGACGCCTCGACCTCTGGAGGACGCAAGCTGTGCCAACACCCTCAACCTCGTCGAGCATCCCGTGTACTTCGTCAGCACGGTGCTACGGGACGCAAGGGCACGGTATCCCATGCCTCAAAAACTCCTCCTCGCGCTACTAGTGGCCTCGCGCAAGCTGCGCCACTACTTCCAAGGACATCCCATAAAGGTCGTCTCAGCATACCCCTTGGAAAGAGTGTTCAGGAGCCCCAACTCAGCCGGAAGGGTCGCCGAATGGAACATAGAGCTACATGCATTTCAGCTAGAACTCAGCACGGCCAGAGTTATCAAGGGAGCTGCACTTGCAGATTTCATGGCAGAATGGGCAGAGGCGCCGGGTCTCGAGGCAGGCGAAGACCGATCACTTTCCCCGGGAAGTGAAGCACCGGACGGCTGGGTCATGTACTTCGATGGGACGTTCTCCTGACACGATGTGGGAGCTGGCGCAGTGCTTGTGTCCCCTACCCAGGACAAACTCTATTACACCGTACAACTCTGCTTCCAGCATGGAGAAAAGGTCTCCAACAACATAGCGGAGTACGAAGGCCTAATAGCAGGCTTGAAGGCTGCAACTGCCTTAGGGGTAAAGCGCCTTGTCATCAAGGGCGATTCGCAGCTCCTCATCAACTTCTCCAACAAGATATACGAGCCAAAGGACGAGCACATGGAAGCCTACCTCGCTGAGGTTCGCAAGATGGAGTAACAGTTCTGGGGGACTAGAGTTGCAGCATGTGCCTCGCGGCACCAATCAGGAGGCCGATAACATATGCCAAGAGGGCGTCCAGACGGCTGCCTCAGGAGCCTGGCGTCTTCGAGGAGTGGCTCTTCAAAACCTCGGCGGTGCCGCCACTATCGAGCATGGTGCAACCAAGGGAGGAGCTCCCTCAGCCGCCTGCCTCACGAGCCCTGGTCTGCGGCCCAGCCTCAGGGGCACGCCTGCTCCTGGCGTTAGAGCCTCAGGAAGGGTGTTGGATCCCGGAGCTCAAGAACTACCTAATGCAAGGGACTCTGCCGGAGAATGAGGAGGAAGCGGAGCATGTGGCGCGGCAGGCCACGGCTTATTGCATCAGGGATGGAGAGCTCTACAGGAAGCGACCAAATGACATGTCCCTACGCTACATCTCCCGAGAGCAAGGGAAGGAGCTACTGGCGGACATACACGGCAGAGACTGCGGGCACCACTCGTCGTTGCGGACCTCGTCGGCAAGGCGTTCCGCAGTGGATTCTACTCGCCCACGGTGCTCAACGACGCCGTTGAGCTTGTGAAGGCTTGCGAGGCCTGCCAGTTTCACGATAAGCAGATCCATTAGCCTGCGGGGGGTCAACAGACTATACCCCTCTCATGGCCGTTCGCAGTTTGGGGGCTGGACATTCTGGGCCCATTTCCTCAGGCGCCAGGGGGCTATCGCTACCTCTATGTCGCCGTGGACAAATTCACCAAGTGATCTGAGGTGGAAGCCGTCCGCACAATCCCGGCAGACTCTACGGTCAAATTCATCAAGGGCCTCGTGAGCCGATTTGGGGTGCCCAACCGCATCATCACCGACAACGGTTCGCAATTCACCAGTAATCTCTTCAAAACATACTGTGCTAACCTTGGAATGCAGATATGCTACGCTTTGGTAGCACACCCCCAGAGCAACAGCCAGGCCGAGCAGGCCAACGCGGAGGTCCCGAGGGGCCTCAAAGCCAGGACCTTCAAGAAGAAGCTGGAGGCCTGCGGCAGGGGCTGGTACGACGAGCTCTAGTCCATGATGTGGTCAATCCGCACAACTGCGACCAAGCCGACTGGCGAGACCCCGTTCTTCCTCGTCTACGGAGTAGAGGCTGTCCTCCCTCACGAGGTCAGGCGTCGCTCCGCACGGGTCCTGGCGTCCGACGAGACATAGCAGGACGCCATGCGGGGGACGGATCTTGTGCTGGGGGAGGAACGTCGTCGAGAAGCCGCGCTGCGAGTGGCAAGGTATCAACAGGCGCTGCGACGATACCACTGCCACAACATCCGCCCCAGAACTCTTGAGGTAGGGGATCTCGTGCTCAGACAGGTTCTCTCCAAGGAGGGGCTGCACATGCTCTCTCCCATGTGGGAGGGCCCGTTCAAGGTTGTTCATGTCTCCAGGCCTGGCTCCGCGCGCTTGGAGACCACGGAGGGGGTACCCATCCAGAATGCATGGAACATTCAACATCTCTGGAGGTTCTATCCCTGAGCGAGACCTAGCGCCTAGGAAAGGCCCGGTGCCTGTGAAGAAGGCGAATGCCTGTGAAGCCGCTGCGTTTTGGAAAAGGCCCGATGCTTGTGAAGAAGGCGAATGCCTGTGAAGCCACTACGTTTTGGAAAAGGCCCGGTGCCTGTGAAAAAGGCGAATGCCTGTGAAGCCGCTGCATTTTGGAAAAGGCCCGGTGCCTGTAAAGAAGGCGAATTCCTGTGAAGCTGCGTTTTGGGAAAGGCCCGGTGCCTGTGAAGAAGGCAAATGCCTGTGAAGCTGTCGCATTTCGAGAAAGGCCCGGTGCCTGTGAAGAAGGCCAATGCCTGTGAAGCTCTCCACCCGTGAAACTCTCACGTAATAATGAGTGGGGTTGTACACGCCCCGGAGTCTCCGGAGTGCCGCCCTCGGGCCTCGGGGGCTCCCGCCCACGCCCAGTGGCAGCACTTAGCTCTGCGCTGGTGAGAAGACGTCGAAGACTAGAATAGGTGCTGGACACGGCTTTCCCATTTGCTTTCTGCAGTTGGCTTGTTTATTCCCGTTTGAAGTTTTATTGGAGTTGCTGACTTTCCTGGCTTGTGACTCTTTGTCTTTCTCGCTTGCTCGCCTCGTTTTCTCTCGCACAAGTCTCGCGAGGGAGGTTTGCGGGCGCCCTTGCGAGTGTTTTCTGCCCGATAGTTTGGAGCTTTCCTATCTGAGTCCTCTGCGGGAGCACCCCTCCCGGTCCGTGCCCCACGGGCATCGCGACACGAGCGCAGGACCTGGGCTGATTGCCCCCACAACTAAGATCGTAAGTTACACCTCCTATCGATCCTTGCAGGGCACGAAGCGCACGAGGAGGCCACGGCCTCGGGAGGCAAGGACCGCGCCAAGCCCCACCGAGCTAAAATAGTTCCCGCACATGGGTGCGTGGCGCAAAAACACGGCGCAGAAAAAGCAGAAACGACGCGATGGTTAAACAGCAGCAGTTCTAATACGCCCCCGCTGGGCCCTACATTACTTTCTATTTTTGCGCAGGATAAAAAGAAAACAAGACGGGCATGATTCGTCCTGCGCCAACCCACGGTGAAGGCTCGAGCTGCTCCTGGGGCTCTGGCGGATCCCTCCTCTTGCTTCACCGGGGCGCGACGGCGGGCTGACCCGCTACCTTCACCCAGGCGGGCGCTACAGCGAGGAGGCTGGTCGCGGCCCCCGCTGGAGAAGCTGCTGCCTGAGAGGGGGTCGCCGAAGCTCAGCGAACCCGAGCACCGCCGCCTGTACGCCAGTCTCCATCTTCATCCTGGTCAGTGCCGGGGCTGGGCAGGTGGCCGCGGTCATCGTCTTCAGGGCAGCACCCGGCACGGCGACCGTCTTCCCCAAACACCCTCACGTGGAGGGTGGCATCACCATCACACTTGAAATACAGGGTGCACCACCGGCACAGGCCGTGCGCGCGGGCAAATGTTTGCCAGCCACGTGTCAGAGCCCCATTCCCAGAAATGGAGACCTCCAGCGACGCCCAGGAGGCCCTGCTGCAACATCCGTCTGCCTGGAGCCAGAAGCCGTACCGTGCGCTGGCCGGCAGTTCATCTACGAAGAAACGGGGGAGCTGGAGCCTGGTGCTGGATGGGTCTGCTGACCACACGACAAACTCCGGCAGCACCTCCGCAGAGCGAAAGCATGGCCTAGGGGGGCGCACACCCACGGCGTGCCCCCCGTTGGCAACCGGGCGCTCACCATCGCGCCGGGAACCGCCTCCATGGCCGCGGGAGGCCACCACGGGGACCGTGGTATACTTGCGAGGGTGGCCTCGGCCGCGCTTGGCCGGGGGGGGGGGGGAGTCAGGCCCAGCCTGAGGGGCCTTTCCTTTCTCCAAGGCCGAGAGTCTCTTTGGAGCCATGGGAGCGGTCAGTAATCGAGAAGAAGGAAAGGAGCAGCAAGAAGGGACGGGCCGAAGGCGCTCGCCCAGCCCGCACCACGATCGCAGGTAATCATGACTGGTTTCTCTGCATGCAAGGACTTATCAAGTCGTGCGGTCGCCGAGGTGTCGTGGGGAAGCGCAGTCGCCCACGTCCAATCAATCGCCACATGGCGCCCAAGGCCGCAGGCTGTTAGGGCCCCTGGCGCTTCACGCTTGCCCCTTCGCTTTCCTGCTAGGCCAAGCCCGGGCGCGCCTTGGGCCCGGGGGCTACTGTCGGCGTTATGTGAACGGGGGTCCCCAGACTTGCCTGCCTGCGGCCTGCGGCGTGGCTCAATTGGGGGCCCAGCACGGCCCATCACATCAGCTCAAGCTCAAGACCCTCGTGAGGGGCCAAGCCTCGCGGGGCGGACGACAGGAAGCTTCCTCAGAGGCAGCCTCATCAGGCAGGCTCGCGAGGAGGCGGAGAGATCAAGGCAGGGGTACCTCGCGAGGAACCCGTGACGCAAGCCATGACGATCGAGACCAGGCGGGCGCCGGCCTGCGTAGTGTCCTTGTTTCCCCTTTGGTGCAAAGGGGGCAAGCACAGGCCAAGGCATCAGGCAAAGGTTGCCATTCCGGTGCAACGAGACCAAGATCAGCAGAGCGGCAGGACGGAGGTCACCATGGAGCCCAAGACAGCGTCATCACCAGTACTTTTGGCAGCCGAAGACCACCTTTGGTCAGGATAACTTGTACTACCTGTTCCCCTTCAAAATGGCCAATTGTTGGCGCCCTTCCCGCTCATTATTTGGGAGAGGCACAGGGCCTCTATAAACAGAGCTAGCCACCACAGAGTAGGGGGACGGCTGGAAATCAGGTAGAACCCTAGCAGAGAGAAAGAGAGGTGACAGAACTCACCCTAGAAGTTCATCGCCCCAGCTCAAGAACACCTCTCACGAGGCTGTTCTTCCTTTGTACTAATCCTCATCAGCCCCTGAGGCAATCCACCACACCACACACTGGAGTAGGGTATTACACCACAACGTTGGCCCGAACCAGTATAAACCTTGTGTCCCTTGTGTTGTTCGTTGTTTCCAGCTCAAATCACGCGAGGAGATTGGGCGTAGATCAGTAGGGGAGAGATCTCTGCGCGCACCCCAGTGTTCGAACCTCAAGGGTCTGCCGGAACCCGAAATCTAACAGGGTTATCGGATCCAAAATCTGAACCGATAGCTTAACGGCGTTCCGTTACGGTGGATGCCACGTGTCGGTCACCCTTGATGAAAGCACTTCTGAGAAGCGCGATTTATCGTCATGGAAGTGGACACTTCCGTGATGATAATTTTGGTAATGTCATGGAACACTTCTACGACAGCACATGTATGACTATCTTGATTTTGTCATAAAATCGTCATGGATGTACATGCATGACAAAAAACGCGACCTACTGTGACAAACATGTATCATCACGAAAGTGTATTTTTTTGTAGTGTAGAGATCTGGGGGTCGAGAGATGGGCATCGGGTGCGAGGCGATCGAAGAGAAGGGCGCGCGCGTACTGGGGAGCTCCTCTCCCTGGCGAAAGCTGTGCAGGTGCGTGAGGCGGCGGGAGGAGGAACGAGGAGGAGGGAATTGGATCGGGAGAGGTGGCGTTGGGTGCGGGCTAGGGTTAGAGGTTGTGGGGGTTGGCTGGGCCTTGGAGGCTGGCCCAGTAGAGAGGGCGGGTACTGGGCTCTCCACTCCCTCTCTCATCTCTTATTCTCTCTTCTCCCATAATAAAACAAAACAAAAAAAGAGAAAGAAAGAAAGAGGAGGATAGGGGAAGGAGTTGGACACGCGGATAATCTTCCCAGACTCACAACAATGTGCTTGTTCTGAGAAAATAGAAAAAGGCCAAGATTGCAAAGTTTAAATTCAAACTCATTTGAATTTAAACAAAAGGTTTGAACTAGGACTAGGGTGATGAAGTGCCCAGAAAAAGATGAGGATTTTTGGAGGAACCTCGATAAAAGGCAAAGGAGTTTGTCGGCAAGGTTTTGAAGTCGAACTTGAAATAGAAAAGACATGTTGAATATTTGCAAGTGTGTTAGAATATTTATTATAGTTCCCTAACATATTGGGAGGATATGTTGTAAAGAGAATCACCACATGAATTCCCTCGGTTTAAATGGACCGAAGATCCATGCAATTTATTTAGTTGAGTTTTAAGAAGAGGTGCAAGAAGACATGATGCAATGCACATGATGCAAAAATGAAAGCAATGAACCAAACGAATCACATGATGAAAACTCTGAAAATCAAGGAAGGCATCTGAAGCTCCGGTCTTGGGGCATCACAACACTCCATCGCTACAAGAGGATCTCGTCCTGAGATCTCGGATGGCACCGGAGGAAAAACGAAAGATGAAGAGGTAAAACAAAGTTGCTTCTTTGACAAACGAGTGAAACCAAAGAACCTTGAGAGGTTGAACAAATTGAAAGAAGGAATACAACGAAGATGAACAAAGTTGAAAACACTCCGTTAGAAAATAGGAACAAGGAACATTACGAGAACCTTGTGGGTTGAAAGACATAAGAAAAGGTAACAATGGACAAGAAGTAGATGCAAGCACTCCGATTGAAACAAGATGCAAGACTTGATAAGACGAAAAGAACTTGAGCTAATGATACAACACTCCGGTTAAAACAAGATAGAGAAGGCATAAGAATGATATAATTTGGACAACACTCCGACTGTAAATGGAAAGAATTCAACATGAACTTGACAAGATGAGAGGATACTTGATGAAATCAGCAACACATTGCCTCCGGAACAAATGTAAGAATGGAATCAAAAGAACGGAGGAGAAAACAACATCTTCTACCTCAAATGAGGTTCAAAAAGCATCTTTAGGAGAAGGGTCGAACAGAGTTGTTGGAAAACCAACAACAAAAGAGTAAGCTTGTTGTGGGCTTATGGAAAACATCTCAAAATCTTGAGGTGAAGTTCTGCCACTAACGAAAAACAATAGATTGGATTGATATGAACAAGAAGACGAGAAACTTATTTCACCGGGAGGATGAATGAAGAACTTGGGTCATTTATAAGCACCATAAATAGTAACAATCCTTAGGGCAAGATTTAGGTGAAATATAACCCAAGATAACTCCAACGACGAGATTGATATGATAGAAAAGATGTCCTGAATGAATTGAAAATGATGGATTTAAGATATGTCACTCTTGAAAACTTGTGAAGCATGAAACACATAGGGAAATTATCAACAATGACATAACACCACCTCAAAAGATGAGATATGAAAGAATTGCATTTTGGAATGCAAGGTTAAGAATGCTTGGACTCCTCAAAACAAGACACATGTTGAACACCATGTTTATTTGAGAGTATAGCTTGGCGGATCATCGCTTCGAGAGAAATCTTGATGAAAAATTGAAGAATGAAAAGAATCCTTGACGAACCACCATGTAGAGCCTCCATGAAGAACTCCGGTACTAAAAGGATGATAGAAACAAAGAGAAGTTGAAAACACGAGGTGAAGCCTTACGATGATTTAGATGGAGCTTCACGGCGAGATAATGCGGAAGACCTGGAACTCCGGAAAAGAAAGATGAACAAATGAAATCAAGAATTTGATGAGCCTTTGGAATAAGGAGTTGAATATACTCGATGAAACAAGAATAAGAATTGCATTATGCTTATCCTTCACCAATTTAGATTGATGATAAGCAACGGATTTGGCATACTACTTATTCTCACAGAAAGGATTAAGATAGATATAGTGCAAACTTGAGAAAAGACTTCAATGAACCACCGTTAAGATTTGAAAGAACGAAAGAATTGATATGAAGACAAAGGAAGAGAAATCTTGAACAAACCACCATAGAATTTAAAAAGAACGTAGCAAAGGCACAATTCACCGGGAAGACTTGGAAAATGAATGAAGATACTTGAGGGAATTTAGATACAAGAGAACGGAGAGATCATGGACTGACTAGAGGATATTTGAGCGATGCGCCGGTAAGATTTGGAGAGCGAGAGCTGAAAGCTCAGAATGAGTAATATTTGAAAAGATGGCCATCGGAGGAAAGAAATAGAAACAACTCATGAAATGCTCCGGATGGGTGAAAAGAATTCTCACAATCAAAAACAATTATGAGACGATGGCATCAAGCTAGAATCACGAATCTTTGAGAGATCGGATAAGATATGGAGGAAAAACTCTTCTTTAGTCTTCAAAATCCGAGAATGACGTCGAGAAAACACCGTCATGAATTGTTGAGGCACTCCGGAATGATAATTAGAAAGGTTGAACCAACGATGAAAAGAATTTGAAAGATCTTAGAGAAAGACATATGACTGATGATAATTCATTCTTACGTCAAACTTTGAAAGAATTTGAGAAGCTCCGGGAAAATAGAGGAGTCAGGTAAGATCCTGGGAAAAGACCTGTGGGTTAGGGCCCACTCAAAACAAACACCTTTGGAATGATTTTGAAGAGAGATCGCACTGGTTGAATTAAATGGATTGAATGAGATAACAACCTCAAAATTACTTGAATGGATCGAGAATGTAACCGTGAGTCTTCTGAGATATCTTCAGCACACGGAACAATTGAATAACAAGTGGGGAATGATTATGAGGTGCACCGGCATGGGAAAGCATTTTAAACGAGGAAAAGGATGTGATCAACAAAGCTTGAATTAAATCCACCGGAGAAGAAAGAGAACGAATAATGATGAACTAGAAGCTCTGTTAGAATCTTGATGAGAATCACCGGATACGAACATTGAAGGAAAAGAATGAAGAAAGTTCACATGAATAAAATGATACTTGATTAATAAATCTGATTCCTTGAAGGAAAAGGGTGGGAGGGCGGGAAAAACAAAGGCAGCTTGGGACAGATGAAATGAGTACCGTTGAGAAGAAGTGATAATTGATCTTGCGGATGTTGAAATGATCAGATCCACTTGAAGAGAAACACGCCGGTTGAAAAAGGATTGACATGACAACCTCGATGATCAAGAAGGATTAGTATTCACATAGGAATATGAGAACACGACTTAGGGAAGGTATGGAATCAACATTTGACATTGAAGCAACTCGAATACCACAACTCAAAACAAAGCAAAGGTTTGGCTTGCAAAATAAGTCGGAAACAAACATATGATATATCCCATATCGTATCATGTGTCTGTTGAAAAGATATTCTAGGAGCTACTTGAATTCCCACTTATAAACTCCCGAAACATTCTGGTTATGCAATTAGGTGTTGGGGATACAGGGGAAGCATAATATCTCACCCAAACTAACAATTCCTACATCCAGCTGTATCCATCCTTCAACACATAACCAAGAAACCTTCGGAAATCATTTACCTCAACCTTCGAAAAGCATCCGTTATACGAGTTATGACAATACTCCCGAACTCCCACCCCAGTACTGGGTGGCGTCGAGGTTATCTCACCCACTACACCACAACACTCGATTGGGGGCAGTTAACTGCCAGGAGAAAAACATGTCTAAGGGCAAAGAATCTGCCGGGACATCAGTTACTGCCGCTAAAAGCACATTAGGGCAGGACAACTACCGGGAGAACTTAAGCAACGTCGGCGCGAAAACTGCCGGTACACTTTACGGCCCAAACTCTGCCGGAAGAACTAAATCTCGGCCCATGATCTGCCAGAAACTGTCTTCAGCGCGAGATCGAATATAGTATCGGTCCTAAGCGCGTGCAGCGAGGAAAAAAAAGCGCGCGACTAGGCGAAAATTTTGGCACGAAAGAAATATACGCGCCGGCCCTACCTCTACCAGACCGCAACGCCCGCCCCCAAATCACGCCCAATCCCCACTTGTGCCCTCCACCAGATCCAGATCCGCCACGCCCCTCCCCCCCGGCGTCCCCGCCCCCAAACTTACCAACCGCCGCCCCTGTCGCCCCCAGATCTTCCCACCGCCGGCGAGCGGCCGCGTTCCACTCGATCAGATCACTTTCGGCGTACCTCCCCACCACCGCAGCTCCTCTGCCGCCCACAAATCCAGCGGACCGCAAGCCGCCGGCGCCCCCAACCATCCCGCCGCCGACGCCTGCTCTCCAACCAAATCACTGCAGCCATTGCCCCCCATCACGGCCGCCCCTCCGCCGCCCCAACAACCACCGCACTGCCGCCGACCACTGCCTCGTCGCCCCACTCCAGAGCTGCGGGGCCGAGCACCTGATTGACGCAGAGCACTACCGGCGGCTACCATCCTCCATGGAATGCCTTCCTCGCCACAAACCTACTCGCGCGCTTCCTCCCCGAGCAGGCCTCCCCGCAAGCTTCACCGACCTCCAAGCAGCGGGTCCGCCTCGTCCTTCACACGCCCCCGAAGCAGTAGACCATCGACCCTCCTCTCCTACGAGCAGCTCCGCCTCCTCAACATCATTTCCCTGGACATCGTTGCCTCTTTGACAGGTGAGATTTCGTTTCAATTTTGTTGCCTTTTTTGTTTTGAATGTGTAGCTACGCATTGTGTAGAAGTGTAATAATGTTGAAAAGTAGCAACACTGAACTATTCTGGCAGTTAGTACAAATCATCATTTTGAATTGCTTTGATCTAATAACAGTGAAAACCATGAGCTAGACACGTCTGAAGGTTCTTTGCTTGTCTAAAAACTAACATTACTACTGTTAGCACCCCTTCAGATCAAAGGACAGGGACCATTGGTGATTAATAACTGCATACCTTAATTAGATTTGTTGACACCTGACTAAGTTGTTTAGTTGAGCTTTGGAGTTCATTTTAATTTGAGATGAAAGAAAGCTCATTATTTTAACACTTTGTTTGTTTAGTTGATGCCTACATCCATTTTATTGTGCTGGAGTATAGAGAGAAGGGGATTATTGTGTTCGGTCTGGTCCATGAAGAGAGATGGGGATTATTGTTATTCACTTCAGTTAGGTTCAGTTAGAAATACCTGAACATTTTAGTGCTAATACTATTATTCCAGTACAGAACTAATTTGAGAATGACCAAATTTGTGGTCATACACTCTGCATTCTCAACATCAAGGTACTCCAATTCTAGGAGAACTAATTTGTGGCCATACACTAAGGTTTTAGGAGTATAACATCAGGGTAGTTTCTCTACATACAAAGGCAAGCTCCAATTCTAGGAGGACTAATTTGAACTTTGAATGATTTTAACAAAACAAACTAGCATGAGTATAACTTGTTGAGAAAAATACTACTTGTACTAGTAAACTTTCAAGTTTACATGGCTGGTTAGCATTCTTTCTTAAACATTGATGCCTAGCTGTGTTCTAAAGAGTATAAGGCCATGCTTGGAATGGATGTATCTTGATACGGAGGTGTATAACTTACACGTGTAACTTACTGTCGGTCGCCTGGCACTGCCAGGGGCTGCTGCTGCTGGTCGTCAGGCGAGGAGCTCGTCTCCTGCAGCCGTGGCTTCATGGCCGCCTTTGTCGCGCTCAGCAACCAGCACCACCGCCTCAAGGCAAGTTGCGGCTACCGGGCCCCCTTCATTTCTCCCCCACACCAACTTTTCCTTGCCCCCATTTTTAGCTCCTGACCAGGTAGATCTCGCCAGGTCCGACCACGCCAACGGTGGGAGGGTAGCGACAAGGGGGCGGCCAGTTGGAACTGGAGGGCCGGCGCCGAGGGCCTGCCACTGTGAGACTCCACCGCCAAACACACCAAACCCATGGTTTGCTCCTCCTTGGCCCTGTTATCTTGCTGTTGCTGCCATAAGATTGATTGGCTCTCTGAATTGTTCTCTGATAAATACTCAGACTGAATTCAATCTAAATGGAGTAAACATTTATGACAAAGAAATGATTTTTGCTACTATTGGATAATGCACTGCTATGCTGATGACAGAAATGTTCTGTGCTAAAGTTTATCAACAAGAAATGTTTTGTGCTAAATTTTATGCTGATGACAAAGAAATGCAGTGCTAAAGAAACATTTGTGATAAATGCTAGTGCTATATTTTTACTGTCAAGTCTGAAATTTTGGTCTTTACTGTCAAGTCTGAAGTTAGTGGTAACTACTGAAGTTGGTGTTCATGTCAAGTTAGTGGTAACTACTGAAGTTGGTGTTCATGTCAAGTTAGTGGTAACTACTGAAGTTTGTAGTTACAGTTGCTTGTCTTCCACACAAGAAGCTGGTGTTTCTGTCAGATCTTTGAAGGTCTGGTTTTCTAGTTACAGTAAGTTAGTGTTCATGTCCGTCATTGGTTACACTAAGTTAGTGGTTAACTAGACACTGGTTGAAGTCTGAAATGGGCATGAATGATTAGTTAGCCTTTCTCCCCTTGGCTACTGCATTTTGCATGATTAGTTGTTTAAGTGTAAGGATTAGTATCACAGATATTTAAGGGTGTACACTGGACAAAGTTGCATAGAAATTTACTACAGTTATGTGATGAACATTATTAGAAGATGCTTCAGTGACTCAAGATTGATCTATTCTTAGAGATTAAAAGGAAGAGATGGCTATTCCTTGGCAGAGTTGAAGAGGCTATTAACAGAACTAATTTTCTCATATTGTTTCTCTTTAAGTACGTTGTTTTGTTATCAATGGTCTAAGACTTGGTCCTTGATTAAAACTGTCATGTCTTTTTTTTTGCTTGTTCTAATCTGCCAAGTAGTGACTGGTCAGCTTGACCTTTTTTCAAAAATGAAAAAAAGGTCTACTCCCAGATAATGCTAAACTGGAACCAGATTGTTGCTTCTTTGATTTATGTGCTGCTTGAAGGTGCATATATGTAACTAATGGCCTGTAGGTTACCAGTCTGTGTGATGTATCATCCATAGACACACTTTTCTTTTCTTGTATTCCAATCACACCCTGTGATCTTCGCAATAAATAAATAAATAATCACACCCTGTGATGACCTTGGTTCAGCCAGGAACATTTGGTGATAGACACACTTTTCTTTTCTTGTAGTCTGCTTGAAGTTTGCTTTACTGGATGCAATTTGTCCTGTTTTGTCTGGTCCGCAGCTGAGTCCTGTTCTCTCAAAGACCTCTCTGATGATGGAAGTCGCATATCATCTCTGGTTTTCTCTCCATTGATACTAGCAGCAGATTTGGTCGACTTGAAATTAAATGATGCAGTACTTGACCTGATGTGCTGCATGTATATCTCCGGTGCTGGCTTGCATGTTCTTTGATATCAGGTCAGTGCTGCATGTAATTTGTTCTTTCTTATTTCAGTTCCATGTATGTTTTTGGTCATTCCTAAACTGCCAATTCTAACCTTGGTATTCCTCTTATGTTGTAGTGGATTTATACAACTGTATGATGATTATCTGCTTTAAAAAATACTCCTGGGAAGATAATCAGTTAGGGTCCATGTTCTGAAGCTAGCATAATTGTGCACTATTCTTCAGTATGATAATCCTCCTGGGAAGATAATCTACTACTCCTAGTAATAAACATTTGTTCTGAAGATTCTGACTGAACATTTGTTTCAGTAGCTGAGACTGAACATTTGTTTTAGTAGATTAGACTGAACATTGGTTACTCTGATTAATCCAAGTTACTCCAATTAATCCAAATTACAGTCACTATACAGGATAGACAATTCAGTTTACATGCTCATCAAGTTGCAGAACAAACATCCAATTAATCCAACTCGATGATCCACCGGTGCAAAATTTGAAATGAACTAAGCTGAGGACATGCTTTTCCGGACGGAGGGAGTACTATATTAACTCCAGGGATGATGCTATACATGTTTAACTCAGTTTTAGTCATAGCTTTCACCAGTAAGTTCTAATTTGTTTCAAACTGAGCAGGTTTTACAACAGAAGTTCCATTTTGAATTTCCCAACTGTTGCAGGTTTTGCTACAGAAGTTTACAGAGGTTTGGAATATCTTCAAGCTGCTGAAGATTTGGAAGACCTATGATTAAGTTGGTGTAGTGATCATGTAATATGCTTTGTTTGTTGAACCTGGACACTTGCTCTGCTCATTTTGCTGGTTATGCCATTATATGCTCATTTTGGTTGTGTGGCACCCTCAGAAAGATATGTACTTTCTCCTTTTGTGGCATATATATATATATATATATATATATATATATATATAGGATTGTTATGTTTATCGGATGAAGTTTAAGGTTTTGGATGAGGCCTATATCTTACTTTGATTGAAGTTTTTGGATGAGACCTATAGGTTACTGTGATTGAAGTGTATGTATAAATTATGTGATCTGTCCTGATTGTTCGAACATGATGAGATGGACATAACATTAGGGATGCCTAAATTAATTTGGTACTGAAATCTAGATGCTGGCATAGAAACTGCCGGGAGAACAAGCTTCTGCAGGCAGTTGGACTGCCGCCAATTGAAGTTTAATGTGTTTTGACAAATCTGCCGGGAGAAGAGAGACTGCCGGCAAATAGAGGGGCGAGGGCAGAAAAACTGCCGGGAAGAGTCTATCTGCCGGGACAAGTAATCCCCGGCAGCCGTTCTCGTGACGGTTTTACCTGCTGGGAGAAATGTTGTCCCGGTAGTTTGTTTACCCTGTAAAGTGATTTCTCCTGGCAGTTTACATGCCTTTGCATCAGTGTTGTGGTGTAGTGACCAACAACTGCATAAAAAAGATTTTTTATGTCGGCAAAACTCAGGTATTTCAAAACTGCAATGATAAAATTTGTGACGACAACACCTCGGATCTCAACTCCCCGGGACACTGCCACAACCCCTAAATGTCAGGAGGCACCAAGAACAATGTTCTCGTCACAAAACCATCAGAACGATTCCAAGATACTCGCGTGATCCTAAAAAAATTCAGTGAAATTTGAGGAGAGAAGAGTCAAAACTCTACGTCAGGAGGCCTCACTATAGCGACGAAGGGACTAGGGAGTAAAAAGAATCCTACTCTCCGATATATATAATCCTAAGACTCAAAACATTTTATTCTAGACTCAACAATGCCAGCGATTCGATCAAGTAGGGGGCTCCTAAGTCGGGGATGGCTCTGATTACGAACTTATAACACCCACGATGCGGCTATATCTCCCATGTATCCGGGCACGGCTTAGAGGCATAACCGCATGGTAGGCATGTCGCAAGAGGGGTAATCTTTACACATCCCATGTACTGAATAAGAAAGGGATAAAGAGTTGGCTTACAATTGCCACTTCAAACAATACATAAATATCATACATTAACCAGAATTCAATCAAGGTCCAACTACGGAACCAAAATAAAGAAAGACAACCCCAAATGCTAGATCCCCGATCGTCCCAACTGGGCTCCACTACTGATCAACCATAAACGAAACAACACAATGAACAAGATCTTCATCGAGCTCCCACTTGAGCTCGGTTGCGTCACCTGCACTGGTATCGTCGGCACCTGCAACTGTTTGGGAGTATCTGTGAGTCATGAGGACTCAGCAATCTCACACCCACGAGATGAAGACTATTTAAGCTTATGGGTAGGGAAAAGTTATGAGGTGGAGCTGTAGCAAGAACTAAGAATATATGGTGGCTAACATACGCAAATAAGATCGAGAAGAGAAGCAATGCAACAGTCGTGAACTAGAAGTGATCAAGAAGTGATCCTGAAACTACTTACATTCAAGCATAACACAAGAACCGTGTTCACTTCCCGGACTCCGCTGAAAAGAGACCATCACGGCTACACACGCGGTTGATGCATTTTAATTAAGTTAAGTGTCAAGTTCTCTACAACCGGACATTAACAAATTCCCATCTGCCCATAACCGCGGGCACGGCTTTCAAAAGTTCAAAACCCTGCCGGGGTGTCCCAACTTAGCCCATCACAAGCTCTCGTGGTCAACAAAGGATATTCCTTCTCCTGAGAAGACCTGATCAGTCTCGGAATCCTGATTACAAGACATTTCGACAATGGTAAAACAAGACCAGCAAAGCCGCTCGAATGTGCCGACAAATTCCGATAGGAGTTGCACATATCTCATTCTCAGGGCACACCGGATGAGCAATCCGTACAACTAAAACCAACCCTCAAGTTTCCCCGAGGTGGGGCTGCAAGGGGCTCTAGTTTGGACCAACACTCAGAGGAGCACTGGCCCGGGGGGGGGGGGTAAAATAAAGATGACCCTCGAGCTCCGGAAACCCAAGGGAAAAAGGCTTAGGTGGCAAATGGTAAAACCAAGGTTGGGCCTTGTTGGAGGAGTTTTATTCAAGGCGAACTGTCAAGGGGTTCCCATTATAACCCAACCGCGTAAGGAACGCAAAATCGAGGAACATAGCACCGGTATGACGGAAACTAGGGCGGCAAGAGTGGAACAAAACACCAGGCATAAGGCCGAGCCTTCCACCCTTTACTAAGTATATAGATGCATTAATTAAATAAGAGATATTGTGATAACCCAACATATCCATGTTCCAACATGGAACAAACTTCATCTTCACCTGCAACTAGCAACGCTATAAGAGGGGCTGAGCAAAGCGATAATATAACCAAACAACGGTTTGCTAGGAAAAGGTGGGTTAGAGGCTTGACATGGCAATATGGGAGGCATGATAAAGCAAGTGGTAGGTATCGCTGCATAGTAATAGAGCGAGCAACTAAGCAAGCAAAGATAGAAGTGATTTCGAGGGTATGATCATCTTGCCTAAGATCCTGCAAAGAAGAAGAACGAGTCCATGAAGAAGACAAACGGATGTAGTCGAACGGATCCTCACAAACGCAACGTTATCGGAACTAACCCGAAGAAGCAACACCGGAAAGAAGCAAACAACATAGTAAACAACCATCACATAAGCATGGCATGATGCACACCCAAGTATGATGCATGTCCGGTTTAAATATGCATGTCATGGTAAAGTGCACAAACAAAACTACAAGTTAAGTGGAGCCCAATATGCAACGAGTTGCATATTGACGGAACACCACATCAATTATTTAGTTCACTCCCGGTTAGGTACTCAACAATATTAAATGTTGGTTAAACATGGCAAGAGGTGAACCAAAAGTAAACTACACAGTTAGGCATATTAAATGAGGCCAGAAATATCAAACAACAATTCTGATAAATCCTCATGTGCATTAGTAATTTAATGCAACAACAATTTAAACATTCTTGATATTGTTATCATGATGCGGATGACATGTGCAAGTTATGCAATTTTATGAAAAAGTTGACATGAGCAAAATATGAAGCATTTGTCACCGTGGTGAAAAGAAAGGGTGCCACGGTGATGAATCCGAAAATGATGCCACGGCACCATATCGGTTCCGATAGCTCACGGAGATACCGGTGCAAAAGGTAGTGTGGCGGGAGCGTGCAAAAGATGGTGGGGTGATCCCCGATACCAGGTTTCCACGAGTCGATGGCATGGAAGCGAGAGACATTACGGACACGGTGCAAACAAAGGGTGCATCTCATACAACAAGCAATCATTCATTCACGGGCGTCGTCTCGGGGTTATACCTTCCAGGCGTGACTTTTCGGAATGGATCAAGTTCGTAGCGAAAGTAGACGTTCTCGCCACGTTCATAGTGGAGGTAGTCATTCTCTCTTCGTAGATGTTCACACTCCGTAGGTGTTCGGGGTCAAAACAAGGAACTTGACATCCACGGGTCTTCGAGGTTCGACGGGCAGGTACTTGGCGCAACATAGGTCTCCGGGGTCGTCGGGTACAAGTTCACATTGTAGCCGTACACGTCGACAGTCTTATCGGAACCTCGTCAACGTTCTTGATCCACCTTGGCGATCCGAAGGGGTACTTGGCGTCATGGTACTAGGGTCTTCGGACTTGCCAGTCTCGGTTCTTGCGACGGTAGTTGTACAAGGTCGTCGTGGGAAGTAGTCGTACTCGTGAACTTGTCGGATCCACAGCGACGGTAGTGGAACTTCACGGATCCGTAGTCTCCGGGCGTAATGGTACTTGGCGAATCCCAAAAACTTCTTGACAATCCAAAATGGCACAAGTGAGATGCACATCCACGTAGTCTTCCGACTTGGGCTCCGGGTTCAAGATTTGACGAGCCTAGGGAGACGATGGAGATAGCAAACAACGGAGCATCAACAGACACGAGGCCACGGACAAGACTTGGGGCTTCCTGAACCCACGGAAACGGCCGGCAGCAGGAGGCTGCTAGTAGAGGCAGGGCCACGCCGAGGTCGAAGGTGGCCGGGCGAGCTCGACATAGGTCGTTGATGTCTACTACACAACCTTCTTCTTGTAGACGTTGTTGGGCCTCCAAGTGTAGAGGTTTGTAGGACAGTAGCGAATTTCCCTCAAGTGGATGACCTAAGGTTTATCAATCCGTAGGAGGCGTAGGATGAAGATGGTCTCTCTCAAGCAACCCTGCAACCAAATAACAAAGAGTATCTTGTGTCCCCAACACACCCAATACAATGGTAAATTGTATAGGTGCACTAGTTCGGCGAAGAGATGGTGATACAAGTGGTATATGGATAGTAGATAATGGTTTTTGTAATCCGAAAATATAAAAACAGCAAGGTAACTAATGATAAAAGTGAGCGTAAACGGTATTGCAATGATAGGAAACAAGGCCTAGGGTTCATACTTTCACTAGTGCAAGTCCTATCAACAATAATAACATAATTGGATCACATAACTATCCCTCAACATGCAACAAAGAGTCACTCCAAACTCACTAATAGCAGACAACGAACGAAGAGATTATGGTAGGGTATGAAACCACCTCAAAGTTATTCTTTCCAATCAATCAGTTGGGCTATTCCTATAAGTGTCACAAACAGCCCTAGAGTTCGTACTAGAATAACACCTTAAGACACAAATCAACCAAAACCCTAATGTCACCTAGATACTCCAATGTCACCTCAAGTATCTGTGGGTATGATTATACGATATGCATCACACAATCTCAGATTCATCTATTCAACCAGCACATAGAACCTCAAAGAGTGCCCCAAAGTTTCTACCAGAGAATAACAATGAAAACATGTGCCAACCCCTATGCATAGGTTCATGGGTGGAACCCGCAAGTTGATAACCAAAACATACATCAAGTGAATCACGTGATATCCCATTATCACCACAGATACGCACGGCAAGACATACATCAAGTGTTCTCAAATCTTTAAAGACTCAATCCAATAAGATAACTTCAAAGGGGAAACTCAATCCATTACAAGAGAGTAGAGGGGGAGAAAACATCATAAGATCCAACTATAATAGCAAAGCTCACGATACATCAAGATCGTATCACCTCAAGAACACGAGAGAGAGAGAGATAGAGAGATCAAACACATAGCTACTGGTACATACCCTCAGCCCCAAGGGAGAACTACTCCCTCCTCGTCATGGAGAGCACCAGGATGATGAAGATTGCCATCGGAGAGGGATTCCCCCCTCCGGCAGGGTGCCGGAACGGGTCTAGATTGGTTTTCGGTGGCTACGGAGGCTTCTGGCGGCGGAACTCCCGATCTATTGTGCTCTCCGATCGTTTTAGGGTATATGGAGATATATAGGCGGAAGAAGTGCGTCAGGGGGGGCACGAGGGTGGAGGGCGCGCCCAGGGGGTGGGCGGACCCCCCTACCTCGTGGCCTCCTTGAAGCTTCCTTGACGTGGACTCCAAGTCTCGCGGATTGCTTTCCTTCCAAAAATAAGTTCCGTGAAGTTTCAGGTCAATTGGACTCCGTTTGATTTTCCTTTTCTACGATACTCTAAAACAAGGGAAAAATAGAAACTGGCACTGGGCTCTGGGTCAATAGGTTAGTCCCAAAAATAATATAAAAGTGGATAATTAAGCCCAATAATGTCCAAAACAGAAGATAATATAGTATGGAACAATCAAAAATTATAGATACGTTGGAGACGTATCAGCATCCCCAAGCTTAATTCCTGCTCGTCCTCGAGTAGGTAAATGACAAAAATAGAAATTTTGATGCGGAGTGCTACTTGGCATAATTTCAATGTAATTCTTCTTAATTGTGGTATGAATATTCAGATCCATAAGATTCAAGACAAAATTTTAATATTGACATAGAAACAATAATACTTGAAGCATACTAACTAAGCAATCTTGTCTTCTCAAAATAACATGGCCAAAGAAAGTTCATCCCTCCAAAATAATATAGTTTAGTCATGCTCCATTTTCGTCACACAAGAATGCTCTCATCATGCACAACCCCGATGACAAGCCAAGCAATTGTTTCATACTTTAGTAATCTCAAACCTATAAACTTTCACTTAATATATGAGCGCGAGCCATGGACATAGCACTTTGGGTGGAATAGAATATAATGAGGGGGGTTATGTGGAGAAGACAAAAAGGGGAAGTCTCACATCAACGAGGCTAATCAATGAGCTATGGAGATGCCCATCGATTGATGTTAATGCAAGGAGTAGGGATTGCCATGCAACGGATGCACTAGAGCTATAAATGTATGAAAGCTCAACAAAAGAAACTAAGTGGGTGTACATCCAACTTGCTTGCTCACGAAGGCCTAGGTCACTTGAGGAGGCCCATTGTTGGAATATACAAGCCAAGTTCTATAATGAAAAATTCCCACTAGTATATGAAAGTGACAAAACAAAAGACTCTCTATCATGAACTTTATGGTGCTACTTTGAAGCACAAGTGTGGCAAAGGATAGTAGCATTGTCCCTTATCTCTTTTTTGGTTTTTTTTGTTTTTTTGGGCCTTCTCTTTTTTTATGGAATTTCTACCTTTTTTGGGGGGCCTTCTCTTTTTTATGGCCTTTCTCTTTTTTTTATTCCTCACTTGGGACAATGCTCTAGAAAATGATGATCATCACACTTCTATTTATTTACAACTCAATGATTACAACTCGATACTAGAACAAAAGATGACTCTATATGAATGCCTCCGGCGGTGTACCGGGATATGCAATGGACCAAGAGTGACATGTATGAAAGAATTATGAATGGTGGCTTTGCCACAAATACTATGTCAACTATATGATCATGCTAAGCAATAAGACAATAATGAATGTGTCATGATAAACGGAATGGTGGAAAGTTGCATGGCAATATATCTCGGAATGGCTATGGAAATGCCATAATAGGTACGTATGGTGGCTGTTTTGAGGAAGATATAAGGAGGTTTATGTGTGAAAGAGCATATCATATCACGGGGTTTGGATGTACCAGCGAAGTTTGCGTCGACTCTCAATGTGAGAAAGGGCAATGCACGGTACCGAAGAGGCTAGCAACGATGGAAGGGTGAGAGTGGGTATAATCCATGGACTCAACATTAGTCATAAAGAACTCACATACTTATTGCAAAAATCTACAAGTCATCAAAAACCTCTGCACTACGCACATGCTCCTAGGGGGATAGATTGGTAAGGAAAAGACCATCGCTCCTCCCCGACTGCCACTCATAAGGAGGACAATCAAATAACACCTCATGTTTCAAATTTGTTACACAATGTTTACCATACGTGCATGCTACGGGACTTGCAAACTTCACCACAAGCATTTCTCAAATTCACAACTACTCAACTAGCACGACTTTGATATTATTACCTCCATATCTCAAAACAATCATCAAGCATCAAACTTCTCTTAGTATTCAAAACACTCATAGGAAAAATTTTACTAATCTTGAATGCCTAGCATATTAGGATTGTTTAAGAAAATTACCATGCTATTTAAGACTCTCAAAATAATATAAGTGAAGCACGAGAGTTCATCTATTTCTTAAAAATAAAACCACCATTGTGCTCTAAAAGATATAAGTGAAGCACTAGAGCAAACGACAAACTACTCCGAAAGATATAACTGAAGTTCAATGAGTAGTCGAGTAATTATGCAACTATGTGAAGACTCTCTAACATTTAATAATTTCAGATCTTGGTATTTTATTCAAACAGCAATAAAAACAAAATAAAATGACATCTAAGAATGGCAAACATCATGTGAAGAAGCAAAAACTTAGGATCAACCGATACTAACCGATAGTTGTTGAAGAAGAAAGGTGGGATGCCAACCGGGCATCCCCAAGCTTAGACGCTTGAGACTTCTTGAAATATTATCTTGGGGTTCCTAGGGCATCCCCAAGCTTGAGCTTTTGTGTCTCCTTAATTCCTCTCATATCACGGTCTCCCTAAATCTCAAAAGATTCATCCACACAAAACTCAACAAGGACTCGTGAGATAAGTTAGTATAAACCATTGCAAAAACCTTATCATACTCTACTGTAGCAAATCACTAAAATTATTATTCAACATTGCATAATAAATGCCTCTTCATATTTAATAGTCTTGTCCTCAAATAGAATCATTAAAGAAGCAAACATATGCAAACAATGCAAACATAACAGCAATTTGCCTAAACAGGACAGTCTGTAAAGAATGCAGCAACATCAATACTTCCCTAGCTCCAAAAATTATGAAAGAAAATTCCCACTGTAGTAAATTTATCAGAGCTTAATATGAAAAAGGTTTCAAAATTTTATCACATTCTGACTTTTCTAGGGAATTATTGCAACAGCGCTAAACTTTCTGTTTTCAAACAGCAACATGTGGACTTCTAAAATAGGCTTAGTAAAGGCTATCAATGCCACTTTTATTGAAATAAAATATGAAAAACATTGTTATAAATAACAGCAAGAAAATTCTAACAAAATAAATTGACGCTCCAAGCAAAACACATATCATGTGGCGAATAAAAATATAGCTCCAAGTAAAGTTACCGATGAACGAAGACGAAAGAGGGGATGCCTTCCGGGGCATCCCCAAGCTTAGGCTCTTGGTTGTCCTTGAATATTTCCTTGGTGTGCTTTGGGAATCCCCAGGATTAGGCTCTTGCTACTCCTTGTTCCATAGTCCATTGAATCTTACCCAAAACTTGAAAACTTCACAACACAAAACTTAACAGAAAACTCGTAAGCTTTGTTAGTATAAGAAAATAAATCACCATCATAAGGTACTGTAATGAACTCATTATAAATTCATATTGGTGTAATATCTACTGTATTCCAACTTATCTATGGTTCATACCCTCCGATACTACTCGTAGATTCATCAAAATAAGAAAACAACACATGAAAAACAGAACAGTCTGTAGTAATCTGGATCAAACGTATACTTCTGGAACTCATAAAATTCTCAAATAAATTGCTGGACCTGAGGAATTTATCTATTAATCATCTGCAAAAATAATTAACTAAATAGCACTCTCCAAATAAAAATGGAAGCAATTCTCGTGAGCGCTAAAGTTTCTGTTTTTTACAGCATGATCGCAAAGACTTTCCCCAAGTCTTCCCAAAGGTTCTACTTTGAAAAAACACTAATTAAAAACATAAAACCACAGCTAAACAGAGGCTAGATGAATTATTTATTACTAAACAGGAGCAAAAATCAAGGAACTAAAATAAAATTGGGTTGCCTCCCAACAAGCGCTATCGTTTAACGCCCCTAGCTAGGCATGATGATTTCAATGATGCTCACATAAAAGATAAGAATTGAAACATAACAAGAGCATCTTGAAGAATATGGCTAGCACATTTAAGTCTAACCAACTTCCTATGCATAGGGATTTTGTGAGCAAACAACTTGTGGGAACAGGAATCAACTTGCATAGGAAAGCAAAACAAGCATAACTTCAAGATTTTAAGCACATAGACAGGAAACTTGATATTATTGCAATTACTACAAGCATATGTTCCTCCCTCATAATAATTTTCAGTAGCATCATGAATGAATTCAACAATATAACCAGCATCTAAAGCATTCTTTTCATGATCTACAAGCATAGAAAATTTACTACTGTCCACATAAGCAAATTTCTTCTCATGAATAATAATGGGAGCAAACTCAACAAAATAACTATCATGTGATTGAAAATTAAGATCAAGATGACAAGTTACATGGTTATAATTGTTCTTTAAAGCATATGAGTCATCACAATAATCATCATAGATAGGAGGCATGCTTTCATCATAATAAATTTTCTCATCAAAACTTGGGGGACAAAAAATATCATCTTCATCAAACATAGCTTCCCCAAGCTTGTGGCTTTGCATATCATTAGCATCACATATATTCAAGGAATTCATACTAACAACATTGCAATCATGCTCTCATTCAAATATTTAGTGCCAAACATTCTAATGCATTCTTCTTCTAACACTTCGGCACAATTTTCCTTTCCATCATACTCACGAAAGGTATTAAAAAGATGAAGCATATGAGGCAAACTTAATTCCATATTTTTTGTAGTTTTCTTTTATAAACTAAACTAGTGATAAAACAAGAAACTAAAAGACTCGATTGCAAGATCTAAAGATATACCTTCAAGCACTCACCTCCCCGGCAACGGCGCCAGAAAAGAGCTTGATGTCTACTACACAACCTTCTTCTTGTAGACGTTGTTGGGCCTCCAAGTGCAGAGGTTTGTAGGACAGTAGCAAATTTCCCTCAAGTAGATGACCTAAGGTTTATCAATCCGTAGGAGGCGTAGGATGAAGATGGTCTCTCTCAAGCAACCCTGCAACCAAATAACAAAGAGTCTCTTGTGTCCCCAACACACCCAATACAATGGTAAATTGTATAGGTGCACTAGTTCGGCGAAGAGATGGTGATACAAGTGGTATATGGATAGTAGATAATGGTTTTTGTAATCTGAATGTAAATATAAAAACAGCAAGGTAACTAATGATAAAAGTGAGCGTAAACGGTATTGCAATGATAGGAAACAAGGCCTAGGGTTCATACTTTCACTAGTGCAAGTCCTCTCAACAATAATAACATAATTGGATCACATAACTATCCCTCAGCATGCAACAAAAAGTCACTCCAAAGTCACTAATAGCAGAGAACAAACGAAGAGATTATGGTAGGGTACGAAACCACCTCAAAGTTATTCTTTCCAATCAATCCGTTGAGCTATTCCTATAAGTGTCACAAACAGCCCTAGAGTTCGTACTAGAATAACACCTTAAGACACAAATCAACCAAAACCCTAATGTCACCTAGATACTCCAATGTCACCTCAAGTATCCGTGGGTATGATTATACGATATGCATCACACAATCTCAGATTCATCTATTCAACCAACACATAGAACCTCAAAGAGTGCCCCAAAGTTTCTACCGGAGAATCATGACTAAAACGTGTGCCAACCCCTATGCATAGGTTCATGGGTGGAACCCGCAAGTTGATCACCAAAACATACATCAAGTGAATCATGTGATATCCCATTGTCACCACAGATACGCACGGCAAAACATACATCAAGTGTTCTCAAATCTTTAAAGACTCAATCCGATAAGATAACTTCAAAGGGGAAACTCAATCCATTACAAGAGAGTAGAGGGGGGAGAAAACATCATAAGATCCAACTATAATAGCAAAGCTCGCGATACATCAAGATCGTATCACCTCAAGAACACGAGAGAGAGAGAGAGAGAGAGATCAAACACATAGCTAATGGTACATACCCTCAGCCCCGAGGGAGAACTACTCCCTCCTCGTCATGAAGAGCACCGGGGTGATGAAGATGGCCACCGGAGAGGGATTCCGGTTGATTTACCTTTTATGTGATACTCTAAAACAAGGAAAAAAAACAGAAACTGGCACTGGGCTCTGGGTCAATGGGTTAGTCCCAAAAATAATATAAAAGTGGATAATAAAGCCCAATAATGTCCAAAACAAAAGATAATATAGCATGGAGCAATCAAGAATTATAGATACGTTGGAGACATATCAGTCATCCGCGGTCAGACGAAGCAGCAGCAGCATGGCACGGCAGCACGCGCGAAGCTGCAGGCCAGCACGGTGGCCTCCATGGTTGGGCGAGCAAAGGGGCCTCGAGGCGCTGAAGATGAAGGAGACAAGGCGAGAGGGACGGCGCAAGACGGAGTGCTCGTCATCGGAGCTTGGCGAAGAGCAGCAGCAGCGGGGCTCGCTGCCGGCGTGGGGAGGCAGAACGGTGGAACAGGAGGCCGAAGAGATGTTTGCGCGATGATGGCCTCGGGAGGGCCATGACGCGATGCAGGCAGGGAGCATCTCAGTATGCTGCTGCTCGCGTGCTCCAGCGTAGGCGGAGCTAGCACCGAGGAGGATAAGGGAGCTGGGGCGCGCCGGAGGAGAAGCAGGGCGCGGAGGAGCTTGAGCGCGGGACGGTGGCCTGGTGGCGTTGGCGCTCCTGCGGGCGTCCATGGCGACGGCGGCCTCCTGCTGGTCCGGTGGCTGGACTTCGGCGACGAGGAGGGGGCAAAGGGGAACGAGACGAGGGTGTGGTGCAGCTCTCTCTCTCCCTGCAAGTGGCGGCGCTAGGAGGAGAACGAAGGTAGAGATCTGGGGTTGAGAGATGGGCATTGGGTGCGGGGCGATCGAAGAGAAGGGCGCGCGCTTGCTGGGGAGCTCCTCTCCCCGGCAAAAGTTGTGCAGGTGCGTGAGGCGGCGGGAGGAGGAACGAGGAGGAGGGAATCGGATCGGGAGAGGTGGCGTTGGGTGCGGGCTAGGGTTAGAGGTTGTGGGAGTTGGCTGGGCCTTGGAGGCCGGCCCAGTAGAGAGGGCGGGTACTGGGCTCTCCACTCCCTCTCTCATCTCTTATTCTCTCTTCTCCCATAATAAAACAAAACAGAAAAAAAGAAAGAGGAGGATAGGGGAAGGAGTTGGACACGCGGATAATCTTCCCGGACTCACAACAATGTGCTTGTTCGGGGAAAATAGAAAAAGGCCAAGATTGCAAAGTTTAAATTCAAACTCATTTGAATTTAAACAAAAGGTTTGAACTAGGACTAGGGTGATGAAGTGCCCAAAAAAAGATGAGGATTTTTGGAGGAACCTCGATAAAAGGTGAAGGAGTTTGTCGGCAAGGTTTTGAAGTCGAACTTGAAATAGAAAAGACATGGGGAATATTTGCAAGTGTGTTAGAATATTTATTATAGCTCCCTAACATATTGGGAGGATATGTTGTAAAGAGAATCACCACGTGAATTCCCTCAGTTTAAATGGACCGAAGATCCATGCAATTTATTTAGTTGAGTTTTAAGAAGAGGTGCAAGAAGACATGATGCAATGTACATGATGCAAAAATGAAAGCAACGAACCAAACAAATCACACGACGAAAACTCGAAAAATCAAGGATGGCATCTGAAGCTCCGGTCTTGGGGCGTCACAGCTAGGGTTACACAGAGTCGGTTACAAGGGAGGAGATCTACATATCCGTATTGCCAAGCTTGCCTTCCACGCCAAGGAGAGTCCCATCCGGACATGGGACGAAGTCTTCAATCTTGTATCTTCATAGTCCAATAGTCCGACCAAAGGATATAGTTCGCCTGTCCGGAGACCCCCTAATCCAGGACTCCCTCACTAGGTGTAACTTGGGAGCCTCCGACAAGATTGTGGAGTTGAACCAAGGAGTTTGTAAGGGCAAGGAGATCGCCTACTTCGTGAAGATCTACCCTAGTGAGGCAAGTCCTTCGTGGGCGACGGCCATGGTGGGATAGACAAGGTTGCTTCTTCATGGACCCTTCGTGGGTCGAGCCCTCTGTGGACTCGCGCAACCGTTACCCTTCGTGGGTTGAAGTCTCCATCAACGTGAATGTATGATAGCACCACCTATCGGAACCACGCCAAAAATCTCCGTGTCTACATTGTGTTTGCTCCCTCCAAACTCCTCCATTTACCTTCATATGCAATTGTTTTACATTCCACTGCTATACTCTTAGAATTGCATGTGTAGGTTGATTACTTGTTTGTGCTAAGTTGCTAAAATCTGCCAAGAACTAAAATTGGGAAAAGGCTAGATTTTTATTTGGTCAAGTAGTCTAATCACCCCCCTCTAGACATACTTTCGATCCTACAAGTGGTATCAGAGCTTTAGTCTCCATTTGCTTTGATTTCCATAGAGTTTGGTGATCATAGCCTTGGTTTCACAACTTAGGAGAGTATGGCGTCTAGCGAGGGAAATTACCATCATAGAGGTCCTTACTTCGATGGTACTAATTTTGCTAGTTGGAAGCATAAGATGAAAATGCATATTCTTGGACATAACCCCGCCGTTTGGGCTATTGTGTGTATTGAATTGCAAGATGAATTCTTTGATGGGAGAGAACCAGACCGTGAAGCTACCACGGAAGAGTTGAAGATGCTACAATACAATGCTCAAGCTTGTGATATTCTCTTCAACGGATTGTGCCCCGAAGAATTCAACAAAATCAGCCGTCTTGAGAATGCAAAGGAAATCTGGGATACTTTGGTTGACATGCATGAAGGTACCGACTCCGTCAAGGAATCCAAATTGGATGTGCTTCAAAGTCAACTTAACAAGTTCAAAATGAAGGATGGTGAAGGTGTCACTGAAATGTATTCTAGGCTTGCTCTCATCACAAATGAGATTGTCGACTTAGGAAGTGAAGAGATGACCGACAAATTCATCATCAAGAAGATCCTAAGAGCCTTGGATGGAAAATATGGTATCGTGTGCACATTGATCCAAATGATACCCAATTACAAAGATCTCAAGCCAACGGAAGTCATTGGAAGAATTGTTGCTCATGAGATGTCACTCAAGGATAAGGAAGAGCTCCACAACAAGTCAAGTGGTGCTTACAAAGCCTCATGTGATGCTCCCACATCATCAAGCAAGAAACAAATCTTCAATGAAGAATTGAGCCTAATGGTAAAGAACTTCAACAAGTTCAACAAGAATAGAAGCAAAGAAATAAGTTCCAAGTCAAGGTCCTACAATGACAAAAGATCTTCTAGTGAGCGTAATTGCTACAATTGTGGTAGACCCGGACACTACTCCAACGAGTGTACGGCTCCCTACAAAAGAAGAGAAGATTCTCCCAAAAGAAAAAGTAGAAGAGAAGAATCACCACCAAGAGAAAGGAGGAATAGAGATGATCGTTATGAACGAAAACCCTCTCGGAGAAGCAAGGACTCGGAAAGGAAACAAAAGTCATCAAGGAGCTACACAAAAAGAAGACATCAAGCTCATGTTGGTGAATGGGTATCCGGCTCCGACTCCGACAATCACTCCGAAAGAACTTATCACTCTGACTCCGATTATACTCAAGATGAAGGTGTTGCCGATCTAGCACTTGTGTCAACCAACTCCTATGACATATTTGACTCACCAAATGAAGGAATTGGAAGGTGCTTCATGGCCAAAGGTCCAAAGGTTACACATCCCGAGTATGTTGATTTCGATAGTTATGAAGATGATTTGCTAGGTGATGATGATTTACTTCTTGACAACTCTAGTGATGAAAACTATGATGAAACGTCAATTAATCATGCTAATCAAGATAAAATGAATGATAATGATAAGAAGGAGATTAAGCGTCTAACTAAAGAACTAAACACTCTTAAGTTAGCTCATGAAACTACCTTGGAAAATCATCGAGAACTTTTAAAGACTCATGATAAGTTACACTTTGAAAAGCTCAACCTTGAGCAAGAGCATGAGTTTTTAAAGGCAATCAATGATGATCTTTGCAAGAAAAGTTCTTCTTACATTGCCAAGCATTTACTCTTGTCTACTTACGTGCCACAAGTTAAATCTAGCAACAAGAGCAAGAAAGATTCTTCATCTAGTAGTAACAACAATCATGATAAATCCAATATTGTTGCTGTCAGGACCCCGACTCGATGTCACATCGATCTAGCCTATAACACCTCATATCACTTTGCGGCCTCACGCACGGTATCCCCACGGGTGTCGCCTTACCTTTGCCCGGGACCGTTTGCGCCTTTTGGCTCACGTATATGATAGTGTCGCTAGCATCCATATGATAAGGAGTCCGGGCTGACATGACTAGTTGTAAACCCAAAGTGGCACAGATTTACAGGGACAGGCATTCATGACCCAGCCTCGAACGTGTCGGTCAACAGCAAGTGGGTCCGGGCTGTAGCACTGGGCTAGCAGGACTCCGGTAAACCGGGCTGTAGCGGCTAACAGGACTCCGGTACTCAATGCGTGACATTTCCCCGAAGGGACAGACACCGGAACGAGGAAGGACACATGCCGGCCAGCCTAAGTGTTCCAGAGCAGTAGCAAGCTACCATGGCTCAGCGGTAACACTAGGAGACATTTCCCGGTAAGAGAGGCTACTAAAGATAAACAACTAGATGGTCAGATCCCACACATACCAAGCATTTCAATCATACACACAATATGCTCGATATGTGCAAATACAATGAAGCATCACAACATGACTCTATGACACAAGTACTTTATTTAAGACTCAGAGAGCCATACATAACATACACAAAGGTACGGGTCACACGACCCAACATTCAAGTCATACAGTCATACAAACCAGCAGCGGAAGTAACTTGTCTGAGTACAGACAACTAGTAAAATAGAAGAGGCTTGGAAAGCCTAGCTATACTACATGGTCCTTCACAAGCTCAGGATCACCACCTGGTCTTAGCCTACTCATTGATGTCAACGTCTACGTAGAACCCATCAGAAGGGGTTGCAGCGTCTTCTGTAAAAAATGTAAATTATAGCAACATGAGTACAAAGGTACTCAGCAAGACTTACATCAGATCCTATATACATGCATATTATCAAGAAGGGTTGGTGGAGTTATTGCAGCAAGCCAGCTTTGACTCTTGGCTAGGCTAACCTACGAGACTCCAAATTGAAATGGTTTTGCGCACACGAGTCCACTAATCACCACTTCAATACACTACCGAGGATCCACCTCCGTCTTCCTACGGAAGAGCCATCCTCGGCACTCACACTTATCTTGAGGCTTTTAGTAGTTTCCATTTACTTGTCTATGAACTGTATAGGCAACCAAGTAGTCCCTTACCGCGGACGCGGCTATTCGAGTAGATCATGTTAACCCTGCAGGGGTGTACTTCTTCATACACGCTCTCACCACTTACCGTCATTTACATGACATGTACTCGACAACCTTCAAGCGGAAGCCCAACGTGGGTGTCGGCCACGACCTACCTAACCACCTAAGCCTCCAGTCCAGGTTTATCGCCTATCCAGGTTCCATCCGCAGGGAGTCCGGCCGAGGTTTCCCATACGGCCCCGAACGATGTGAACAGGGTTCCCGAGATACCTAACGGGTATTCGGTACACCCGGCCACGTACCTACCGCATCACAGCCCACCCCTACGGTCAGCGCTGTCCACGGCCTCCAGTAGGCTACAAACACCAGAAACTACTTGCAACTCCTGGACGGAGAACTAGGGTGAATAAGAAGCCGAGAGGGTCCATTGGTTTCGGGCCCAATGCATGGTAGTAGCTGATTCTTAAATCACACATACAGATCTCAGTGCTTAAGGTCGGCTTCAATGAAACAACCCACCATGTACTCCTACATGGCCTCTCATCGATACCTTTACCAAATCGTGTTCACCACACCACTCTTATTACCGACATAATCATTTCACTCTAGTCCATCACCCAGATGAACCAGACCTGACACGACTCTAGGCATAGCAGGCATAGCAAGGTAGGAACAACACATACATATGGCTCAATCAACTCCTACACATGCTAGTGGGTTTCATCTAGTTACTGTGGCAATGACAGGTCATGCAGAGGAAGTGGGTTCAACTACCGTAGCACACAGCAGTTTGAAACGCGTTGTCTTAATGCAGTAAAAGAGAGCAGGAGCGAGAACATGGGATTGTATCGATATGATCAAATGGTTGGTTGCTTGCCTGATGGTTCGATGCACTGATACGGTTCTTCGTTAGGGTAATCACGATACTCCTCGGAGGCAGAACCTGTCGCAAGGGACACCGATACACAACCATCACCAAACAATGTGCAACAATATGATGCATGCATGAAACATGGCAATATGAGTGTGTTGGGCTAATGCAACTAAAACCAGAAGGGTTTGAACCAATTTGAATCAAAGATTCAAATTTCAAACTCAAACATGGCCCTTTAAAGTGTTTTCCCTTGTTCTCCATTAAACATCAAGTTAACTTGTTTAGTCATGCATGAAAATAGTACAGATGGATAGATTGGATTTTTCTGATCATTTTTCATATATAAATTGTCTGATTTGGAGTTACAGAATAAAAGTTATGAATTTTTGAAGTTTAAATTATATTCTGGAATTTCCTATATTAGAATAATTCTAGAAAATCAATTATTGCGTCAGCCTGACGTCAGTGTGACGTCAGCAGGTCAACGGGGCACGTCCGGGTCAAACCTGACACTGGGTCCCGCATGTCAGGGTGATTAAATTAATTAAAGTTTAATTAAAACTAAACCTGTTTAATTAACAGGGCTGGGCCCCACCTGTCATTGACTCAGGGGAGTCAACCAGGGCCCACCCGTGGTCAAAGTCAATGCCAGCGGCGCCGGCGTTTAGCCGCCGGCGAGCCCGACGTGGCGGCGTGAGTGGTTTTGGCCGTTTCGGCCACCAAACGAGCCGCGGAGGGCACCGGAGAGGAGCTGAGGTCGAGCCGCAGCTCTTGGTGGAGTCCGTTGGGGTCGGGGTGGCCGGAGTTGGCGCCGGTGACGACTTTGGCGGCCACCGAGGTTTGGCCGAAGACGAACTTGGCGCTAGAGGGGTCAGTGAGGCTCGGGAAGTGGCTAGCTAGGTGCTGCGGAACTCGGTGAGTAAGATGGACACCAGCTTGTGGCCGGAGGGTGGCCGGAAGCATGTCGGCGACGAGATCCGCGGCGGTGCGTGCGTGTGATCCTCGTGCGGTGGCTACACGGCTCGGGAATAAGAGAGGGAGGGTCGGAGAGGTAGCTAGGCTCACAGCGCTCCCGTAGAGGCCACCGGCGGGGTCGGGGACGAGCTGAGGCGGCGATGGCGTTGAAGGGGATCTCCGGCGACGGCGAGCTCGGGCGAGGTCGGTGCGGTGGTCTCGGGCCGCACGAGCACACGGGGCTCGGCTAGCTCGATGAAGTGGACGGCGGCGGAGCTCCTGGACACGGCGGCACGGCATGGGGTTGACAGAGGGCGTGGCTACGGCGAGGGGGTGGCGGCGATGGCGTCGGCCATGGCGTGGGAGAGCGAAGGGGAGGAGCTGGAGGGGAGAGGGGGTGTCTGGGAGGTTCGGGGGAGAGAGGGAGGCCGATTCACGGTGTTAGCCGGGCGAGGGAGGCGGCGAGGCGGCGAGCAGGTGCGTGGCACCCATGCGGTGCTCGCCGTCGAGCACCTGCCTGCCTGCCTGGCCGGCAAGCAGCTCGCTGGCGCGGTGCTGGGCTGGGCCGGCAGGTGGGCCGGTGCTGGGCGACAGGTAAGCCTTTTCCCATTTCTTTCTGTTTTCTGTTTTTATTAATACTTCTGCCACTTTGTTGAATTAAATAAAATACTTGGGCAACTCCAAAATTCACCAAACTACTCCTGGTCCAAAGTTGGATTATTTCCAACATGAAACATTTTGGTTTGGAGTTATTTGAGCATTTAATTATTTTATATAATTTTAAATGCCCAAATTCAAATACTTATGATTTAATTCAAAAACCCTAGGATGGCCTAGGAAAATGTGCACCACTTTTGGCAGAGGTTCTGAACCAAGACAAAAATGATGGGCATTTTAGAAGGGCATTTCAGGTTCATTGAAAAAGTTTTTAGTAAACCCTAGTTGGTTTCAGAGGGGACTGGGGGTTCTGTCATCCCATTTCAGGTTTCTGATGAAAGAGTAAACATGATGCAACACTCTAATGCATGGCTAACTAGGATGTGACAACTCACCCCCACTCAAAAGAATCTCGTCCCGAGATTTGGGTTCTTCCGGAAAGAAAGCGGGATACTCAAGTCGAAGACGATCCTCCCTTTCCCAAGTTGCTTCATCCTCAGAATGGTGCGACCATTGAACTTTGAGAAACTTGATATTATGACGTCGAGTGGTACGCTCGGCCTGATCAAGGATACGAATGGGGTACTCTCGATATGTAAGATTATCTTGGAGATCAAGCGTTTCGTGGTCCACTCCACGGATAGGATCCGAGAAGCAACGCCTGAGTTGAGAAACGTGGAAGACATCGTGGACTCTGGAGAGGTGCGGAGGTAGTTCCAACTGGTAGGCAACTTCTCCTCGTTTGGCGAGAATGCGAAAAGGTCCAATGTAACGAGGAGCCAATTTGCCTTTGATACCGAAACGATGGGTTCCCTTCAGAGGGGTAACCCGAAGATAAGCCTTCTCGTCAACCTCGAAAGTCATAGCCTTATGTTTTTGGTCATATTGACTCTTTTGACGAGATTGGGCTATTTTCAACTTTTCACGAACGATGCGGACTTGCTCTTCTGCTTCCTGAATCATATCCGGGCCAAAGAATTGTCTTTCCCCGGTCTCTGACCAGTTAAGGGGTGTTCGACACCGTCGTCCATAGAGAACTTCAAAAGGGGCTTTCCCCAAGCTAGATTGATAGCTGTTGTTGTAAGCAAATTCGGCAAATGGAAGGCATTTCTCCCACTCCATTCCGAATGAGATAACAGAGGCTCGAAGCATGTCTTCTAGAATCTGGTTGACGCGTTCCACTTGACCACTCGACTGCGGGTGGAAAGCGGTGCTAAAGGAGAGACGGGTTCCCATAGCATTTTGGAAACTTTCCCAAAATCGAGAGGTGAAAAGACTTCCTCGATCCGAGTTGATTTCCAAAGGAACACCATGGAGAGACACTATTCGGGAGATGTATAAGTCTACCAACTGACTAGCGGTTATACTCTCACGAACAGGTAGGAAATGGGCTACTTTGGAAAGACGATCGACAACGACGAAGATAGCATTATTCCCTCTCTTGGTCCTGGGAAAACCGGTAATGAAGTCCATACCAATTTTATCCCATTTCCATTCAGGAATAGCTAGGGGTTGAAGGGTGCCAGCAGGCCGTTGATGCTCTGCTTTTATACGACGACAGACGTCGCAATTAGCAATATACTGAGCAATTTCTCTCTTCATTCGAGTCCACCAGAATCTCTGGCGTAGGTCCTGATACATCTTAGTACTACCGGGATGAATGGTGAGAGGAGATTCATGAGCCTCCTTAAGGATCAATCGCCTCAGGTTTCGCACCTTGGGAACCACTAGTCGATTCCCGAAGTATACGACCCCTTGATCATTAATGGAGAAACAATTCGCAATTCCTTTCTTGATGTTTCTCTTGATGCGGGAGATTCCCGGATCTACCTTCTGTGCCTTGACGATCTGGTCCGTAAGGGTAGGTTTCGCCACCAAGGTGGAAAGAAATCCGTGAGGAACAATGTGAAGGTTAAGCTTCCGAAATTCCTCATGGAGAAGCGGTTGACTTTGTTGTAGCATCAGGTTGTTACAATAAGATTTACGACTTAGTGCATCAGCCATGACGTTGGCTTTCCCTGGGGTGTAAGTTATTCCTAAGTCGAAATCTGTGATCAACTCAACCCAACGTCTTTGCCTGAGATTCAAATCCGGTTGGGTGAAAATGTACTTCAGACTTTGGTGATCAGTGAATATTTCACAACGGTTACCGAGGAGGTAATGTCGCCAGGTCTTAAGTGCATAGACTACGGCTGCAAGCTCTAGATCATGCGTAGGATAATTCTCCTCATGTGGGTGCAATTGCCGTGAAGCATAGGCAATTACGTGTCGATCTTGCATGAGAATGCAACCTAGTCCTTGTCGCGAGGCGTCGCAGTAGATAACAATGTCCTTAGAGAAGTCTGGCGGTACCAGAACGGGAGCAGAAGTCAGGCGTCTTTTCAGTTCCTGAAAGCTGTGCTCACATTGTGGAGTCCATTCGAACTTCTTATCTTTCTTGAGGAGTTCGGTTAGAGGTTTGGCAACTTTGGAGAAGTTTTCGACAAAGCGACGGCAATAGCTCGCTAAGCCCAGAAAACTCCGAACTTTCTTGACCGATTCAGGTGGAGTCCAATTAAGGACGGCTTGAACTCGCTCAGGGTTAACAGCAATACCTTTACCAGATATTACATGACCCAGATAGGTCACTTCCGACAACCAAAATTCACATTTAGAGAATTTGGCATAAAGACGATGCTCTCGAAGTTTCTTCAACACTAGCCTTAGATGTTCGGCATGTTCTTCCTCGTTCTTGGAGTAGATGAGTATATCATCGAGATAAACTACGACGAATTTATCCAAATACTCCATGAAGATTGAGTTCATTAACCGAGAAAAGGTGGCTGGAGCGTTGGTTAAACCGAAGGACATGACGGTGTACTCGTATTGGCCATATCGAGTAACAAAAGCCGTTTTAGGAATGTCCCCGTTTCTGATTTTGATTTGATGGTAGCCCAACCTCAAATCCATCTTGGAGAAGACTGAGGATCCAGCGAGCTGATCATACAGGTCGTTGATCCTAGGGAGCGGATATTTGTTCTTGATTGTGACCAAATTGACAGGTCGATAATCTACAACCATCCGGTCCGTACCATCCTTCTTCTTGACGAAGAGGACGGGGCAAGCCCATGGAGATGAACTAGGTCGGATGAAACCCCTTTTCAAGGACTCATCGAGTTGTTTCTTAAGCTCGGCTAGTTCTAGTGGTGCCATCTTATAGGGTCTTCTAGCAATCGGAACGGTTCCTGGAATGAGGTCTATTACGAACTCAACATCCCTGTCAGGTGGAATACCTGGCAATTCCTCTGGGAAGACATCCGGGAAGTCACGGACTACCGGAACGTCCTCAAGGTCTGGCAAAGGGCTGGCGTTAAGAGAATATAATTGTCGCTTGGCTAATCGGGTCAAGACATTGACTATCTTCCCCGAAGGATGAGTGAGTTGAACAGTCCCTGGAGGTCTGCCATCTAGAACCAGGAGTAGAAATTTCCATAGTGGATGGCATGTCACAGAATGCGGTGTTATGCAGACGAGCATAGTTCTCGGATATAAATGAATGAGAGGCTCCTGTATCGAAAAGAACAGATGCCGGGTGGCAGTTAACAAGGAGCGTACCGAGAACGACGTTGGGATCCTCTTGAGCTTCTTCGGCAGAGATACAGTTGACATGGCCACGTGTAGCGGTGGCCGGCTTGGCGTGGAACACTTTCCCTGTCGGCTTGCCACGGCCAACAGCTTTAGCAGATTGGTTGGGGTTGGTCTGGGGACACTCACGCATATAGTGGCCAGATTCCCCACACTTAAAGCAAGTCACGGAACTGGTACGTGGAGGAGCATTGTTGGTTGGACCCCCATAGGGCTTGGCTGGTGCGGACTGTTGAACGGGGCGAGGCGCCTGGAAAGATGGCCTCGGTGTGAACCTGGGTGGCAGGGCGGTGTTGGGCACCCACACGCGGCGCTTCTGAGGACCAGCACCGGATGAAGAACCCATGTCACGGCCATGCTTGCGTGTTGCGTCATAATCAGTCTGACCAGTTTCAGCACTGATGGCCTTGTTAACAAGCTTCTGAAAAGATGTGCACTCATGCAGACGGAGGTCGCGGCGAAGCTCAGGACTAAGCCCCTTACGGAATCTTGCTTGCTTCTTGGCATCGGTAGAAACTTCCTCAGTTGCATATCGTGCAAGGTTACCGAACTCCCTGCTGTAAGCATCCACAGAGAGTCGGCCCTGGGTGAAACTGCAAAATTCCTCACGTTTACGGTCCATGAGACCCTCCGGAATGTGATGTTCACGGAAAGCCTCGCTGAATTCAGCCCAAGTAGTGACATGGCCCGCTGGGCGCATAGCTCCATAATTCTCCCACCAGAGACTGGCGGGACCTTCAAGATGATATGCAGCAAAGGTGACCTTGTCAGCCTCGGCTACTAGCGCGGAGTGCAGTTTGTGAGAAATACTGCGAAGCCAGTCATCAGCGTCGAGAGGCTCGACGGAGTGGTGGAACGTGGGTGGATGTAATTTGATAAAATCACTGAGTGACACCACGTTAGTCCTCTGATGGTGTGCTGTGTTCTGTTCAATACGCTCCAACAAGCGGTTGGTCTCCCGCTTGTTTCTTTCGGCTTCCATCATAACCTCGGCTAGGGAAGGAGGATGAGGCAGATTTGCATCCCTGACTTCACTGCCTTCGGCCTGCTCTTGAGGAGCAGGGTTTGTGCGCGTGTTGACCATCCTAGGTAAACAAGACAATGATTTAGTCAGAATGATAAAATTCCGACTTAGGATACAAAATGTAAGGAATAACTCGAAATGCAAGATGATCATCCGTATGACATGGTAGATACAGAAACTGCTTCTTTATTCCATCGTCATACACACCATATAGGGTTTAGTACAAGACCAAACAAAGTATTATTACGGTGAAAAGAGGATTACATCTCATCGGAGGCATCCCAAGCTCCTATACATTATTTTTCTACACCTCCGGAAAGGGTACAAACTAGGTCATATCCCACGAGTCACGCGGAACGATAGACAACACAGCTAGTGCGGACTAGTGGTACTACCACTAACTCAGACCGATCCGTAGTAGTCCTCGTAGAAATCACCTCCATAGCCTGGAAGCTTAACATGATCATCCGGGAACAGACGATCTCGCGGAGCTTGTGGACCATAAGGGCTAGGATGAGGTCTTGGACCAACAGACGGTGGCCTGCGGGGACCGCGAGGTGGGGTGATGCCTCCTACATCACGCCAACCCATCACGTCTGGCAAAGCAAATCTCACAGGATAGAGATCGCGCATATCCGAATATCCAGCTTGCACCGCCGGTGCAAACCGAGTCAATGTGGCCCAGTGGTCAGCACGGGTATTGAAGAGCTCTAACCTCAAGGCCCGATTTTCATGGTCCTTATCCTCGAGCATCTCAGCAGTGGTGCGAGTCCGTGAATCCTCCTGAGTGGGGTCAGCATAGATAGCCTGGAGATACCCTTGTGCTCCCGGAAGTGATCCTGGCATATACCGGAAATCAGAGTCCCGAAATAGACCAGATCTGACTCGCATGATGGTCATCATAGAGTAGGCGGCGTCCTGCACAGCCATCTCAATAGTAACCCTGAGTCCATAGGAGCAGTGAAGGGGCTCGGTGGACCCAGGATAAGATGGAAATATCCTGACAGTGCAGAGATACTGGCTTTGATTAAAGTCTCGGAATTGCTCTTCGACCGTGTACCCAGGATACCAACGGTATCCAGCCTCAGTCATTACCCTGACCAACATGGCGGTATGACCGGGTACATCTAGGCATCGAGTCAGGCGAACCACTTGATTGAGGTCGCGAGTGGCCATCTGAAAACACAATCATAATGCAAAGGCATTAGAATTTCCAACAGAATTTCGGCAGCATAACAGCTGTAAATGCTCAAGAAGGATTTTGAGACATTTGACAAAGGATTACATACACACTCAACATCATCATATCAAGTTCTGAGTCCATCCTAGCAACATAATGTGGTAGTAGAATTGAACTAGGCTTGTATCCATCAAACCTATAAGATACTACTGATTAGTAACACATGATCCTGATAGAGAGAATAGATCCTAACTCCTTAACCCCCGGTGGAAGAATAGACTGACTCAGATCAGAATGTTATAAGATAAAGGAGTAAAAAGAGCCTTACGTGCCAACCCACAAACAATTCCCCTACATATAACTAAAGAATTTCTAGACTCAACATCGACCAGTTTGGCTTGGAGAACCTACAGGCAGTCCGGCTCTGATGCCAACGCTGTCAGGACCCCGACTCAATGTCACATCGATCTAGCCTGTAACACCTCATATCACTTTGCGGCCTCACGCACGGTATCCCCACGGGTGTCGCCTTACCTTTGCCCGGGACCGTTTGCGCCTTTTGGCTCACGTATATGATAGTGTCGCTAGCATCCATATGATAAGGAGTCCGGGCTGACATGACTAGTTGTAAACCCAAAGTGGCACAGACTTACAGGGACAGGCATTCATGACCCAGCCTCGAACGTGTCGGTCAACAGCAAGTGGGTCCGGGCTGTAGCACTGGGCTAGCAGGACTCCGGTAAACCGGGCTGTAGCGGCTAACAGGACTCCGGTACTCAATGCGTGACATTTCCCCGAAGGGACAGACACCGGAACGAGGAAGGACACATGCCGGCCAGCCTAAGTGTTCCAGAGTAGTAGCAAGCTACCATGGCTCAGCGGTAACACTAGGAGACATTTCCCGGTAAGAGAGGCTACTAAAGATAAACAACTAGATGGTCAGATCCCACACATACCAAGCATTTCAATCATACACACAATATGCTCGATATGTGCAAATACAACGAAGCATCACAACATGACTCTATGACACAAGTACTTTATTTAAGACTCAGAGAGCCATACATAACATACACAAAGGTACGGGTCACACGACCCAGCATTCAAGTCATACAGTCATACAAACCAGCAGCGGAAGTAACTTGTCTGAGTACAGACAACTAGTAAAATAGAAGAGGCTTGGAAAGCCTAGCTATACTACGTGGTCCTTCACAAGCTCAGGATCACCACCTGGTCTTAGCCTACTCATTGATGTCAACGTCTACGTAGAACCCATCAGAAGGGGTTGCAGCGTCTTCTGTAAAAAATGTAAATTATAGCAACATGAGTACAAAGGTACTCAGCAAGACTTACATCAGATCCTATATACATGCATATTATCAAGAAGGGTTGGTGGAGTTATTGCAGCAAGCCAGCTTTGACTCTTGGCTAGGCTAACCTACGAGACTCCAAATTGAAATGGTTTTGCGCACACGAGTCCACTAATCACCACTTCAATACACTACCGAGGATCCACCTCCGTCTTCCTACGGAAGAGCCATCCTCGGCACTCACACTTATCTTGAGGCTTTTAGTAGTTTCCATTTACTTGTCTATGAACTGTATAGGCAACCAAGTAGTCCCTTACCGCGGACGCGGCTATTCGAATAGATCATGTTAACCCTGCAGGGGTGTACTTCTTCATACACGCTCTCACCACTTACCCTCGTTTACACGACATGTACTCGGCAACCTTCAAGCGGAAGCCCAACGTGGGTGTCGGCCACGACCTACCTAACCACCTAAGCCTCCAGTCCAGGTTTATCACCTATCCAGGTTCCATCCGTAGGGAGTCCGGCCAAGGTTTCCCATACGGCCCCGAACGATGTGAACAGGGTTCCCGAGATACCTAACGGGTATTCGGTACACCCGGCCACGTACCTACCGCATCACAGCCCACCCCTACGGTCAGCGCTGTCCACGGCCTCCAGTAGGCTACAAACACCAGAAACTACTTGCAACTCCTGGACGGAGAACTAGGGTGAATAAGAAGCTGAGAGGGTCCATTGGTTTCGGGCCCAATGCATGGTAGTAGCTGATTCTTAAATCACACATACAGATCTCAGTGCTTAAGGTCGGCTTCAATGAAACAACCCACCATGTACTCCTACATGGCCTCTCATCGATACCTTTACCAAATCGTGTTCACCACACCACTCTTATTACCGACATAATCATTTCACTCTAGTCCATCACCCAGATGAACCAGACCTGACACGACTCTAGGCATAGCAGGCATAGCAAGGTAGGAACAACACATACATATGGCTCAATCAACTCCTACACATGCTAGTGGGTTTCATCTAGTTACTGTGGCAATGACAGGTCATGCAGAGGAAGTGGGTTCAACTACCGTAGCACACAGCAGTTTGAAACGCGTTGTCTTAATGCAGTAAAAGAGAGCAGGAGCGAGAACATGGGATTGTATCGATATGATCAAATGGTTGGTTGCTTGCCTGATGGTTCGATGCACTGATACGGTTCTTCGTTAGGGTAATCACGATACTCCTCGGAGGCAGAACCTGCCGCAAGGGACACCGATACACAACCATCACCAAACAATGTGCAACAATATGATGCATGCATGAAACATGGCAATATGAGTGTGTTGGGCTAATGCAACTAAAACCAGAAGGGTTTGAACCAATTTGAATCAAAGATTCAAATTTCAAACTCAAACATGGCCCTTTAAAGTGTTTTCCCTTGTTCTGCATTAAACATCAAGTTAACTTGTCTAGTCATGCATGAAAATAGTACAGATGGATAGATTGGATTTTTCTGATCATTTTTCATATATAAATTGTCTGATTTGGAGTTACAGAATAAAAGTTATGAATTTTTGAAGTTTAAATTATATTCTGGAATTTCCTATATTAGAATAATTCCAGAAAATCAATTATTGCGTCAGCCTGACGTCAGTGTGACATCAGCAGGTCAACGGGGCACGTCCGGGTCAAACCTGACAGTGGGTCCCGCATGTCAGGGTGATTAAATTAATTAAAGTTTAATTAAAACTAAACCTGTTTAATTAACAAGGCTGGGCCCCACCTGTCATTGACTCAGGGGAGTCAACCAGGGCCCACCCGTGGTCAAAGTCAATGCCAGCGGCGCCAGCGTTTAGCCGCCGGCGAGCCCGACGTGGCGGCGTGAGTGGTTTTGGCCGTCTCGGCCACCAAACGAGCCGCGGAGGGCACCGGAGAGGAGCTGAGGTCGAGCCGCAGCTCTTGGTGGAGTCCGTTGGGGTCGGGGTGGCCGGAGTTGGCGCCGGCGACGACTTTGGCGGCCACCGAGGTTCGGCCGAAGACGAACTTGGCGCTAGAGGGGTCGGTGAGGCTCGGGAAGTGGCTAGCTAGGTGCTGCGGAACTCGGTGAGTAAGATGGACACCAGCTTGTGGCCGGAGGGTGGCCGGAAGCACGTCGGCGACGAGATCCACGGTGGTGCGTGCGTGTGATCCTCGTGCGGTGGCTACACGGCTCGGGAATAAGAGAGGGAGGGTCGGAGAGGTAGCTAGGCTCACAGCGCTCCCGTAGAGGCCACCGGCGGGGTCGGGGATGAGCTGAGGCGGCGACGGCGTTGAAGGGGATCTCCGGCGACGGCGAGCTCGGGCGAGGTCGGTGCGGTGGTCTCGGGCCGCATGAGCACACGGGGCTCAGCTAGCTCGATGAAGTGGACGGCGGCGGAGCTCCTGGACACGGCGGCACGGCGTGGGGTTGACGGAGGGCGTGGCTACGGCGAGGGGGTGGCGGCGATGGCGTCAGCCATGGCGTGGGAGAGCGAAGGGGAGGAGCTGGAGGGGAGAGGGGGTGTCTGGGAGGTTCGGGGGAGAGAGGGAGGCCGATTCACGGCGTTAGCCAGGCGAGGGAGGCGGCGAGGCGGCGAGCAGGTGCGTGGCACCCATGCGGTGCTCGCCGTCGAGCACCTGCCTGCCTGCCTGGCCGGCAAGCAGCTCGCTGGCGCGGTGCTGGGCTGGGCCGGCAGGTGGGCCGGTGCTGGGCGACAGGTAAGCCTTTTCCCATTTCTTTCTGTTTTCTGTTTTTATTAATACTTCTGCCACTTTGTTGAATTAAATAAAATACTTGGGCAACTCCAAAATTCACCAAACTACTCCTGGTCCAAAGATGGATTATTTCCAACATGAAACATTTTGGTTTGGAGTTATTTGAGCATTTAATTATTTTATATAATTTTAAATGCCCAAATTCAAATACTTATGATTTAATTCAAAAACCCTAGGATGGCCTAGGAAAATGTGCACCACTTTTGGCAGAGGTTCTGAACCAAGACAAAAATGATGGGCATTTTAGAAGGGCATTTCAGGTTCATTGGAAAAGTTTTTAGTAAACCCTAGTTGGTTTCAGAGGGGACTGGGGGTTCTGTCATCCCATTTCAGGTTTCTTATGAAAGAGTAAACATGATGCAACACTCTAATGCATGGCTAACTAGGATGTGACAGTTGCTTCTAGTAGTTCTCTTGATTCCACTAATGATTCTCTTAGTCAAGTTACACTTGAGCAAGAAAATAGCTTATTGAAGGGAATTATAGAGAAAGGTGTTTACAAGAGCCTTGTCGGGAGTAAGCAATTTGAGGAAATTGTATGCAAGCAAGGAAGACACCGGAAGAATCAAGGTGTTGGTTTTGAACGAAAGTTCAATGCCAATGGAGTTGAGTGGGAAGAAGATCAATACCCCAAGACGAAGTTTGTTCCTCAACAAGAGAAGTATGATCCTACTTCTTTCAAAGGGACACAAGCTCAAGATGATCTTCCACCACAAGACCACAAGCAAAAAGGCAAGGACAAGCTTCAAGAGGAGATTGATGCATTTGAAGAAGCACCCAAGGCCTTGGTCAAGTGGGTTCCCAAGACCACATCAAGTTCTACTTCATCAAGTACAACTACAACTCCAAGGGTTCCCATCAAGATGGTGTGGGTCCCGAACTGTGCATCTAGGCCGGATGGTAACAGGAGGCAAGGGACATGAAGTTTTACCCAGGTTCGGGCCCTCTTGATGGAGGTAAAACCCTACGTCCTACTTGATTAATATTGATGATATGGGTGTTACAAGAGTAGATATACCACGAGATCAGAGAGGCTAAACCCTAGAAGCTAGTCTATGGTATGATTGTCTGTTGTGATGGATGTCCTACGGACTAAAACCCTTCGGTTTATATAGACACCAGAGAGGGTTAGGGTTACACAAGGTCGGTTACAAAGGAGGAGATATCCATATACGTATTGCCTAGCTTTCCTTCCATACCAAGTAGAGTCCCATCCGGACATGAGACGAAGTCTTCAATCTTGTATCTAAATAGTCTAACAGTCCGGCCAATGGAGATAATCCGGCTGTCCGAAGACCCCCTAATCCAGGACTCCCTCAGTAGCCCCTGAACCAGGCTTCAATGACGATGAGTCCGGCGCGCAGTTGTCTTCGGCATTGCAAGGCGGGTTCCTTCTCCGAATACATCACAGAAGAATTTGAATACAAGGATAGTGTCCGACCCTGCAAAATAAGTCCCGCATTTCACCGTAGAGAGAATAATGTTTTTGTAGATCTAATCCACTAGCTTGTTTTGGCAACATGACATTACGTCATGGCCCGGTGATTATTCGAACCCTTTCTTTTAACCAGCCCCGCACATAACGCGAGGTAGTTTTTCGACACGTCTTGTCAAAGCAGAGATCGTGTCCCCTTATTACGGGATTCTCATCAATACGGGCGTGGGTAACCCAACCGCGCCATCAATTGCGGCGCTTGGGGACAAGCGAGTTTTACCAGGCAAGTGGGGACGTTTTAACTTTGTCCGCCCATATAAAGGGATAATGATCCACCTTTCTATCCACGCCTTCTTCCTCCTCTGCTCATCCGCTCCCGCACACTCGAGCTCTAGCGCCCAAGTCCTCACTTCAATCTCAACCTTCTCCAACCATGTCCGGAGCGGGAGGCAAGTGGATGGTCTCCTCCGTCACGGAGGGAGACGTCAAGAAACTGAGGAGAGCCGGATACCTGCCCGACGATATCGGCACCGGCTCCCAGATGAGGGACAACTCATCCCCACCTCCGAGCCCCATGAGAGGGTGGTATTCCTCACCCATTTCCTCCGCGGACTGGGATTCCCTCTCCATCCCTTCGTCCGGGGGCTCATGTTTTACTACGGCCTGGATTTCCACGATCTGGCCCCGAACTTCATCCTCAACATCTCGGTGTTTATCGTCGTGTGCGAGGCCTTCCTCCGCATCAGGCCCCACTTCGGCTTATGGCTGAAGACCTTCAATGTCAAGCCGAAGGTAGTGAGCGGCCAACAGGCGGAGTGCGGAGGCGCCATGGTGGGCAAGATGCCCAACATCACATGGCTCGAGGGTACCTTCATGGACACCATAAAGGGGTGGCAATCAGGGTGGTTCTATATCACCGAGTCGCGCGACCCCGCATGGGTAGCGGCCCCCGAGTTCCGATATGGCATCCCCATGCGGCTCACCTCCTGGAAAGAGAAGGGCCTGTCCTGGGGTAATTCAAAAGAGCTGACCGGACTCCAGTCATGTATTCAGAACATGATGCATAAAAAGCTCAAGCTTATCAACATAGTCCAGGTTATGCTCGTCCACCGGATACTCCCGTGCCAACAACAGGAGTTTACCTTGTGGGAATTCAATCCGGCGCAACACCGAACTCTGAACAGGCTCTTCGACACGACTCATGAAGATGCCTGGAGGGTGTTGTTCAAGGGCGTCACGGTCCCTCCCCCCATTACTGAGGATCGGGGATTCAGCGCGAAGTGCCATGCCAGTGCGGTAAGTTGTTTCACCTTTTACAGGATATTTGTTTTCTATATAGATTGGCTCTATGCAGGATCTAAACTCTCGTGCCATTAACAGGACTGGCAGAAGATGGCCGGACAAATCGACTGTCCGGCTCCCTTGGCCGAAGGCCCTGCAGACGCCCTTCTAGCAAAGATGTTGACTCCGGCCCCTTACAAGGTGCCGGAGAAGACCAAGAAGTCCAAGGGAGCTCGAAAGAGTTCCCGACGCCAGGCGTCGTTGGACTCACCGTCTGATGACTCTGCAGCGCACTCTTCCCCCGAAGACGAGGAAGAGGAAGAAGAGGCTCCCCCATCGACTGGGGGAGACAAGAAAAGGAAGGCTGCCCCAACTGGGGAGGCTGGAGGGTCCAAGAAGGGAAGGACGCTCCTTCCGGACAGCTCTACCGCCGCCGACAAAAGTGAAGATGAGTGGTTGCCCAGGGCCAAGCCCCAAGGGAGATCGTAAGTATTCGGATACCAAAGTAACCCATAGGATTCCTTTGTCGCATTGCTTTTCCTAACGCCGAACTCAATTGTGCAGGCCGCCCCGAGCTAATACCGAGGTATCCTCGGACGGCTCCCTGGGCTCGTCGAACATGGATAGCGATCTAGTCCCGACCGCCACCTCCCCTCATCCAGCCGACGACATCGAGGTGCTGTCTCAAGAGGCACCAGATCGAGGGGGGACAGCCCCGGAGGCGCCTCAAGGCGACCTTCCGGACTCCAGGAGCCGAGGGGACGGGGACCCCGAGAGCTCCGAGTTCGGCCCTCGGCCGAACACCGCGCCGGACCCTCCAACAGTTCTGAGCTCGGGCAGGCGGTCCCCTTCTAAGGGGGGCGAAACGCCTGTGCCGATGACCTCTGTCCATCCAGAGGCGCCAGACAATATGTTGGAAGCGCTTCACAGCGCTTCCATCAAGGAGGAGCACCGCACTATCATGAGTGCGGTGATCCAGAAGGTTCAGTCCGCCAAGAGCAGATTGACTGAAGCCTGTACTAGCCTTCTAACAGGCTTCGAGGTAAGTGTTTTAAAATGTAGTAGAAGTACTACCGCATAGATAGTAGCCCCTGATGCTTTGTTCGGTGTTCACAAAGAAAAGCCGAACAGATGATCAAATAATATCGCAGGAGTCTAATATAAGTATGTCGATATGCATATGCAGGCTTCGCTGCTGGCGTCCGCCGCACTAACTACGGAGGTCGCCGTACTGAAGGAGGCCCTCGAGGGGTCCCAGAAAGAGCTCGACCTTGCTAAGAGGCAGCTCGAGGAGAACAAGGGTAAGTAATACCCTCGTCTATAGATGGGAAAAAGGACGCGATTGCTAAATGACAGGATCTTTGTATGTTTTCCAGGGGCCACGACCGAGGTGGCGACCCTGAGGCAAGCGCTGACCAAGGCCGAAGATACAGTGGCCAAAGAGCGCACTGAGCAAGAGAGGCACAAGGCTCGTGTGGGTGGGGTGCAGCAAGAGCTCTAGGCTCTCGTGACGAAGCACGAGGCGTTGGAGCTTGACTTGAAGACGCGAGAGTCTGAGCTTGCCGCGGCCCGTGAGAGCGCGAAGAGTGCCAAGGACGAGGCCCAGAAGGCCCTTCAGGAGATCGACGCGATGAAGAAGATAGCGGCGGGTAAGGCTTTCTATATGCAAAGCAAGCATGTAAAGGTGAATTACCGATTACTTACCTGAATCCAGAGCTCTTCAGGAGCATTCACAGATTTGCCCCGTAGTGTGTCCGATGCCGCACTATTCTACCAGGCCGAGGACAGAAGCTCGACGGAGAAGTTGTTCTGGTCTCAGTATGCTGAGGCCGAACATCCGGTGCCAATGAGCGACCAGCTAAAGCAGATGGCCGAGCTACATAAGGCGGCCGATCAGGCCATGAGGGGCTTCATAGTCCGGTTGTGTCCTGGCGATGCCCTTCCGAACAGATTCTTCAGCCCAGTGAGGCGGCTTGTGGATGCCCGCCCACGGCTGGAGGTCATCAAGCGATCCGTCTGCATTGAAGGAGCACGCCGGGCTTTCGCCCGTGTCAAAACGCAGTGGGTCAAGCTAGACGCCGTGAAGCTGATCAAGGAGGGGCCGCCGGAGGGAAAGGAGCACCGCCACCCCGAGATGTACTACGAGGGTGTTCTGCCGGGTGCCCGTCTTATCGCGGATGAGTGTTCACAAAATGTAATATTTGAATGAGACTTGCTCGTGTTTTATCCTGTGTGATGAAAACTTGTTTCATACGCGCTATGCAACGCTTGTGTGAATTTAAAATATTACCTTCTGTTTGGCTGTTTATCCAATCTGAGAGATGGCTAGTCCTCGGCTTCTGCCCCCATGCCACAAGTGCTGGGGTGTTCGGGATAAACCTAAGCACTCTTGTTCCCATGTTTGGGTCCTTCGAGGGAGGTGCTCAACACAACGAACAAGGCAACCGGACTAATAATGCTTTATCACTCTCACTTAGCCATAGAATTCTATGATTTTAAATTTCGGCGAAGCCCCTGGTATTCGGAAGGCCGAATTCGGGGCGCGATACACGCCTATAAGCCGGACGGAGCCGGCCCCTCGCCCTAAGCGGCATAAGTCTTTAGGGACTCGAAAAACCTCGCCGAACAGCGACCAGTCTCTCGCCTTATCATGACAGTCAGTTTTAGCTTTCTCTACTGAGGTGCTCGGCCCGGCAGAACCGGGGCACAATCGCAGTAGTTCTCCTAGCGCTACCTTAGCCGATAGAGCGGAACGTAAGGTACCAAAACATAGGAGCCAGGCAAACCCAACATTTGACCAAAGACATGATTCAGAGCTGATGCATATAATGCTATAAGTTTGGGGTGCCGCACTTGTGAAAGTGTTCGGACTTTTCACACCATATTGTGGGTACATAAGCCCCTGGTGCATCGGCCGTACCAGAGTGTACGGTTGCAACGCGTCGTTAATGAGCACATAGATATATGTATATAACAAAAGTGCAATAATAGTCGTAATGTCATGCATTGTATATTGAAAAATTGCATTAAAGCAGAGTGATGCAGATAGTGCAATAAGCAGAAGAGTAGGATTATGTCCCTTCCAAGGGCGAGCTGAGGAATGATATGAAATCTGCAATCCACCTGGGAATTCCGTAGTTGTCTGCCTCCTTGGTTGTTGTATCATGTGTTCGGTAGTAGAGCAGCCGAACAGTGTTTCCAGAGATTAAAGTCCTGAAAGAAGAAGAAAAATAACCAAACGGGAAGCCCCTAGTGCGGTTTAGGCTGCGTTTTGGGGCGTGCCACAGTTGTGCCGCCCCCTCCCCAGCTGTGCCCATGGTATTTTTAATGCGTAATTATGTACGTGCGGCACGAATATTGCCGTTGGGATGGGGTTGGGGTGGCCGTCGTATTGCTACACGAGCTCAGATCACGCCAGGCGGTCTGTCTGCCGATTGCCCCAAGCACGCTTGAAGGTGTCCGGGCTTTGAAATGCCGAACTAGTAGATTGCCTTGAGAGGCTGCTTTGCGCTTCAGCTACAAGGGCCGCGGTGTGCTCCTTTGTTCGGAGAGAGCGCTCTGTGTTTCCATTGACTGTGATAACTCCGCGAGGTCCTGGCATTTTGAGCTTGAGGTATGCATAATGTGGTACCGCATTGAATCTAGCAAATGCGGTTCGTCCGAGCAGCGTGTGATAACCACTGCGGAACGGGACTATGTCGAAGATTAACTCTTCGCTTCGGAAGTTATCCGGGGATCCAAAGACCACTTCCAGTGTAATTGAGCCTGTGCAGTGGGCCTCTAGCTTGGAATGACGCCCTTAAAGGTCGTTTTTATGGGTTTGATCCTTGAGGGGTTTATACCCATTTTGCGCACTATGTCCTGATAAAGCAGGTTCAGGCTGCTGCCGCCATCCATAAGGACTCGAGTGAGGTGAAATCCGTCGATGATTGGGTCTAGGACCAGTGCGGTGAATCCTCCATGACGGATACTAGTGGGGTGGTCCCTGCGATCGAAGGTGATCGGACAGGAGGACCAAGGGTTGAACTTTGGGGCGACTGGCTCCAACACATATACGTCCCTGAGCGCACGCTTCCGCTCCCTCTTGGGGATGTGGGTTGCGTATATCATGTTCACCGTCCGCACTTGCGGGGGAAACCTCTTCTGTCCTCCAGTGTGCGGCTGCCAGGGTTCTTCCTCATCATCGCTATTCGGCCCCTTGTCCTTGTTTTCGGCAATTAACTTGCCGGCCTGCTTGAACACCCAACAATCCCTATTGGTGTGATTGGTTGGCTTGTCTGGGGTGCCGTGTATTTAACACGAGCGATCGAGTATACGGTCCAAGCTGGACAGACCCAGCGTACTTTGCTTGAATGGCTTTTTCCGCTGACCGGTTTTAGAGCCTTTGAATCCGGCATTGACCGTCGTATCCTCAGTACTTTCACCGTTAATGCGGCGCTTATGCTTGTTGCGACGTGACCTGCTATTGCTGTCCTTGGTTTGAGGTACCATGGTTCTTTGATATGTTATTACTGCGAGCCAACCAGCTGTCTTCTCCTGCACAAAAGCGGGTCATGAGTGTCGTGAGGGCTGCCATAGATTTCGGCTTTTCCTGACCAAGGTGCCGGGCTAGCCACTCATCTCGGATGTTGTGCTTGAAGGCTGCTAAGGCCTCCGCATCCGGGCAGTCGACGATTTGATTTTTCTTTGTAAGGAACCGAGTCCAGAATTGCCTGGCCGACTCTTCTGGTTGCTGAATTATGTGGCTCAAGTCATCGGCGTCTGGTGGTCGCACATAAGTGCCCTGAAAGTTGTCGAGGAATGCGGCTTCCAGATCTTCCAAACAGCTAATGGAGTCCGCTGGCAAGCTATTGAGCCAATGCCGCGCTGGTCCTTTGAGTTTTAGTGGGAGGTACTTGATGGCATGTAAGTCATCACCGCGGGCCATGTGGATGTGGAGGAGAAAGTCCTCAATCCATACCGCGGGGTCTATAGTGCCGTCATATGATTCAATGTTTACAGGTTTGAATCCTTCTAGGAATTGATGTTCCATTACTTCGTCTGTGAAGCATAAGGGGTGTGCGGCGCCTCTGTATTGGGCTATATCGCGACGCAACTCGAATGGGTCCTGCCCGCTGTGTTCAGCCCGGCCGGATTTGCTTCTGTATTCGGCGTGACGTTTATCGTCTCGTAGAGTGGTGCGCCCTCATGATCCGTAGATCGATCTTGAATGCTTTGCTTTGTCCTTCAATATGTCTCGCGGGTCTGGCGTATCTCCCCATGCCTTTTTATTTGAATGGCGTTGGGGTGGGGGCTCAGCTTTTGGCTGGAATGCCTCTCTGTCGCGTCCACGGGGTGGACGATCAGCCATTTCATACGCTTCTACCTCCAGTCGGGGAAGTAACCTGCGCCTTGGATAACTCTTGGAGGGACGCTTGAGTTTATATTGCTCGGCCGCGAGGACTTCAGTCCATTTGTCAGCTAGCAGATCTTGGTCAGCTTGAAGCTGCTGCTGCTTTTTCTTCAGGCTATTTTCCGTGGCCATAAGCATGCGCTTGAAGCGCTCTTGTTCGACGGATCCTCTGGAACGGCGAATTCATCGTCGCCAAGGCTTGCCTCATCTTCGGAGGGGGGAATGTAATTGCCATCCTCATCCTCTCCGCCAACCGCTCTCTCAGGAGAGCTGGCTCCTTCATCCTCCTGCTCTAAATCTTGCTGGAGGGGATTGTTGTTGTCTTCGGCGCTATCCGGAGTGTTATTATCTCCTGTGCCGGTATCACCACTTTTGCTTTGGCGGGACTAAGAGCGGCGCCGCTGACGTCGGCGGTTGGGTTGCTTCTTGGAGGGGTCATCCTCCGTTATCTCGTCGCCATTGCCTTCATTGGGTGTATCCACCATGTATATGTCATACGACGAGGTGGCTGTCCAGTGCCCTGTAGGTGCTGGTTCATGTTCGTCTCCTACATCGTCGTCCATACCGTCGATGTCTTCAGAGTCGAAGTCGAGCATGTCAGTTAAATCATCGACAGTGGCTACAAAGTGGGTGGTGGGTGGGCATCGAATTTCTTCGTCATCCGCATCCCAATCCTGTAGGCCATAATCCGGCCAGGGCTCTCCTGACAAAGAGAGAGACCTTAGTGATTTCAGTATGTCGCCGAAGGGCGAATGCTGAAACATATCCGCGGTGGTGAACTCCATGATCGGCGCCCAATCAGATTCGATTAGCAGGGGCGCGGATGGTTTGGGGTCCGGAAGAGAGTCCGGCACCTTGGAGTCACGGGCTGTGCAGAGGGTTAAGCTGGTGTTTGGCTCGATGGCCATCGAGACTGCAGCCCCCTGAGGTGGTGTCTAGCCACCCATCCTCGATTGGCGCAGTTGGATCCGAGCTAAGGGTTGGAGCTGATGCGGGCGCGGCCTCTGGAGTATCGTCCGGTGGATGAGCTAGGTCATACCCATCACGGCAGTGCGGTGCGCCCGGCTGTGGCTCGAATCCGTCGAAGATCAAGTCCCCATGGATATTGGCCGTGTAATTCAAACTTCCAAATCTGACCTGATGGCCAGGGGCGTAGCTTTCAATCTGCTCCAGATGGCCAAACGAATTAGCCCGCAGTGCAAAGCCGCCGAATATGAAGATCTGTCTGGGGAGAAAAGTCCCACCCTGGATCGCATCGCTATCGATGATAGCAGGAGCCATCAAGCCTAACGGCGACGACACAGAGGAACTCTCAATGAAAGCACCAATGTCGGTGTCAAAACCGGCGGATCTCGGGTAGGGGGTCCCGAACTGTGCGTCTAGGCCGGATGGTAACATGAGGCAAGGGACACGAAGTTTTACCCAGGTTCGGGCCCTCTTGATGGAGGTAAAACCCTACGTACTGCTTGATTAATATTGATGATATGGGTGTTACAAGAGTAGATCTACCACGAGATCAGAGAGGCTAAACCCTAGAAGCTAGCCTATGGTATGATTGTCTGTTGTGATGGTTGTCCTACGGACTAAAACCCTTCGGTTTATATAGACACCGGAGAGGGTTAGGGTTACACAAGGTCGGTTACAAAGGAGGAGATATCCATATACGTATTGCCTAGCTTGCCTTCCATGCCAAGTAGAGTCCCATCCGGACACGAGACGAAGTCTTCAATCTTGTATCTTCATAGTCTAACAGTCCGGCCAATGGAGATAATCCGGCTGTCCGGAGACCCCCTAATCCAGGACTCCCTCAATCCAGAAGAGGAAGAACTAGAGAGTTCTTGAGGGTGACTCCGCCAACATATTTCACTCTTATCATTTTGGCGAGGACAAGTGCAAACAACCTCCATATCTTGCACTAGTTCAAGGAGTCACAAACCCTCCTGTTGGTAAGACAAGGGACAAGGTAACCTAATGCTTTCATGGACATCATCTTGTGTATGCATCACTCTATGTCTATGGATATCCTTGTTGGTTCCTTGTGGGACTAACCCGTGTAGGTATTGAAAGTGCAACTCACTCCAAAGGATTGCTCCAAATGATCTACATCAACATTGAGCATCTACATCTTCAACACCTGCATGAAGTCATCATCGACAAAACCCAAGGTTAGTTCATCCCTCTCAAGGGGGACATCACATCTAGGGGGATCTTTACTCCAATCAATTGAGCTAAAGTAACTCTAATGGTGTGAACAGAATAATGCTTTATGTAAAAGTGGCAACCCCACTTGCGCTTAACGATGAGTATGACCTACGATCAAGTGTTCTCATTTGCTAAGTCAATATACTCATATATAGATGACCTAGTCATCACCAAATTGCTTGATAGATGCTAGAGTGTTTGTGCATGCTTTGTCACATATTTCGTTTGCCATCTTATTGTGTGAGCATGTTGGATGCATATTTTACTCATTCAAGGACATCCATTTGTTGCTTTGATTGTTTGCCTTTTTCTCTTCTGCCAAATGGATGGACAAGAATGCCTAAGAACTCCCTCTAGCTATCTATGCTTTCCTCGTCTCAAACTCTATTCATGCTACATCACAAAGTTTGATCAAGTCAGATTCATACCACTCTGTGTGAGGAGCACTCGGAGTCCCCGATTCGTCATAGACATAAACTTCCAAAACCCCTTTGTGCATTTCGGTATGACCGAGTCATCCATTTCGATCACACCGAGACCACTAAGTTGATCTAGGTTTTCAATCTCGGTGCAACCGATTAGAATGTTTCGGTCACACCGAGTTGCAGTAACCGCTTGCAGTTCTGCATCTCGGTGCCACCGAGTCGTCCTCTCGTCGCCAGCGACCTCCCACCACCGTCAATGGAAATCTTCACCGCCGTTGCCGCCGTAGCAAGTTCATCGCTGAACTAGGGGTCTGCTGTCAGGTTGCTTGCATGATGTCTGACCAAAGTGATAGCCAGAACAAGTCTGAGGAGCATGTTCAACTAAGTGAGGGCACTAGTCCCTCCAGTTCATCTGATGATGGCAGCAGGAGCACACCAAGTAACTTGCCAAAGGAAGCCACCAGAACAAGAAAGAAGAAGACCTCAGATTCAGAGGATGAGGATTATGTGGCTGTTGAGGAAGAAGTCAGCTCCAAGAAAAAGGTGCTGAAAAGGGGGTATGGCTCAGCTGCTACAGTCAAGCCAGGGATGCATAAGAAGGCACCAGCAAAGAGAGTCCCCATGTCTAAGGCCAGATCATCCACTACTGAAACCTACAAGCCATCTGATGAGGTAGTTGGACAAGGCAAGAAAAGGAAGGAAAGGGTCAAGAAGACCACTGCCAAAGTGCTTGGCATATCATCAATTATAAGAGATGATGATGAAGAGGAATAGGATGTTGCACCAGCACCCAAAGCTCAAAAGCTCATGGGAGATGCAATCAGATCAGGGGATGCTCCACCTAAGCCCAAAGCTGCTCCCAAGGCAACTGCTCCAGCTCAGAAGCCCAAGAGAAGCACTAGAAACATTTATGCTGAGGAAAAGAACAAGGCCCCAGTGCCTGAGGCTGCTGAAGTTGATGAAACTCAAGTGCTAAGGAAGCTGAAACCCAAGATCCCTGACCACAATGATGCACATCCAGTTGCAGAAAATATGAAAATCAAGAAGGATGCAGGTTTGAGAATATGGAGAGAGTCTGATCCATATGCTATCAGGAGAAGAACTGTTGTGGACTATAGGTTTCACACTAAGGAACAACAGGACTTCTATGAGACAGTGTTGCTTGACAAGAAGCCCATTGTGTGTGATATGAGATGGGTAGACTGGGAGTACATCCAGAAGAATGAAGATCAACATCCTGGAGTGTATGACAGTTTTAAGGCATGTGGAGTTGATGAATTTATTTCCTAGAAGCTCACCAAGTGGAATGATGAGCTGATCATGCAGTTCTACTCCACTGCCCATTCCTATCTAGATGGGAAGATCGTTTGGATGTCTGAGGGTACCAGGTACCAATCGTCTATTGATGAATGGGCTCAGTTGATCAATGCCCCCAAAGAAAGCGAAGATGACTTGGACATTTATGCAGAGAAGAAGAAAGACCACAACACTATGGCCAACATGTACAAGGAGATCCCAGATGTTGCTTTGGATACACATAAGTTTGGATCTGTCCATTACCTGTTGTCTGGTATGCCAACAATCAATTGGATTCTGAGACACACACTGATACCCAAGTCAGGTGATCACAAAATGATCAGAGGACATGCCATCAACTTGCTGCACATATTTGACGTCCCACAGAAGTTCAAGGTCATGAGTTTGATTGTTGAGACAATCAAGAGGACTGCTGCTGACCAGAAGAGAAGTTGTGGGTATGCCCCACAAATTCAGGAGCTCATTAACTCAAAGATGGGCACATGCACATATCTTTTGGACAAGGAGCACCTGCCCATCTATCCTGAATTTGAAGACAACATTGTGGTGATGGATGAAAATGAACCATCTTCAGCTCAAGCACATGAAAAGAGAGAGAAGGCAAAAGTAGAGAAAGCTGCAAAGATGCCAACTGTTGAAGAGGCATCTCAAGTGTTCTTGAAATCCAAACAAGATCAACTTGGATATCTGATCCAATCCACCCCGAGGATTGAGAAGGGCTTGGCCACCCTGACTAAGAACCAGGAGAGTTTGGAGAGGGTCGTTGAGCAGAAGTTCTATGATCTCGATGTCAAGGTCACCGAGATCCAAAGTGCAATTGAGCAGCTACAGGAGGAAGCAGAGGAGAGGAAGGGCAAGTCTACTACTGATGCTTTCAAGAGAGTGCCACGAGGTCCAAGGTCTGCTGTGGTGCCTGTGACAGACACGAGAGCTACAGCATCAGCACCAGCAGCCATAGCTCCAGTGCCACCTCCAGCATCCACTCCATCAGCTCCAACTACTTCATCGGAAGCCTTCGTCCTTGGCGTTCTCTCTACACCACCTCCCGAAGATCAAGCCTGAGAGTCATTTAGCACTATGCATTTTTGTACTTTTTGGTAACTTGTTGCCAAAGGGGGAGAAAAATGTATAGATCATAGGCTTCGAGACAGAGAGAGAGTTGGTTTTTATCTCTCTTCACACTTATTTGGTTTGAAACTTTATTGTGTGCTTGTGTGAGCTACTTGTGAGATACTTGTTGATCATGTGTTTGATCATATGATACATTAATGTTTGGTTGAATGATGATATCTTTTATATCTCTTATATGATCATTCACTTGCTTGGTGACGAGTGCATGCTTTTAATCTCTATCATTTTGAGCAGTCCACCAAGATGTATGTGACATGGAAGAGTAACCCATGATCCTAATCGATTGTGCATTTGCATTCAAAAGCAAATATTTTAAATAATGCACAAATTTAGGGGGAGCTCTTGCTTATCACATACTTCTCAAAGCAACGATGTTTTTCAATCTTATTTATTATTTGTCGAAGCTTTGATCTATATGTTGTCATCAATTACCAAAAAGGGGGAGATTGTAAGTGCAACTATCACTGGGTGGTTTTGGTAATTCCTAACAACATATAGCTCATTGAGCTAATGCTATTCCAAGATGAATATTTCAGGAAATCTCAATGATTGGCATGGCATGGATTAGAAAGTGGACCCTTCAAAATGCTAAGGATAAAAGATTGGCTCAAGCTCAAAGCACAAGACTCTACATTTTCTATTTTAGTGATCAAAGATCACATTGAGTCTATAGGAAAAGCCAATACTATTAAGAAGGGATGAGGTGTTGCTTAATGAGGTGCTTGCTCAAAATGCTTAGTGATATGCTCCAAAACCCTCCACTACTTTCTCACATCCACTTATGTCCCAAACCAAAAGTCAAACTTGGCCCCACCGATTCTTTCTATCCGGCGCCACCGAGTTTAGTTGACATAGCCACTGCTAGAAACCCTAATCAGTTCGGTCTCACCGATAGGGATCTCGGTCTCACCGAGATGGGATTGTAATCTCTCTGTTACCCTTTGTAATGTTTCGGTAAAACCGAGATGAGCGATCGGTCCCACTGAGATTACAATGTAAACTCTCTGTTTCCCTTTCGTAACACTTCGGTCCAACCGAGATGAGCGAATCGGTCCCACCGAGTTTGCCTGACCAACTCTCTGTTAGTCCATTACCAAAATTGGTCTCACCAAGTTTGTGTAATCGGTCCCACCGAGATTACGTTATGCCCTGACCCTAACGAAATCGGTCCCACCGAGTTGACATGTCGGTCCCACCGAGAATCCTAATGTTCACATTTTGAACTAAATTTGTCTGACCGAGTTTCATGATGCGGTCCCACCGAGTTTGGTGATTTGTGTGTAACGGTTAGATTTTGTGTGGAGGCTATAAATACCCCTCCACCCACTATTCATTCAAGGAGAGAGCCATCAAAACATGCCTACACTTCTAATACACATTTTCTGAGAGAGAACCACCAACACTTGTGTTGAGGTCAAGATATTCCATTCCAACCACATAAATCTTGATTTCTAGCCTTCCCCAAGTTGCTTTCCACTCAAATCATCTTTCTACCAAATCCAATCTTATGAGAGAGAGTTGAGTGTTGGGGAGACTATCATTTGAAGCACAAGAGCAAGGAGTTCATCATCAACACACCATTTGTTACTTCTTGGAGAGTGGTGTCTCCTAGATTGGCTAGGTGTCACTTGGGATCCTCTGACAAGATGGTGGAATTGTACCAAGGAGTTTGTAAGGGCAAGGAGATCGCCTACTTCACGAAGATCTACCCTAGTGAGGCAAGTCCTTCGTGGGCGACGGCCATGGTGGGATAGACAAGGTTGCTTCTTCGTGGACCCTTCATGGGTGGAGCCCTCCGTGGACTCGCGCAACCGTTACCCTTCGTGGGTTGAAGTCTCCATCAACATGGATGTACGATAGCACCACCTATCGGAACCATGCCAAAAATCTCCGTGTCTACATTGCGTTTCCTCCCTCCAAACTCCTCCCTTTACCTTCATATGCAATTGTTTTACATTCCGCTGCTATACTCTTAGGATTGCATTTGTAGGTTGATTACTTGTTTGTGCTAAGTTGCTAAAATCTGCCAAGAACTAAAATTGGGAAAAGGCTAAATTTTTATTTGGTCAAGTAGTCTACTCACCCCCCCCTCTAGACATACTTTCGATCCTACGGTGTCATACCTAGTGCATCAGGTCCAATGAAAATCTTTTGTGACAATACTGGTGCAATTGCCTTGGCAAAGGAATCCAGATTTCACAAGAGAACCAAGCACGTCAAGAGACGCTTCAATTCCATCCGCGGTCAAGTCAAGGAGGGAGACATAGAGATTTGCAAGATACATACGGATCTGAATGTTGCAGACCCGTTGACTAAGCCTCTCTCATGAGCAAAACATGATCAGCACCAAGACTCCATGGGTGTTAGAATCATTACAATGTAGTCTAGATTACTGACTCTAGTGCAAGTGGGAGACTGAAGGAAATATGCCCTAGAGGCAATAATAAAGTTGTTATTTATATTTCCTTATATCATGATAAATGTTTAGTATTCATGCTAGAATTGTATTAACTAGAAACTTAGTACATGTGTGAATACATAGACAAACAGAGTGCCACTAGTATGCCTCTACTTGACTAGCTCGTTAATCAAAGATGGTTAAGTTTCCTAGCCATGGACAATGAGTTGTCATTTGATGAACGGGATCACATCATTAGAGAATGATGTGATTGACTTGACCCATCCGTTAGCTTAGCACTTTGATCGTTTAGTTTATTGCTATTGCTTTCTCCATAACTTATACATGTTCCTATGACTATGAGATTATGCAACTCCCGAATACCGGAGGAACACTTAGTGTGCTATCAAATGTCACAACATAACTAGGTGACTATAAATATGCTCTAAAGGTGTCTTCGATGGTGTTTGTTTAGCTAGGATTTGCCACTCCGTGTATCGGAGAGGTATCTCTGTGCCCGCTCGGTAATGCACATCACTATAAGCCTTGTAAGCAATGTGACTAATGAGTTAGTTACGGGATGTTGCATTACGGAATGAGTAAAGAGACTTGCCGGTAACGAGATTGAACTAGGTATTGAGATACCGACGATAGAATCTCGGGCAAGTAACATACCGATGACAAAGGGAACAACGTATGTTGTTATGCGGTTTGACCGATAAAGATCTTCGTAGAATATGTAGGAACCAATACGAGCATCCATGTTTCGCTATTGGTTATTTACCAAATATGAGTCTCGGTCATGTCTACATAGTTCTCGAACCCGTAGGGTCCGCACGCTTAACGTTCGGTGACGATCGGTGTTATGAGTTTATGTGTTTTGATGTAGAGAAGGTTGTTCGGAGTCCCGGATGTGATCACGGGCATGACTAGGAGTCTCGAAATGGTCGAGACATAAAGATTGATATATTGGAAGCCTGTGTTTGGACATCGGAATGGTTCCGGGTGAGTTCGGGCATATACCGGAGTAGCGGGGGTTACCGGAACTCCCCGGGGAGTATATGGGCCTTATTGGGCCTTAGTGGAAAGAGAGAGGGGAAGCCAGGGTAGGCCGCGCGCCCCCTCCCCCTGGGTCCGAATTGGACTAGGGAAGGGGGGGCGCCCCCCTTTCCTTCGCCCTCTTTCCTCATTCCTTCCTCTCCTACTCCAACTAGGGAAAGGGGAAATCCTACTCCCGGTGGGAGTAGCACTCCCCCTAGGGCGTGTCATAGAGAGGGCCGGCCCTCCCCCTCCTCCACTCCTTTATATATGGGGGAGGGGGCACCCAATAGACACACAAGTTGATCTCTTAGCCATGTGTGGTGCCCCTTCCACAGATTTCCATCTTGGTCATATCGTTGTAGTGCTTAGGTGTAGCCCTGCATCGGTAACTTCATCATCACCATCATCACGCCGTCGTGCTGACAAAGCTCTCTCTCGACACTCAGCTGGATCTAGAGTTCATGGGACGTCACCGAGCTGAATGTGTGTAGATCGCGGAGGTGTCGTACCTTCAGTGTTAGGATCGATCGGGTCGTGAAGACATATGACTACATCAATCGCGTTGTCATAACGCTTCCACTTACGGTCTACGAGGGTACGTGGAGAACACTCTCCCCTCTCGTTGCTATGCATCACCTAGACGGATCTTCCATGTGCGTAGGAATTTTTTGAAATTACTGCGTTTCCCAACAAAATCATGGTGCCGTCGCCAGCCATGCTCGTCAGTTGTAGCAAAAACAACACCGGCACCAATCCGAGCAGAAAGACCGTACCAGTTCCAGCAAAAGATAGCAGTGGTAGAAGCAAAACACATCGCCCGTTCCAGCAAAATAAAATGACCGATCCAGCAAAAATCACCATCGGCACTGATCCGAGAAAAAAACATACCAGTTCCACCAAATATTACAGCAGGTGGTAGCCAAAATCGCCGCTAGTTCCCGCAAATATTACAGCAGGTGGTAGCAAATATCGCCGCTGGTTCCAGCAAAATAAAATGACTATTCTAGCAAAATTCACCATCGGCACTGGCCCGAGCAAAAAAGCAAACTAGTTCCAGCAAAAATTACAGCAGGCAGTAGTAGAAAAAATCGCCACTGGTTCTAGCAAAAGAAAATGACCGTTCCAGCAAAAAATTCACCGATTTCAGCAAAATAAAAAGGAACGCTGGTTCCAGCTCACCTACTTGCCGGTTCCAGCTCCGCCGCTTGCCGGATGCAACTCCCCCTGGTCGGTTCCAGCTCTGCCATATGCAGGTTGCATCACTCCCTCTTTGACTAGTGGCAACTCCCGTCGTATTCATACCCAGCTCCGCCACTCGTAGGTTGCGAGTGGGAGATGGCCAACAGCAGCACGGGTGGCCTTCCCCGCGCGGCACCGCCAGCGCACATCCGCACCTATAGCTACAACCTAGACGTCGCGACGGCGTCCCTCACGGGCGATTTGAGGCGGGCTGGTAGGGGCATGTACACGGCAGCCATGGCCTCTGCCCATCTGGAGTAGGGAAGTGCTGCCATGGGCTCTCTTGATTTGAAGCAAGGGAAGGAGCTCCAGCCGAGAATAGAAACATAACGAGAAGATTTGAGAGCATAAGATTTGTTTCTGAAGCGGCACGTGGTCCCTCTCACAGTTATCGTGTGGTGCTATTAAACTGGTTGATGTGGCACAAAATAGAGTCATAAGTTGTGAGTTGATCGAATGACCCGCGCGTGTCCGGCCCAAAGTTTGGCCGGCGTGCCGGGTGCAAGAGCATCTTCAACAGCCGCGCTGGAAATTTATGGTTTTTAGCACGCGCGCAATCGCTAAGCGAGCTCCGGCGGAGGCACAATAACCGCGCGTGCAGCATAAGGAGTTCAGCGCGCGGTCCGAAACACCATCACGCGCCGTTTATTTGGTGCGCCCGCTACCGTGCGCCGCACACTGGAGCACCCACTCACGACTTCCACCTACCCCGATCCAGGCGCTGGCACCACCACCCGCACCATCCCATTTGTTCCGGCGACCATACCGGCGCTTCCCCGTCCTATCCCCGCGCCGCCGCCGCTTTCTCCTTCTCCCTCTAGTCGCCACCGCCCCTCGCGCGCGCCATTCCTCCGACGAACAACGCCCAGCTGCCCACTGTTGCTTGGCGCACACAAGGTGTTTGACAAAACGCTTGCAAGGTATGTATTGGTTCAACTTCACATTTTGTACATGAACTTGGTGCATGTTGTTTGTAGTTTTTATAGCCTAGTTAACATTGTAGATGAGTTCGTCATATGATTCTTCCGAAGAAGAATTTGACATTGAAGAGGAGGAGGATCTTGCAATGATCCTAGCTATGCACTTTAATAGAAAACCGAAGCACGGTGCTTCGGTTATGGGTCGGCAGAAAATTTGGAGGGATATGATCGATGCCCACAAAAGATCGATGAGGCACTATTTGTTGAAAACGTAGTAATTTCAAAAAAATTCCTACGCATATGCAATATCATGGTGATGCATAGCAACGAGAGGGGAGAGTGTTTTCCACGTACCCTCGTAGACCGTTAAGCGGAAGCATTATGACAACGTGGTTGATGTAGTCGTACGTCTTCACGATCGACTGATCCTCAGTACCGAACGTACGGCACCTCCATGTTCAGAACATGTTCAGCTCGGTGACATCTCGTGAACTCACGATCCAGTGGAGCTCGAGGGAGAGTTTCGTCAGCGCGACGGCGTGGTGACAATGTTGATGAAGCTACCATCACAGGGCTTCGCCTAAGCACCGCTACAGTGTGACCGAGGTGGATTATGGTGGAGAGGGGGCACCGCACACGGCTGGGAGAGATCAATGATCAAATTGTGTGTTCTAGGGTGCCCCCTGCCCCCGTACATAAAGGAGCAAGGGGGAGGCCGGCCGACCCTGTACGGCGCGCCAGGAGGAGGAGTCCTCTTCCTAGTAGGAGTAGGACTCCCCTCTTTCCTACTCCTACTAGGAGGAGGAAAGGAAGGGGGATAAGGAGAAGGAAAGGGGGCCCCACTTCCTAGTCCAATTCGGACCAGAGAGGGAGGCGGCGAGCGGCCTGCCCTGGCCGGCCCCTCTCTAGCTCTCCACTAGGGCCCAACAAGGCCCATTAGCCCCGGGGGGTTCCGGTAACCCCTCCGGCACTCCGGCAAAATCCTGATTTCACCCGGAACTCTTCCGATGTCCAAATGTAGGTTTCCAATATATCACATCTCTATTTCGAGACTCCTCGTCATGTCCGTGATCATATCTGGGACTCCGAACTACCTTCGGTACATCAAAACATATAAACTCATAATACCGATCATCACAGAACTTTAAGCGTGCGGACCCTACGGGTTCGATAACTAGGTGGACATGACCGAGACATGTCTCCGGTCAATAACCAATAGCGGAACCTGGATGTTCATATTGGCTCCTACATATTCTACGAAGATTTTTATCGGTCAAACCGCATAATAACATACGTTGTTCCCTTTGTCATCGGTATGTTACTTGCCCGAGATTCGATCGTCGATGTCCCAATACCTAGTTCAATCTCGTTACCGGCAAGTCTCTTTACTCGTTCCATAATGCACTATCCCGCAACTAACTCATTAGTTGCATTGCTTTCAAGGCTTATAGTGATGTGCATTACCGAGAGGGCCCAGAGATACCTCTTCGACAATCAGAGTGAAAAATCCTATTCTTGATCTATGCAAACTCAACAAGTACCATCGGAGAGACCTGTATAGCACCTTTATAATCACCCAGTTATGTTGTGATGTTTGGTAGCACACAAAGTGTTCCTCCGGTATTCGGGAGTTGCATAATCTCATAGTCATAGGAACATGTATAAGTCATGAAGAAAGCAATAGCAGTAAACTAAACGATCAAGTGCTAAGCTAACGGAATGGGTCAAGTCAATCACATCATTCTCCTAATGATGTGATCCTGTTAATCAAATGACAACTCATGTCTATGGTTAGGAAACTCAACCATCTTTGATCAATGAGCTAGTCAAGTAGAGGCAAACTAGTGACACTCTGTTTGTCTATATATTCACACATGTACTAAGTTTCCGGTTAATACAATTCTAGCATGAATAATAAACATTTATCATGATATAAGGAAATATAAATAACAACTTTATTATTGCCACTAGGGCATATTTCCTTCAGTCTCCCACTTGCACTAGAGTCAATAATCTAGTTCACATCGTCATGTGATTTAACACCAATAGTTCACATCTCTATGTGACTAATACCCAAAGGGTTTACTAGAGTCAATAATCTATTTCACATCGCTCTGTGATTAACACCCAAAGAGTCTTGGTGCTGATCATGTTTTGCTCATGGAAGAGGCTTAGTCAACGGGTTTGCAACATTCAGATCCGTATGTATCTTGCAAATTTTCTATGTCTACAATGCTTTGCACGGAACTACTCTAGCTAATTGCTCCCACTTTCAATATGTATCTAGATCGAGACTTAGAGTCAGCCAGATCGGTGTCAAAGTTTGCATCGACGTAACTCTTTACGACGAACTCTTTGTCACCTCCATGACCGAGAAACATTTCCTTATTCCACTAAGGATATTTTGACTGTTGTCCAGTGATCTACTCCTGGATCACTATTGTACCCTCTTGCCAAACTTATGGTGAGGTACATAATAGGTCTGGTACATGATGTCTACTACACAACCTTCTTCTTGTAGACGTTGTTGGGCCTCCAAGTGCAGAGGTTTGTAGGACAGTAGCAAATTTCCCTCAAGTGGATGACCTAAGGTTTATCAATCCGTGGGAGGCGTAGGATGAAGATGGTCTCTCTCAAGCAACCCTGCAACCAAATAACAAAGAGTCTCTTGTGTCCCCAACACACCCAATACAATGGTAAATTGTATAGGTGCACTAGTTCGGCAAAGAGATGGTGATACAAGTGCTATATGGATGGTAAATATAGGTTTTGTAATCTGAAAATATAAAAACAGCAACTAATGATAAAAGTGAGCGTAAACGGTATTGCAATGCGTTGAAACAAGACCAAGGGTTCATAATTTCACTAGTGCAAGTTCTCTCAATAATAATAACATAATTGGATCATATAACTATCCCTCAACATGCAACAAAGAGTCACTCCAAAGTCACTAATAGTGGAGAACAAACGAAGAGATTATGGTAGGGTACGAAACCACCTCAAAGTTATCCTTTCTGATCGATCTATTCAAGAGTCCATAGTAAAATAACACGAAGTTATTCTTTCCGTTCAATCTGTCATAGAGTTCATACTAGAATAACACCTTAAGACACAAATAAACCAAAACCCTAATGTCACCTAGATACTCCAATGTCACCTCAAGTATCCGTGGGTATGATTATACGATATGCATCACACAATCTCAGATTCATCTATTCAACCAACACAAAGAACTTCAAAGAGTGCCCCAAAGTTTCTATCGGAGAGTCAAGACGAAAACGTGTGCCAACCCCTATGCATAAGTTCACGAGGTCACGGAACTCACAAGTTGATCACCAAAACATACATCAAGTGGATCACGTGATATCCCATTGTCACAACAGATAAGCACATGCAAGACATACATCAAGTGTTCTCAAATCCTTAAAGACTCAATCCGATAAGATCACTTCAAAGGGAAAACTCAATTCATCACAAGAGAGTAGAGGGGGAGAAACATCATAAGATCCAACTATAATAGCAAAGCTCGCCATACATCAAGATCATATCACCTCAAGAACACGAGAGAGAGAGAGAGAGATCAAACACATAGCTACTGGTACATACCCTCAGCCCCGAGGGTGAACTACTCTCTCCTCATCCTGGAGAGCGCCGGGATGATGAAGATGGCCACCGGAGAGGGATTCCCCCCTCTGGCAGGGTGCCAGAACGGGTCTAGATTGGTTTTCGATGGCTACGGAGGCTTCTGGCGGCAGAACTCCCGATCTATTCTGCTCCTCGATGTTTTTAGGGTATATGGATATATATATATATATATATATATATATATATATATATATATGCGAAGAAGTCGGTCAGGGGAGCCACGAGGGTGGGAGCACGCCAGGGGGTAGGGCGCGCCTCCCTGCCTCGTGCCACCTTGAAGCTTCCCTGACGTCTACTCCAAGTCTTCTGGATTGCTTCCGTTCCAAAAATAACTCTCCCGAAGGTTTCATCCCGTTTGGACTCTGTTTGATATTCCTTTTCTTCGAAACACTGAAATAGGCAAGAAAACAACAATTTGGGTTGGGCCTCCGGTTAATAGGTTAGTCCCAAAAATAATATAAAAGTGTAAAATAAAGCCCATTAAAATCCAAAATAGATAATATAATAGCATGGAACAATCAAAAATTATAGATACGTTGGAGACGTATCAGCATCCCCAAGCTTAATTCCTGCTCGTCCTCGAGTAGGTAATGATAAAAACATAATTTTTGATGTGGAATGCTACCTAATATATCTATCAATGTAATCTTCTTTATTGTGGAAAAATATTCAGATCCATAAGATTGAATACAAAAGTTTAATATTGACATAAAAATAATAATACTTCAAGCATACTAACAAAGTAATCATGTCTCATCAAAATAACATGGCCAAAGAAAGCTATCCCTACAAAATCATATAGTCTGGCTATGCTCTATCTTCATCACACAAAATATTTAAATCATGCACAACCCCGATGACAAGCCAAGCAATTGTTTCATACTTTTGATGTTCTCAAACTTTTTCAATCTTCACACAATATATGAGCGTGAGCCGTGGATATGGCACTATATGTGGAATAGAATGGTGGTGGTGGAGAAGACAAAAAGGAGAACATAGTCTCACATCAACTAGGTGTATCAACGGGCTATGGAGATGCCCATCAATAGATATCAATGTGAGTGAGTAGGGATTGCCATGCAATGGGTGCACTAGAGCTATAAGTGTATGAAAGCTCAACAAAAGAACTAAGTGGGTGTGCATCTAACTTTCTTGCTCATGAAGACCTAGGGCAATTTTGAGGAAACCCATCATTGGAATATACAAGCCAAGTTCTATAATGTAAAAGTCCCACTAGTATATAAAAGTGATAACATAGGAGAGAAGATCAAGGTGCTACTTTGAAGCACAAGTGTGGAAAAAGGATAGTAACATTGTCCCTTCTCTCTTTTTCTCTCATTTTTTATTTGGCCTTCTTTTTCTTTGGCCTTTCTTCCTTTTTTCATTTTTTTCATTTTTCGTCCAGAGTCTCATCCCGACTTGTGGGGGAATCATAGTCTCCATCATCCTTTCCTCACTGGGACAATGCTCTAATAATGATGATCATCACACTTTAATTTACTTACAACTCAAGAATTACAACTCGATACTTAGAAAAAAATATGACTCTATATGAATGCCTCCGGCGGTGTACCGGGATGTGCAATGATGCATGAGTGACATGTATGAAGAATTATGAACGGTGGCTTTGCCACAAATACGATGTCAACTACATGATCATGCAAGCAATATGAAAATGATGAAGCGTGTCATAATAACGGAACGATGGAAAGTTCCATGGCAATATATCTCGGAATGGCTATGGAAAGGCCATAATAGGTAGGTATGGTGGCTGTTTTGAGGAAGGTATATGGTGGGTTTATGGTACCGGCGAAAGTTGCGCGATACTAGAGAGGCTAGCAATGGTGGAAGGGTGAGAGTGCGTATCATCCATGGAATCAACATTAGTCATAAAGAACTCACATACTTATTGCAAAAATCTATTAGTTATTGAAACAAAGTATTACGTGCATGCTCCTAGGGGGTAGATTGGTAGGAAAAGACCATCGCTCGTCCCCGACAACCACTCATAAGGAAGACAATCAATAAATAAATCATGCTCCGACTTCGTCACATAACGGTTCACCATACGTGCATGCTACGGGAATCACAAACTTCAACACAAGTATTTCTCAAATTCACAACTACTCAACTAGCATGACTCTAATATCACCATCTCCATATCTCAAAACAATTATCAAGTATCAAACTTCTCATAGTATTCAATGCACTTCTATGAAAGTTTTTATATTATTCCTAAAAGCAAATTTACATGTTGTTCCAAAGGACTCTCAAAATAATATAAGTGAAGCATGAGAGATAAATTATTTCTAATAAATAAAACCACTGCCGTTCTCTTAAATGATATAAGTAAAGCACTAGAGCAAATGAGAAACTACTCCGAAAGATATAAGTGACGATCAATGAGTAGTCAAATAATTATGCAACTATGTGAAGACTCTCTAACATTTAATAATTTCAGATCTTGGTATTTTATTAAAACATCAAGCAAAACAAAATAAAATAAAATGATGCTCCAAGAAAAACACATATCATGTGGCGAATAAAAATATAGCTCCAAGTAAAGTTACCGATAGACGAAGACGAAAGAGGGGATGCCTTCCGAGGCATACCCAAGCTTAAGCTCTTGGTTGTCCTTGAATATTACCTTGGGGTGCCTTGGGCATCCCCAAGCTTAGGCTCTTGCCACTCCTTATTCCATAGTCCATCGAATATTTACCCAAAACATGAAAACTTCACAACACAAAACTTAACAGAAAACTCGTAAGCTCCGTTAGTATAAGAAAATAAATCACCACTTAGGTACTGTTGTGAACTCATTCTTTATTTATATTAGTGTAATATCTACTGTATTTCAACTTATCTATGGTTCATACCCTCCGATACTACTCATAGATTCATCAAAATAAGCAAACAACACATAGAAAACAGAATCTGTCAAAAACAAAACAGTCTGTAGTAATCTGTAGTTTTATAATACTTCTGGAACCCAAAAAATTCTAAAATAAATTGTTGGACCAGAGTAATTTGTCTATTAATCATCTTCAAAAAGAATTAACTAAATATCACTCTCCAATAAAAATGGCAGCAATTCTCGTGAGCGCTAAAGTTTCTGTTTTTTACAGCAGGATCAAAAAGACTTTCCCCAAGTCTTCCCAACGGTTCTACTTGGCACAAACACTAATTAAACACAAAAAACACAACCAAAACAGAGTCTACATAAATTATTTATTTAATAACATCAAGGAAAAATATTGGGTTGTATCCCAACAAGCGCTTTTCTTTAAAGCCTTTTAGCTAGGCAAAATATTTCAACGATGCTCACATGAAAGACAAGATTTGAAATATAAAGAGAGCATCATGAATAATATGACTAGCACATTTAAGTCTAGCCCACTTCCTATGCATAGGGATTTTGTGAGCAAACAACTTATGGGAACAAGAATCAACTTGCATAGGAAGGTAAAACAAGCATAACTTCCGGATTTTAAGCACATAGAGAGGAAACTTGATATTATTACAATTCCTACAAGCATATGTTCCTCCCTCATAATAATTTTCAGTAGCATCATGAATGAATTCAACAATATAACCATCGCATAAAGCATTCTTTTCATGATCTACAAGCATAGAAAATTTACTACTCTCCACATAAGCAAAATTCTTCTTATTCAGAATAGTGGGAGTATCATAAGAAACTCGAATAATATAAATTGTTTCCACATTCAAAGAATAATGTTCAGAAAAAGGGTAATCATAATCATGACAAGTTTTATAAATATAATCATCACTACTTTTTATAGCATAAGTGTCATCACAATAATCATCATAGGTAGCAACTTTGTTCTCATCATAACCAATTGAAACCTCTTCCAAGATAGTGGAATCATTACTAAATAAAGTGATGACCTCTCCAAATACACTTTCATAATTATCACAATAAGATTCAACATCCTCCAAAATAGTGGGATCATTACTTCCTAAAGTTGACACTCTTCCAAACCCACTTTCATCAATATAATCGTCATAAGTAGGAGGCATGCTATCATCATAACAAATTTGCATATCAAAACTTGGGAGGCTAGAAATATCATCTTCATTAAACATAGAATCCCCAAGCTTGGGAAAAACATTAATTGCAGAAAATATATTCTCAAACATGTCATTCTCATCAAACATAGCATCCCCAAGCTTGGGCCTTTTCATATCATAAGCATAATCACTCTCATCATTAATAGTATGGATAGCACCAATAGTATAGCAATTATCATCATCACAATGAGTAGTAGGAGGAACATCGTAATTTGGGAGGGATATATTTTTACCTTTACTTCTCCATCTTTTCTTTTTCTTCTTCACATTATGTGTGGGTTCAATCCTCTTTTTGGAGCTCCTTATTAATGAGATCGGTTGAATAAAAGGCTCCTCCTCGTTACCTGATTCATCATAAGAAATAATAGGAGGATATTGGGAAGCCTCTTCCCTTTCATTAGTATTCTATTCATCCTCTATTTGTTTTATTTTCTTTATGTAATTGGCAATATAAGGATTTTCAATGCAATTCACCGAACAATACATAAAAATTTCTTCTAGATCAATATCGAGGAATTTCTCAAGGTTATATTCTGGAATATGCTTAGTTATACGTTTCATTTCTTCATAACCCAAAAGCAAACTAAGTTCATTATGATGTGCAAGGGAAATCAAATCATCACAATTTTTGGACACGATACGATCATGAAACAATTTGCATTTGAGATTTAAATGACCATGTTCATTGCAAAGTTCACAAGTATGGTGAGGAAATTTTAAATTTTCAGCACAAACATCTAGCCTCTCTTGCAACCATTTAGTTTCCAAATACTTATGCCTCTTGCAAAATCTATTTTCCCTAATTGGTGTGTACTTGCAAGCTCTATGCACTCCACAAAAATTGACATGCTTATAAGAGACATTTTCATCATGACTAGTGCAATCATCATTAGTACTATGGATATTCAAGGAGTTCATACTAACAACATTGCAATCATGCTCATCATTCAAAGATTTAGTGCCAAACATTTTATAGACTTCTTCTTCTAGCACTTGAGCACAATTTTATTTTCCATCATTCTCACGAAAGATATTAAAAAGATGAAGCTTATGAGGCAAACTCAATTCCATTTTTTGTAATTTTCTTTTATAAACTAAACTAGTGATAAAACAAGAAACAAAAAGATTCGATTGCAAGATCTAAAGATATACCTTCAAGCGCTAACCTCCCCGGCAACGGCGCCAGAAAAGAGCTTGATGTCTACTACACAACCTTCTTCTTGTAGACGTTGTTCGGCCTCCAAGTGCAGAGGTTTGTAGGACAGTAGCAAATTCCCTCAAGTGGATGACCTAAGGTTTATCAATCCGTGGGAGGCGTAGGATGAAGATGGTCTCTCTCAAGCAACCCTGCAACCAAATAACAAAGAGTCTCTTGTGTCCCCAACACACCCAATACAATGGTAAATTGTATAGGTGCACTAGTTCGGCGAAGAGATGGTGATACAAGTGCAATATGGATGGTAGATATAGGTTTTTGTAATATGAAAATATAAAAACAACAAGGTAACTAATGATAAAAGTGAGCGTAAATGGTATTGAAATGCATTGAAACAAGGCCTAGCGTTCATACTTTCACTAGTGCAAGTTTTCTCAACAATAATAACATAATTGGATCAAATAACTATCCCTCAACATGCAACAAAGAGTCACTCCAAAGTCACTAATAGTGGAGAACAAACAAAGAGATTATGGTAGGGTACAAAACCACCTCAAAGTTATCCTTTTTGATTGATCTATTCAAGAGTCCGTAGTAAAATAACACGAAGCTATTCTTTCCGTTCAATCTATCATAGAGTTCGTACTAGAATAACACCTTAAGACACAAATCAACCAAAACCCTAATGTCACCTAGATACTCCAATGTCACCTCAAGTATTCATGGGTATGATTATACGATATGCATCACAGAATCTCAGATTCATCTATTCAACCAACACAAAGAACTTCAAAGAGTGCCCTGAAGTTTCTATCGGAGAGTCAAGACAAAAACGTGTGCCAACCCCTATGCATAAGTTCACGAGGTCACGGAACTCGCAAGTTGATCACCAAAACATACATCAAGTGGATCACGTGATATCCCATTGTCACCACAGATAAGCACATGCAAGACATACATCAAGTGTTCTCAAATCCTTAAAGACTCAATCCGATAAGAGCACTTCAAAGGGAAAACTCAATTCATCACAAGAGAGTAGAGGGGAGAAACATCATAAGATCCAACTATAATAGCAAAGCTCGTGATACATCAAGATCGTATCACCTCAAGAACACGAGAGAGAGAGAGAGAGATCAAACACATAGCTACTGGTACATACCCTCAACCCCGAGGGTGAACAACTCCCTCCTCGTCATGGAGAGCGTCGGGATGATGAAGATAGCCACCGGAGAGGGATTGCTCCCTCCGGCAGGGTGCCGGAACGGGTCTAGATTGGTTTTCGGTGGCTACGGAGGCTTCTGGCGGTGGAACTCCTGATCTATTCTGCTCCCCGATGTTTTAGGGTATATGGATATTGAAGGAAATATGCCCTAGAGGCAATAATAAAGTTATTATTTATTTCCTTATATCATGATAAATTTTTATTATTCATGCTAGAATTGTATTAACCGGAAACATAATACATGTGTGAATACATAGACAAACAGAGTGTCACTAGTATGCCTCTACTTGACTAGCTCGTTGATCGAAGATGGTTATGTTTCCTAACCATAGACATGAGTTGTCATTTGATTAACGGGATCACATCATTTGGAGAATGATGTGATTGACTTGACCCATTCCGTTAGCTTAGCACTTGATCATTTAGTTTGTTGCTATTGCTTTCTTCATAACTTATACATGTTCCTATGACTATGAGATTATGCAACTCCCGTTTACCGGAGGAACACTTTGTGTGCTACCAAACATCACAGCGTAACTGGGTGATTATAAAGGTGCTCTACAGGTGTCTCCAAAGGTACTTGTTGGGTTGGTGTATTTCGAGATTAGGATTTGTCACTCCGATTGTCGGAGAGGTATCTCTGGGCCCTCTCGGTAATGCACATCACTCAAGCCTTGCAAGCATTGCAACTAATAAGTTAGTTGCGGGATGATGTATTATGGAACGAGTAAAGAGACTTGTCGGTAACGAGATTGAACTAGATATTGGAATACCGACGATCGAATCTCGGGCAAGTAACATACCGATGACAAAGGGAACAATGTATGTTGTTATGCGGTCTGACCGATAAAGATCTTCATAGAATATGTAGGAGCCAATATGAGCATCCAGGTTCCGCTATTGGTTATTGACCGGAGACGTGTCTCGGTCATGTCTACATAGTTCTCGAACCCGTAGGGTCCGCACTCTTAAAGTTCGATGACGATCGTAATTAGGGTTTTTGTGTTTTGATGTATCGAAGGTTGTTCAGAGTCCCGGATGTGATCACGGACATGATGAGGAGTCTCGAAATGGTCGAGACATAAAGATTGATATATTGGAAGCCTCTATTTGGATATCGGAATCGTTCCGGGTGAAATCGGGATTTTACCAGAGTATCGGGGGGTTACCGGACCCCCCCCCCCCCGGGGAGGGGGGGGGGTTAATGGGCCTACATGGGCCCTAAGGGAGAAGAGGAGGGCCAGCCAGGGCAGGCTGCGTGCCCCCTCCCCCTTTAGTCCGAATAGGACAAGGAAGAGGGGGCGGCGCCCCCCTTTCCTCTTTTCCCCTTCCCCTTTCCTTCTCCAACAAGGCAAGAGGGGGGAGTCCTACTCCCGGTGGGAGTAGGACTCCTCCAGGCGCACCCCTAGGGGTCGTCCGCACCTCCCCCTCCCTCCTTTATATACGGGAGCAAGGGGGCACCCCATGACACACAAGTTGATCTTCATGATCATTCCTTAGCCGTGTGCGGTGCCCCCTTCCTCCATATTCCACCTCGGTCATATCGTAGCGGTGCTTAGGCGAAGCCCTGCGTCGGTAGAACATCGTCACCATCATCATGCCGTCGTGCTGACGAAACTCTCCCTCAACACTCGGCTGGATCGGAGCTCGAGGGACGTCACCGAGTTGAACGTGTGCAGAACTCGGAGGTGCCGTATGTTCGGTACTTGGATCGGTCGGATCGGGAAGACGTACGACTACTTCCTCTATGTTGTGTCAACGCTTCCGTTGCCGGTCTATGAGGGCACATAGACAACACTCTCCCCTCTTGTTGCTATGCATCACCATGATCTTGCGTGTGCGTAGGAATTTTTTTGAAATTACTATGTTCCCCAACAGTGGCATCCGAGCCAGGTTTTATGTGTTGATGTTAGATGAATGAGTAGAACACAAGTGAGTTGTGGGCGATATAATTCATACTGCTTACCAGCATGTCATACTTTGGTTCAGCGGTATTGTTGGATGAAGCGTCCCGGACCGACATTACATGTACGCTTACGCAAGACTGGTTCTACCAACGTGCTTTGCACACAGGTGGCTGGCGGGTGTCAGTTTCTCCAACTTTAGTTGAATCGAGTGTGGCTACGCCCGGTCCTTCCGAAGGTTAAAACAGCAACAACTTGACAAACTATCATTGTGGTTTTGATGCGTAGGTAAGAACGGTTCTTGCTAAGCCCGTAGCAGCCACGTAAAACTTGCAACAACAAAGTAGAGGACGTCTAACTTGTTTTTGCAGGGCATGTTGTGATGTGATATGGTCAAGACATGATGCTATATTTTATTGTATGAGATGATCATGTTTTGTAACCGAGTTATCGGCAACTGGCAGGAGCCATATGGTTGTCGCTTTATTGTATGCAATGCAATCGCGCTGTAATGCTTTACTTTATCACTAAGCGGTAGCGATAGTCATGGAAGCATAAGATTGGCGAGACGACAACGATGCTACGATGGAGATCAAGGTGTCATGCCGGTGATGATGGTGATCATGACGTTACTCCGGAGATGGAGATCACAAGTACAAGATGATGATGGCCATATCTATCACTTATATTGATTGCATGTGATGTTTATCTTTTATGCATCTTATCTTGCTTTGATTGACGGTAGCATTATAAGATGATCTCTCACTAAATTTCAATATAAAAGTGTTCTCCCTGAGTATGCACCGTTGCCAAAGTTCGTCGTGCCCAGACACCACGTGATGATCGGGTGTGATAAGCTCTACGTCCATCTACAACGGGTGCAAGCCAGTTTTGCACACGCAGAATACTCAGGTTAAACTTGACGAGCCTAGCATATGCAGCTATGGCCTCGGAACACTGAGACCAAAAGGTCGAGCGTGAATCATATACTAGATATGATCAACATATTGATGTTCACCATTGAAAGCTACTCCATTTCACGTGATGATCGGTTATGGTTTAGTTGATTTGGATCACGTGATCACTTAGAAGATTAGAGGGATGTCTTTCTAAGTGGGAGTTCTTAAGTAATATGATTAATTGAACTTAAATTTATCATGAACTTAGTACCTGATAGTATCTTGCTTGTCTATGTTTGATTGTAGATAGATGGCCCGTGATGTTGTTCCGTTGAATTTCAATGCGTTCCTTGAGAAAGCAAAGTTGAAACATGATGGTAGCAATTACACGGACTGGGTCCGTAACTTGAGGATTATCCTCATTGCTGCACAGAAGAATTATGTCCTGGAAGCACCGCTTGGTGCCAGGCCTGCTGCTGGAGCAACACCAGATGTTATGAACGTCTGGCAGAGCAAAGCTGATGACTAGTCGATAGTTCAGTGTGACATGCTTTACGGCTTAGAATCGGGACTTCAACGACGTTTTGAACATCATGGAGCATATGAGATGTTCCAGGAGTTGAAGTTAATATTTCAAGCAAATGCCCGGTTTGAGAGATATGAAGTCTCTAATAAGTTCTATAGCTGCAAGATGGAGGAGAATAGTTCTGTCAGTGAACATATACTCAAAATGTCTGGGTATCATAATCACTTGACTCAACTGGGAGTTAATCTTCCTGTTGATAGTGTCATTGACAGAATTCTTCAATCACTGCCACCAAGCTACAAGAGCTTCATGATGAACTATAACATGCAAGGGATGGATAAGACGATTCCCGAGCTCTTCGCAATGCTAAAGGCCGCGGAGGTAGAAATCAAAAAGGAGCATCAAGTGTTGATGGTCAACAAGACCGCTAGTTTCAAGAAAAAGGGCAAAGGGAAGAAGAAGTGGAACTTCAAGAAAAATAGCAAGCAAGTTGCTGCTCAGGAGAAGAAACCCAAATATGGACCTAAGCCTGAAACTGAGTGCTTCTACTACAAGCAGATTGGACACTGGAAGCGGAACTGCCCCAAGTATTTGGCGGATAAGAAGGATGGCAAGGTGAACAAAGGTATATGTGATATACATGTTATTGATGTGTACCTTACTAGAGCTCGCAGTAGCACCTGGGTATTTGATACTGGTTCTGTTGCTAATATTTGCAACTCGAAACAGGGACTACGGATTAAGCGAACACTAGCGAAGGACGAGGTGACGATGCGTGTGGGAAATGGTTCCAAAGTCGATGTGATCGCAATCGGCACGCTACCTCTACATCTACCTTCGGGATTAGTATTAGACCTAAATAATTGTTATTTGGTGCCACCGTTGAGCATGAACATTATATCTGGATCTTGTTTGATGCGAGACGGTTATTCATTTAAATCAGAGAATAATGGTTGTTCTATTTATATGAGTAATATCTTTTATGGTCATGCACCCTTGAAGAGTGGTCTATTTTTTATGAATCTCGTGTTGGAAATATGCCCTAGAGGCAATAATAAATTGGTTATTATTATATTATATTTCATTGTTCAGGATAACGTTTATTATCCATGCTAGAATTGTATTGATAGGAAACTCAGATACATGTGTGGATACATAGACAACACCATGTCCCTAGTAAGCCTCTAGTTGACTAGCTCGTTGATCAACAGATGGTTACGGTTTCCTGACCATGGACATTGGATGTCATTGATAACAGGATCACATCATTAGGAGAATGATGTGATGGACAAGACCCAATCCTAAGCCTAGCACAAGATCGTGTAGTTTGTATGCTAAAGCTTTTCTAATGTCAAGTATCATTTCCTTAGACCATGAGATTGTGCAACTCCCGGATACCGTAGGAGTGCTTTGGGTGTGCCAAACGTCACAACGTAACTGGGTGGCTATAAAGGTGCACTACGGGTATCTCCGAAAGTGTCTGTTGGGTTGGCACGAATCAAGACTGGGATTTGTCACTCCGTGTAAACAGAGAGGTATCTCTGGGCCCACTCAGTAGGACATCATCATAATGTGCACAATGTGACCAAGGAGTTGATCACGGGATGATGTGTTACGGTATGAGTAAAGAGACTTGCCGGTAACAAGATTGAACAAGGTATCGGGATACCGACGATCGAATCTCGGGCAAGTATCGTACCGATAGACAAAGGGAATTGTATATGGGATTGATTGAATCCTTGACATCGTGGTTCATCCAATGAGATCATCGTGGAGCATGTGGGAGACAACATGGGTATCCAGATCCCGCTGTTGGTTATTGACCGGAGAGTTGTCTCGGCCATGTCTGCATGACTCCCGAGCCCGTAGGGTCTACACACTTAAGGTTCGATGACGCTAGGGTTATAGGGAAAGTATGTACGCGGTCACCAAATGTTGTTCGGAGTCCCGGATGAGACCCCGGACGTCACGAGGAGTTTCGGAATGGTTCGGAGGTAAAGATTGATATATAGGAAGTATGGTTTTGGCCACCGGAAGTGTTCCGGGCATCACCGGTAGTGTACCGGGACCACCGGAGGGGTCCGGGGGTCCACCGGGAGGGGCCACGGGCCCCGGAGGCATACATGGGCCAAGTGTGAGAAGGGACCAGCCCCTAGGTGGGCTGGGGCGCCTCCCCACCAAGGCCCATGCGCCTAGAGAGAAGAGGGGGCAAACCCTAAGGGCAGATGGGCCCTAAGGCCCATGCCTGGTGCGCCTCCCTCTCCCCCCCACTTGGCCGCCACCCCAGATGGGGATTGGAGCTGCCGCCACCCCTAGGGTGGAAACCCTAGGTGGGGGAGCAGCCCTCCCTCTCCTCTTATATATAGTGGAGGCAAAGGGGCAGCCCGACACACGAAGTTCTTCCCCTGTTGGCGCAGCCCTACCCCTCTCCCTCCTCGTCTCTCGTAGTGCTTGGCGAAGCCCTGCTGGAGTCCCGCGCTCCTCCACCACCACCACGCCGTCGTGCTGCTGCTGGACGGAGTCTTCCCAACCCCTCCTTCTCCCCTTGCTGGATCAAGGCGTGGGAGACGTCACCGGGCTGCACGTGTGTTGAATGCGGAGGCGCCGTTGTTCGGCGCTTAGATCGGAATCAACCGCGATCTAAATCGCTGCGAGTACGACTCCTTCATCCGCGTTCTTGCAACGCTTCCGCTTAGCGATCTACAAGGGTATGTAGATGCACTCTCCCTCCCTTTGTTGCTAGATAACTCCATAGATTGATCTTGGTGATGCGTAGAAAATTTTAAATTTCTGCTACGATCCCCAACAGTGGCATCATGAGCTAGGTCTATGCGTAGTTTCTATGCACGAGTAGAACACAAGTTGTTGTGGGCGTCGATTTTGTCAATTTACTTGCCGTTACTAGTCTTATCTTGATTCGGCGGCATCGTGGGATGAAGCGGCCCAGACCGACCTTACATGTGCGCTTACGTGAGACTGGTTCCACCGACTGACATGCACTAGTTGCATAAGGTGGATAGCGGGTGTCTGTCTCTCCCACTTTAGTCGGATCGGATTCGATGAAAAGGGTCCTTATGAAGGGTAAATAGAAATTGGCATATCACGTTGTGGTTTTGGTGTAGGTAAGAAACGTTCTTGCTAGAAACCTATAGCAGCCACGTAAAAACTTGCAACAACAATGAGAGGACGTCTAACTTGTTTTTGCAGCATATGCCTTGTGATGTGATATGGCCCAAAGGATGTGATGAATGATATATGTGATGTATGAGATTGATCATGTTCTTGTAATAGGAATCACGACTTGCATGTCGATGAGTATGACAACCGGCAGGAGCCATAGGAGTTGTCTTAATTTATTTATGACATGCGTGCCAACTTAAACGTCATGTAATTACTTTACTTTATTGCTAAAGCATTAGCCATAGTAGTAGAAGTAATAGATGATGAGATAACTTCAAGAAGACACGATGATGGAGATCATGATGATGGAGATCATGGTGTCATGCCGGTGACAACGATCATGGAGCCCCAAAGATGGAGATCAAAAGGAGCAAATGATATTGGCCATATCATGTCACTGTTTGATTTCATGTGATGTTTATCATGTTTTACATCTTATTTGCTTAGAACGACGGTAGCTTAAATAAGATGATCCCTCGTAATAATTTCAAGAAAGTGTTCCCCCTAATTGTGCACCGTTGCGAAGGTTCATTGTTTCGAAGCACCACGTGATGATCGGGTGTGATAGATTCTAACGTTTGAATACAACGGGTGTAAGCCAGATTTACACACGCAATACACTTAGGTTGACTTGACGAGCCTAGCATGTACAGACATGGCCTTGGAACACGGAAGACCGAAAGGTCGAGCATGAGTCGTATAGAAGATACGATCAACATGAAGATGTTCACTGATGTTGACTAGTCCGTCTCACGTGATGATCGGACACGGCCTAGTTGACTCGGATCATGTTTCACTTAGATGACTAGAGGGATATCTATCTGAGTGGGAGTTCATTAAATAATTTGATTAGAAGAACTTAATTATCATAAACATAGTCTAAATTTTCTTTGCAAATATATTGTAGATAAATAGCTCACATTATAGCTCCTTGTTTCAATACGTTCCTGGAGAAAGACCAAGTTGAAAGATATTGTAAGCAATGATGCATACTGGGTCCATAGTCCGAGGAGTGTCCTCACTACTACACAGAAGGCTTACGTCTTTGATGCACCGCTCGATGTGCAAACCCCTACAACATCGTCTGTGGATGTTGTGAACACCTGACAGACACATCCTGATGACTACTTGATAGTTTAGTGCACCATACTTTACGGCTTAGAATCGGGATTCCAATGACGTTTTGAATGCCATAAGACATATGAGATGTTCCAAGAGCTGAAATTGGGATTTCAGGCTCATGCCCATGTTGAGAGGTATGAGACCTCTGACAAGTTCTTTTGCCAACAAGATGGAGGAGAATAGCTCAGCTAGTGAGCATGTGCTCAGAATGTCTGGGTGCTACAATCACTTAAATCAAGTGGGAGTTAAACTTCCAGATAAGATAGTGATTGATAGAGTTCTCTAGACACCATCACTAAGCTACTAGTTCTTCGTGATGAACTATGACATGCAAGGGATGGAGTTGATCCCGGAGCTGTTCGCGGTGCTTAAGACCGCAAAAGGTAGAAATCAAGAAGGAGCATCAAGTGTTGATGGTTTAACAAGACCACTGGTTTCAAGAAGGGCAAGGTCTATAAGGGAAACTTCATGGATGGCAAACCAGTTGCCGCTCCAGTGAAGGAACCCAAGGTTGAACCCAAACCCGAGACTAAGTGCTTCTATTGTAAGGGGAACGGTCACTGGTAGCGGAATTACCCCAAATGCATGGTAGATAAGAAGGCTGGCAACTTCAACAAAGTATATACGTGTTATTAATGTGTACCTCACTAGTACTCCTGGTAGCACCTGGGTATTGGATACCGGTTCAGTTTCTATTATTGGTGACTTGAAGCAAAAACTACGGACTAAACGGAGACTGGCTAAGGGCGAGGTGACGATGTGTGTTGGAAGTGTTTCCAAGGTGATGAGATCACCATCGCATGCTCCATCTGCCTTCGGGATTAGTATTGAACATAGATAAATGTTATCAGGTGTCTACATTGAGCATGAATATGGTTAGATCATGTTCATTGCAATACGGTTATTCATTTAAGTTAGAGAATAATGGTTATTCTGTTTACATGAATAATACCTTTCATGGTCATGCACCCTATGTGAATGGTTCAGTGAATCTTGGTCGTGGTAATACACATGTTCACGCCAAAAGATGTAGATAGTACCACTTTCTTGTGGCACTGCCGCTTAGGTCATATTGGCGTAAGATGCATGAAGAAACTCCGTGTCAATGGATGTTTGGAGTCACTTGATTTTGAATCGCTTGACACATGCAAGCCATGCCTCATGGGCAGGATGACTAAGACCCCGTTTTTAGGTACAATGAAACGGGCAAGTGACTTGTTGGAATCATACATGCTGATGCATGTGATCTAATGAGAATTGAAGCGTGCGGTGGATATCACTATTTTCTCATCTTCACTGACGATTTGAGTAGATATAGGTATATTTACTAGATGAAGCACAAGTCTGAAACATTTGAAAAGTTCAAGCGATTTCAGAGTGAAGTTAAGAACCATCATAACAAGAAGATCAAATTCCTACGATCTGATCATTGAGAATTTCTGAGTTATGAGTTTGGCAATCACTTAAGACATTGTGGAATTGTTTCACAGTTGAAGCCACTTGGAACACCACAGGGTAATGGTGTGTCTGGACGTCGTAATCGAACCTTATGAGATATGGTGCGATCTATGATGTCTCTTACCGATCTACCGTTTTCATTTTGAGGATATGCGTTAGAGACAGTTGCATTCACTTTAGATAGGACACCATCTAAGTCCGTTGAGACGACGTCGTATGAATATGGTTTGGCAAGAAACCAAAGTTGTCGTTTCTTAATGTTTGGGGCTGCGATGCTTAAGGCTTCAGCCGGAGAAGCTCGAACCCAAAGCGGACAAACACATCTTCATAGGATACCCAAAGGTGACAGTTGGGTATAGCTTCTATCTCAGATCCGAGGGAAAATTGTTTGTCGCTAAGAACGGGTCCTTTCTCGAGAAGGAGTTTCTCTCGAAAGAATTGAGTGGGAGGAAGATAGAACTTGATGAGGTTGTCGAACCTTTACTTCAACCAGAGAGTGATGCAACACAGAAAGATGTTTTCTGTGGTGCCTACGTCTGTTGAGGAGGAAGTTAATGATAGTGATCATGAAGCTTTAGATCAAGTTGCTATAGAACCTCATAGGTCGACAAGGATATGTACTACTCCTGAGTGGTACAGTAATCCTATCTCAGATATCATGTTGTCGGACAACAATGAACCTACGAGCTATGGAGAAGCGATGGTGGGCCCATATTCTGACAAATGGTTAGAAGCCATGAAATCCGAGATAGGATCCATGTATCAAAACAAAGTATGGACTTTGGTGGACTTGCCCGATGATCGGCAAGCCATTGAGATAAATGGATCTCTAAGAAGAAGACGGACGTGGGCGGTAATGTTACCGTCTATGAAGCTCGACTTGTGGGAAAGAATCTTTTCACAAGTTCAAGGAGTTGACTACGATGAGAATTTCTCACCCGTAGCAATGCTTAAGTCCGTCGGAATCATGTTAGCATTAGCTGTATTTTTCGATTATGAAATCTAACAGATGGATGTCAAAACAAGTTTTCTTACCAGTTTTCGTAAGAAAAAGTTGTATGTGATACAATAAAAGGTTTTGTCGATCCTAAGGATGCTAAAAAGGTATGATGGCTCCAGCAATCCTTCTATGGACTAGAGCAAGCATCTCGGAGTCGGAACATATGCTTTAATGGAGTAATCAAAGCTTTTAGGTTTATACAATGTTTGCTAGAAACTTGTATTTACAAGAAAGTGAGTGGGAGCACTACAACATTTCTGATAAATATATGTGGATGACATATTGTTGATCTGACATAATGTAGAATTTCTGGAAAGCATAAATGGTTGTTTGAAGAGTGTTTTTCAAAGGAAGACCTGGATAAAGTTGCTTACATATTGGGCATCAAGATCTATAGAGATAGATCAAGACGCCCGATGGTACTTTCAAAGAACGCACACCTTGACATGTTTTTGAAGGAGTTCAAAATAGATCAGTCAAAGAAGGGGTTCTTACCTGAGTTGTAAGGTGTGAAGTTGAGTAAGACTCAAAGATTGACCACGACAGAAGAAAGAGGAAGGACGAAGGTAGTCCCCTATGCTTTTGTCATAGGCTCTATACGGTATGCCATGTTGAGTACCGCACCAGATGTGTGCCTTGCCACATGTTTGGCAAGAGGGTACAAAGGTGATCTAGGAGTGGATCACCAGATAGCAGTCAAAATTATCCTTAGAGGAATAAGGAAATGTTTCTCGGTTATGGAGGTGATAAAGAGTTCGACGTAAAGAGTTACGTCAATGCAAGCTTAACACCTATCTGGATAGCTCTGAGTAGAGATACCTGATATGTATAATGGAGCAACAATTTGGAATAGCTCCAAGTGGAACGTGGTAGCAGCATCTACGATATGACATAAAGTTTTGCGAAATACATAGGGATCTGAATATGGCAGACCCGTTGACTACAACCTCTCTCACAAGCATAACATGATCAAACCCAGAACTCATTGAGTGTTAATCACATAATGATGTGAACTAGATTACTGAGTCTAGTAAACTCTTTGGATGTTGGTCACATGGCGATGTGACTTGTGAGTGTTAATCACATGGCGATGTGAACTAGATTATTGACTCTAGTGCAAGTGGGAGACTATTGGAAATATGCCCTAGAGGCAATAATAAATTGGTTATTATTATATTATATTTCATTGTTCATGATAATCGTTTATTATCCATGCTAGAATTGTATTGATAGGAAACTCAGATACATGTGTGGATACATAGACAACACCATGTCCCTAGTAAGCCTCTAGTTGACTAGCTCGTTGATCAATAGATGGTTACGGTTTCCTGACCATGGACATTGGATGTCGTTGATAATGGGATCACATCATTAGGAGAATGATGTGATGGACAAGACCCAATCCTAAGCCTAGCACAAGATCGTGTAGTTCGTATTCTAAAGCTTTTCTAATGTCAAGTATCATTTCCTTAGACCATGAGATTGTGCAACTCCCGGATACCGTAGGAGTACTTTGGGTGTGCCAAACGTCACAACGTAACTGGGTGGCTATAAAGGTGCACTATGGGTATCTCCGAAAGTGTCTGTTGGGTTGGCACGAATCGAGACTCGGATTTGTCACTCCGTGTAAACGGAGAGGTATCTCTGGGCCCACTCGGTAGGACATCATCATAATGTGCACAATGTGACCAAGGAGTTGATCACGGGATGATGTATTATGGAACGAGTAAATAGACTTGCCGGTAACGAGATTGAACAAGGTATCGGGATACCGATGATCGAATCTCGGGCAAGTATCATACCGATAGACAAAGGGAATTGTATACGGGATTGATTGAATCCTTAACATCGTGGTTCATCCGATGAGATCATCGTGGAGCATGTGGGAGCCAACATGGGTATCCAGATCCCGCTGTTGGTTATAGACCGGAGAGTTGTCTCGGCCATGTCTGCATGACTCCCTAGCCCGTAGGGTCTACACACTTAAGGTTCGATGACGCTAGGGTTATAGGGAAAGTATGTACGTGGTCACCGAATGTTGTTCGGAGTCCCGGATGAGATCTCGGACGTCACGAGGAGTTACGAAATGGTCCGGAGGTAAAGATTGATATATAGGAAGTATGGTTTTGGCCACCGGAAGTGTTCCGGGCATCACCGGTAGTGTACCGGGACCACCGGAGGGGTCCGGGGGTCCACCGGGAGGGGCCACGGGCCCCGGAGGCACACATGGGCCAAGTGTGAGAAGGGACCATCCCCTAGGTTGGCTTGGGCGCCTCCCCACCAAGGCCCATGCGCCTAGAGAGAAGAGGGGGCAAACCCTAAGGGCAGATGGGCCCTAAGGCCCATGCCTGGTGCGCCTCCCTCTCCCCCCCACTTGGCCACCACCCTAGATGGGGATTGGGGCTGCCGCCACCCCTAGGGTGGAAACCCTAGGTGGGGGCGCAGCCCTCCCTCTCCCCTTATATATAGTGGAGGCAAAGGGGCAGCCCGACACACGAAGTTCTTCCCCTATTGGCGCAGCCCTACCCCTCTCCCTCCTCGTCTCTCGTTGTGCTTGGCGAAGCCCTGCTGGAGTCCCGCGCTCCTCCACCACCACCACGCTGTCGTGCTGCTGCTGGACGGAGTCTTCCCAACCCCTCCTTCTCCCCTTGCTGGATCAAGGCGTGGGAGATGTCACCGGGCTGCACGTGTGTTGAACGCGGAGGCGCCGTTGTTCGGCGCTTAGATCGGAATCAACCATGATCTGAATCGCTGTGAGTACGACTCCTTCATCCGCGTTCTTGCAACGTTTCCGCTTAGCGATCTATAAGGGTATGTAGATGCACTCTCCTTCCCTTCGTTGCTAGATTACTCCATAGATTGATCTTGGTGATGCGTAGAAAATTTTAAATTTCTGCTACGATCCCCAACATCTCGATAGTACTGATACACATATTCATAATGTTGAAGCCAAAAGATGCAGAGTTGATAATGATAGTGCAACTTATTTGTGGCACTGCCGTTTAGGTCATATTGGTGTAAAGCGCATGAAGAAACTACATACTGATGGACTTTTGGAATCACTTGGTACTTGCGAACCGTGCCTCATGGGCAAGATGACTAAAACGCCGTTCTCCGATACTATGGAGAGAGCAACAAATTTGTTGGAAGTCATACATACAGATGTATGTGGTCCGATGAATGTTGAGGCTCATGGCGGATATCGTTATTTTCTCACCTTCACAGATGATTTAATCAGATATGGGTATATCTACTTAATGAAGCATAAGTCTGAAACATTTGAAAAGTTCAAAGAATTTCAGAGTGAAGTTGAAAATCATCATAACATGAAAATAAAGTTTCTACGATCTGATCGTGGAGGAGAATATTTGAGTTACGAGTTTGGTCTACATTTGAAACAATGCAGAATAGTTTCGCAACTCACGCCACCCGAAACACCACAGCGTAATGGTGTGTCCGAACGTCGTAATCGTACTTTATTAGATATGGTGCGATCTATGATGTCTCTTACAGATTTACCGCTATCATTTTGGGGTTATGCTTTAGAGACGGCTGCATTCACGTTAAATAGGGCACCATCGAAATCCGTTGAAACAACGCCTTATGAACTGTGGTTCGGCAAGAAACCAAAGTTGTCATTTCTAAAAGTTTGGGGCTGCGATGCTTATGTGAAAAAGCTTCAACCTGATAAGCTCGAACCCAAATCGGAGAAATGTGTCTTCATAGGATACCCAAAGGAGACTGTTGGGTACACCTTCTATCACAGATCCGAAGGCAAGACATTCGTTGCTAAGAATGGATCCTTAGAAAGTAGTACATCACAGAAATCGGTTTCTGTGACACCTATACCAATTAGTGAGGAAGCTAATGATAATGATCATGAAACTTCAGATCAAGTTACTACCGAACCTCATAGATCAACCAGAGTAAGATCCGCACCAGAGTGGTACGGTAATCCTGTTCTGGAAATCATGCTACTAGATCATGATGAACGTACGAACTATGAAGAAGCGATGGTGAGCCCAGATTCCGCAAAATGGCTAGAAGCCATGAAATCTGAGATGGGATCCATGTATGAGAACAAAGTGTGGACTTTGGTTGACTTGCCCGTTGATCAGCAAGCAATTGAGAATAAATGGATCTTCAAGAAGAAGACTGACACTGACGGTAATGTTACTGTCTACAAAGCTCGATTTGTTGCGAAAGGTTTTCGACAAGTTCAAGGGATTGACTATGATGAGACCTTCTCACCCATAGCGATGCTTAAGTCTGTCCAAATCATGTTAGCGATTGCCGCATTTTATGATTACGAAAATTGGCAGATGGATGTCAAAACTGCATTCCTGAATGGATTTCTGGAAGAAGAGTTGTATATGATGCTACCAGAAGGTTTTGCCGATCCAAAGGGAGCTAACAAAGTGTGCAAGCTCCAGCGATCCATTTATGGACTGGTGCAAGCCTCTCGGAGTTGGAATAAACGCTTTAATAGTGTGATCAAAGCATTGGGTTTTGTATGGACTTTTGGAGAAGCCTGTATTTACAATAAAGTGAGTGGGAGCTCTGTAGCATTTCTGATATTATATGTGGATGAAATATTACTGATTGGAAATGATATAGAATTTCTAGATAGCATAAAGGGATACTTGAATAAGAGTTTTTCAATGAAAGACCTCGGTGAAGCTGCTTACATATTGGGCATTAAGATCTATAGAGATAGATCAAGACGCTTAATTGGACTTTCACAAAGCACATACCTTGACAAAGTTTTGAAGAAGTTCAAAATGGATCAAGCAATGAAAGGGTTCTTGCCTGTGTTACAAGGTGTGAAGTTGAGTAAGACTCAATGTCCGACCACCGCAGAAGATAGAGAGAAAATGAAAGATGTTCCCTATGCTTCAGCCATAGGCTCTATCATGTATGCAATGCTGTGTACCAGACCTGATGTGTGCCTTGCTATAAGTCTAGCAGGGAGGTACCAAAGTAATCCAGGAGTGGATCACTGGACAACGGTCAAGAACATCCTGAAGTACCTGAAAAGGACTAAGGATATGTTTCTCGTATATGGAGGTGACAAAGAGCTCATCGTAAATGGTTACATTGATGCAAGCTTTGACACTGATCCGGACGATTTTAAATCGCAAACCGGATACGTGTTTATACTGAACGGTGGAGCTGTCAGTTGGTGCAGTTCTAAACAAAGCGTCGTGGTGGGATCTACATGTGAAGTGGAGTACATAGCTGCTTCGGAAGCAGCAAATCAAGGAGTCTGGATGAAGGAGTTCATATCTGATCTAGGTGTCATACCTAGTGCATCGGGTCCAATGAAAATCTTTTGTGACAATACTGGTGCAATTGCCTTGGCGAAGGAATCCAGATTTCACAAGAGAACCAAGCACATCAAGAGATGCTTCAATTCCATTCGGGATTTAGTCCAAGTGGGAGACATAGAAATTTGCAATATACATACGGATCTGAATGTTGCAGACCCACTGACTAAGCCTCTTCCACGAGCAAAACATGATCAGCACCAAGGCTCCATGGGTGTTAGAATCATTCCTGTGTAATCTAGATTATTGACTCTAGTGCAAGTGGGAGACTGAAGGAAATATGCCCTAGAGGCAATAATAAAGTTATTATTTATTTCCTTATATCATGATAAATGTTTATTATTCATGCTAGAATTGTATTAACCGGAAACATAATACATGTGTGAATACATAGACAAATAGAGTGTCACTATTATGCCTCTACTTGACTAGCTCGTTGATCAAAGATGGTTATATTTCCTAACCATAGACATGAGTTGTCATTTGATTAACGGGATCACATCATTAGGAGAATGATGTGATTGACTTGACCCATTCCGTTAGCTTAGCACTTGATCGTTTAGTTTGTTGCTATTGCTTTCTTCATAACTTATACATGTTCCTATGACTATGAGATTATGCAACTCCCGTTTGCCGGAGGAACACTTTGTGTGCTACCAAACGTCACAATGTAACTGGGTGATTATAAAGGTGCTCTACAGGTGTCTCCAAAGGTACTTGTTGCATTGGCGTATTTCGAGATTAGGATTTGTCACTCCGATTGTCGGAGAGGTATCTCTGGGCCCTCTCGGTAATGCACATCACTCAAGCCTTGCAAGCATTGCAACTAATAAGTTAGTTGCGGGATGATGTATTACGGAACGAGTAAAGAGACTTGCCAGTAATGAGATTGAACTAGGTATTGGAATACCAAGGATCGAATCTCGGGCAAGTAACATACCGATGACAAAGGGAACAACGTATGTTGTTATGCGGTCTAACCAATAAAGATCTTCGTAGAATATGTAGGAGCCAATATGAGCATCCAGGTTCCACTATTGGTTATTGACCGGAGACGTGTCTCGGTCATGTCTACATAGACGGGTTTTTGTGTTTTGATGTACCGAAGGTTGTTCGGAGTCCCGGATGTGATCACGGACATGACGAGGAGTCTCGAAATGGTCGAGACATAAAGATTGATATATTGGAAGCCTATATTTGGATATCGGAATCGTTCCGGGTGAAATCTGGATTTTACCGGAGTACCGGGGGGTTACCGGAACCCCCCCCCCTCGGGGGGGGGGGGTTAATGGGCCTACATGGGACCTAAGGGAGAAGAGGAGGGCCGACCAGGGCAGGCCGCGCGCCCCCTCCCCCCTTAGTCCGAATAGGACAAGGAAGGGGGGCGGCACCCCCCTTTCCTCTTTTCCCCTTCCCCTTTCCTTCTCCAACAAGGCAAGAGGGGGGGAGTCCTACTCCCGGTGGGAGTAGGACTCCTCCAGGTGCACCCCTAGGGTCCGGCCGCACCTACCCCATCCCTCCTTTATATACGGGGGCAAGGGGGCACCCCATGACACACAAGTTGACCTTCGTGATCGTTCCTTAGCCGTGTGCGGTGCCCCCTTCCACCATATTCCACCTCGGTCATATCGTAGCGGTGCTTAGGCGAAGCCCTACGTCGGTAGAACATCATCACCGTTATCACGTCGTCGTGCTGACGAAACTCTACCTCAACACTCGGCTGGATCGGAGCTCGAGGGACGTCACCGAGTTGAACGTGTGCAGAACTCGGAGGTGTTGTACGTTCGGTACTTCGATCGGTCGGATTGGGAAGGCATAAGACTACTTCCTCTACGTTGTGTCAACGCTTCCGTTGCCGGTCTACGAGGGTACGTAGACAACACTCTCCCGTCTCGTTGCTATGCATCACCATGATCTTGCATGTGCGTAGGAATTTTTTTGAAATTACTACGTTCCCCAACAGATATATATAGGCAAAAGAAGTCGGTCAGGGGAGCCACGAGGGGCCCATGAGTGTGGGGGCGCGCCCAGGGGGTAGGGCGCGCCTCCCTGCCTCGTGGCCACCTCGAAGCTTCTCTGACGTCTACTCCAAGTCTTCTGGATTGCTTTCGTTCCAAAAATAACTCTCCCGAAGGTTTCATTCCATTTGGACTCCATTTGATATTCCTTTTCTTCGAAACACTGAAATAGGCAAGAAAACAACAATTTGGGCTGGGCCTCCGATTAATAGGTTAGTCCCAAAAATAATATAAAAGTGTAAAATAAGCCCATTAACATCCAAAACATATAATATAGTAGCATGGAACAATCAAAAATTATAGATACGTTGGAGACATATCAGTACACAGCATGGCATACTTTATAGAACCTATGACTAAGGCATAGGGAATGACTTTTCATTCTCTTTCTATTTTCTGCTGTGGTCGGTTTTTGAGTCTTTACTCAACTTCACACCTTGCAACACAGGCAAGAACTCCTTCTTTGACTGTTCCATTTTGAACTACTTCAAAATCTTGTCAAGGTATGTACTCATTGAAAAAACTTATCAAGCACCCTGATCTATCTCTATAGATCTTGATGCTCAATGTGTAAGCAGCTTCATTGAGGTCTTTCTTTGAAAAAAACTCTTTTCAAACACTCCTTTATGCTTTCCAGAAAATTCTACATTATTTCCGATCAGCAATATGTCATTCACATATACTTATCAGAAATGATGTAGTGCTCCCACTCACTTTCTTGTAAATACAGGCTTCACCGCCAGTCTGAATAAAATCATATGCTTTGATCACTTTATCAAAGCATATATTCCAACTCCGAGATGCTTGCACCAGTCCATAGATGGATCGCTGGAGCTTGCTCACTTTGTTAGCACCTTTAGGATCGACAAAACCTTCTGGTTGCATCATATACAACTCTTCTTTAAGAAATCCATTACGGAATGCAGTTTTTACATCCATTTGCTGGATTTCATAAAATGTGGCAACTGCTAACATGATTCGGACACACTTAAGCATCGCTACGGGTGAGAAAGACTCATCGTAGTCAACCCCTTGAACTTGTCAAAAACCTTTTGCAACAAGTCGAGCTTTGTAGACAGTAACACTACTATCAGCGTTCGTCTTCCTCTTGAAGATCCATTTATTCTTAATGACTCACCGATCATCGGGCAAGTCAATCAAAGTCCACACTTTGTTCTCATACATGGATCTCATCTCAGATTTCATGGCCTCAAGCCATTTTGCGGAATCTGGGCTCATCATCGCTTCCTCATAGTTCGTAGGTTCGTCATGGTCTAGTAACATGACTTCCAGAAAGGATTACCGTACCGCTTTGGTGCGGACCATACTCTGGTTGTCCTACGAGGTTTGGTAGTAACTTGATCTAAAGTTTCATGATCATTATCATTAGCTTCCTCACTAATTGATGTAGGTGTCACAGGAACCGCTTTCTGTGATGAACTACTTTCCAATAAGGGAGCAGGTACAGTTATCTCATCAAGTTCTAATTTCCTCCCACTCACTTCTTTCGAGAGAAACTCCTTCTCTAGAAAGGATCCTGTAACATCCCAAATTTTCAATTTGGAATGTTATACATAGATCATTCTTGTATATCATATTTTATTGCATTTTGTCTCGCGATCCTCGAAATCCTAAGCAACTCAAGGACCCTCGGAGAGAGTTGGGGATTTCCCCGGTTTTCAAATTTCATTTTATAAAATTTTGAAACGAGGATTTTGGTTTTAATTATTTTTCTCTCCAAAAATATTTCATATTAAAATATATGAGAGGAGATAATATGACTTCTCCAAAATAAATGAAATATTGGAGGAAACATATTAAAATCAATATTTGTTTTTATTTTGATTTTATTGCAATTTTGTTTGCATTAGAAAAATTGCACGTTTTCAAAATTGCATTGTAGGGCCAAGAAAATGCTCATCTCGTTCTAAATATGTCATTTAGACGGTGAAAATTTGTTTTGGCATTTTTAGATTTTTATTTTATTTTTTAGGATTTTTCTTAGTTTCGGTGGAATTATTTTAAAAAAATCCGGACCAAGCTGGGCCGAAGCCCAGCCGGCCCGTTCCGCCGCCGTCTCCCTCGCGCGCGCCGCCGTGCGCAGCACGGACGCTGAGGGGAGTCCGAGCCGGACTCCTCCCCGGGCGCCCCCTCGCCCAAGCCACGCCGCCCCTCACCCCCTTTAAATGCTGCCGCCACCACCCCGCCTCGCCACCACCACCGCCGCCAGCCCCGCCGCCCGCCGCCTGCGCCGCCTCCGAGTCGCCTGTCGCCGCCCACGCCGCCGCCTCGCCACCGCCGCCTGAACCCGGCCGCCCGCCAGCCCCGCCGAAGCCGCACCCCGCCAGATCCGACGAGGTAGCGCACCTTCACCGTCGTTTTTTTAGAAAAACCGATTTGGTTTTTTTAGAAAACCCTAACTCGTTTTTTTCGGTTCGTCGGTTTTTTCCGGTTTTTCTTTTTAGCGAACGTTCGTCCGGACGTTCGTTTTAGTGAACGGTTTTTGCTTGTTAGTTACAGATAACGAACGCTTGTTCGTTAGCCTGTTCATCAGTTTTCTTTTATTGGATTTTTCCGTGGTTATTTCTGATCGCGATTTCTGATCCAATTTTCGTTCTAGTTTATCTTTTCGCTCGTTAGTCGGAATCAGGCGAATCAAGCGCCTAGATCTTCGTCTCGAGACCCTCTTTCCGCTTAACCAACTTGCACAAGTTTTTGCTACTGTAAAATTTGACCTAGGTCCAGCTTAGTAAACGGATCTTGTTTCTTTCGCCGTTTGAGTTTTGTTGCTTCGTTTGATTTGATTCTTTTTGCAAACCGGAGTTCTTAAGTTGAACTTTCTGGTTAGATCTTATTATTTGAGTTTTACTCGTGCTTCTTAGCTTGATTGCTTATGTATGCTATTGTTTGTTTGCGATAGAATTCCCGGAGTGCGAAGCGTGTTATTTGGAGTCTCTAGGTTACGCGGATCGTCAGCAAGGCAAGTAACACTTTGATCATACCCCTTTACCACCCAGTTTTTATGCATTAGTTCCAATCCTCAAACATTGCATGGTTAGGATGTCATTAACATGTGGGATGGGAAGTAGTTGATGAGGTAGAACCTATTACCCTGTTACATTCAAACCCTTGGGAGTTACTCTTACGAATTGCTTATATTGCTATGCTATGCTCGTAGACGAGGTTTGGAAGAGTGAAATCCATGACAGATGTGAGATTGTTAATTAATGGTTCAACTTAAGGTGGCAACTTAAATACACATCTGGGTGGATTGAGGCACCTGGAGTATCCAGTGTTGCCTGTATTTTTTGGAAATCTCGGAGTACCCGTGTGATCTTCCTATGGACCGCCACCCAGGCTCAAAGGGAACTGATATTGTTCATGCTAGAAACTTCTGTGTGCAGCCACAAGCTAATATGGGCTCTAGCATAGTTGAGTAAGTTACTTGAAGCTCTTGAAGAGATGGATCAGCAGGTAGTGGGATTGTAGGTTTGGTATGGTCTGCCTGGAGTAGAGAGTTAATGTTTCCGAAAGACTGTGTCTCGGTCATCCGTTTCTCAAACACCATGTAGTGCGAGAAATCCAACGGAGGCGATCGAGTCTTGTGGCGAAAAGTGTGTAAACCTCTCCAGAGTGTACAAACTAATCATGGTTAGCCGTGTCCCCGGTTATGGACAATCTTGAGTATCTAGTACTTGGAGTATCTTAAGTATCTCATCACTCTAAATTAATATTGTTGGGTTATTAATTACCTTAATTGGGATTGAATTGGAAGAACCTTCTCAATGATGTTTCAACTACCATGATAGTTAAATAAATATATTCCTTTGTTGTAGGGAAAATTGGCTTTTCGCAAAAACTGTAACCATAGAGCTTTCCACCAGCCAAATATGCATGTAGTGATAGCCTTATTCTGTTCTTGCTCTACTGTGTTACTTTGCCAGCATGTTCCATGTGCTGACTCGTTTTCGGGCTGCAACATATTATGTTGCAGACTTTTCAGAAAAGGAGTAACGTTTTTTAGGTCGTTGCCGTGCAGCTCAGCTATGCCGTTGGAGTTGATGGACTCACTTTATCTTCCAAGCCTTCCGTTGTTATCGTATTATATGGCCTTAAGCCATATTTATTGTAATAAGTTCTCTTTGGAGACATTTGATGTAATAAGTGTGTGATTGCTACTCTGTTATAAATCCTCGAGTACTGTGTGTGTCAGCATTACCGATCCAGGGATGACACTGAAGCACAAAGACTTGAGCATTTGAGGTTCGCTACAAGATGGTATTAGAGCACACGCTGAGTGTAGGACACGGCCACTAAGCTAACAGCCATAGATCACTATTCTCTCCTCATTTCTGAGTCCTCTCCATTCTCTACTCTTTAGGATGGCGGACGCAAGGAACAAGTTTGCACAACCGGATGAAGAAGCACCTTTTGGACAACACTTGAAGGAAGTCACTAGGTACCTGAACATAGGAATACCAAGCTTCACCGGGACCTACAACGCCACCTTACCAGAAGAGGAGCGATGGATGATTCAAGTTCAAGTTCCAGGAAGAACCTTCACGCCAGTCACTAAACCCATAGAGTTTTCCTTCGATGCACCAACCTGAAGTCTAGGAAAGAGTATGGCAGCTCACATCACCATGGGATGCATTGGAGAAGTTTATCATAAGGAGCTTAAGGATACTATCTACCAGATTTGTGGGCGCCAAGATGAGCAATGGGAGATGATCAGCACCAGGAAGGATAGATCAATTGCAGCTTTCATCCAGGAACTAAACCAACACATTCGACGCTAGGAGAACCAGATGTGCGCAGGCATGATAGATCTGAAGAAGGCAATGACTAGGATCACGGAACTGGAGGAAGAACTCAAGGCTACATGTGAAGATTATGAGGAGGAAATCATCGTACTAGTGGAGAAGAATGACGACCTGATTAAGAAGATCAGAATATTCATGGGAGACCCCACACCAATAGAAGAAGACGAAGAACCCAAGGAGATCCGCCCGGAGGAATACATCATCATCTACGACACCGACTCCGACCTTAGCGATGATGACTTTGAAGAAGAAGCTGGAGCAGATATCATGGAGTCTGCAACCGAGGAATATTTTTAGTAGACCACCACATCAGTAGTAGTATTCCACCATGTAAATAGTATAGTCCGAGCACTTTTAAGATAGTTCTAGACCGATTGTATGCCTTGCTTGGTTGATTGAGTGAAATGTTTGTGTTTGTCTCATGTGCATATGGGTAGTGCTTTCTCATTAGACCTCATTCTATTCTAATCTCTCCCCTCTAAACCCATCAGATGCCTCCGAGACGTGACCTCGAATTTGCTTTCCCACTGGAGCTCCCTCAGTTGATCCAGCAGCAGAATACCCCGATGCAGTTGTTAGTTCAGAAACAAGGCAACAACAACAACAACAATCCACCACCACCACCAGTTGACAACTTAGCCCGTTTTTTGAGGTTGCAGCTGCCGGTGTTTTCTAGTAGCACCGAGCCTATAGTAGCAGATGATTGGCTCCGCAGGATTGGAAGGGAGTTAACCACTGCAGGATGTACTTATGCTGAGAAGGTGCGTTTTGCCGCACATCAATTGGATGGACCAGCAGCCTCATGGTGGGAGAATTACACTGTCACCTACCCTATAGCCACGGTGACATGGGACCAGTTTCAGCAAGCATTCCGTACAGCCCATGTCTCAACTAGAGCCATGAATTTGAAGAAGCATGAGTTTCACAACCTACGCCAGGGGAACCGTACTGTGGCTCAATACGCGGATGAGTTTAGCAAGTTATCCCGCTATGCCCCTGATGATGTGGCCACAGATGCCGCAAAGCAAAAGAAGTTCATGGAAGGGCTGAATGATGAGATGAGTATGCAGTTGATGGTGGCAACATTCACCAACTACCAGGAGTTGGTAGATAAGTCTGTTATGATTGAAGGGAAGCAGCAGCAGATTGAGAGCCGTAAAAGGAAGTATGGACAAGGGAGGTATAACTCAGGAGCTCAGCAGAAGCCTCGCCTAACCCCGAACTCGGGAGGACTTGTTCATAACCATGGAGGCCACACCCATAATGGAGGAAGTAACCATAATCATACTGGCCCTAGGAATGGGAATGGGAATGGAGCAAGCAACAATCAGAACCGCCCCAATCCAGCCACACCCACCAAGAGAGACCTAAGCCACGCTACTTGTTTCAAGTGCGGGAAGACTGGACACTATGCCATGGAGTGCCCTGAAGGGAAGAATGGAAACGGAAATGGGAGCGCTGGGAAGAATCCCAATCCATTCAACAAAGGACAAGTGAACCACGTTAACATGGAGGAGGTTGAAGATCAGCTAGACGCGGTTATAGGTAAGTTTTTAGTTAAGTCATTTACCGATCTTGTTCTTTTTGATACTGGTGCATCGCATTCATACATATCAAGGGAATTCATGGATAAGTTTAAACTATCGACCCAAACCCTTAGGACCCCTCTGTTAGTAAGCTCACCTGGAGCAGAGTATATGGCTAGTCGATGGTGTGACCAGATACCCTTGACCATTGGCAACCATGTTTTTCCGTCCGACCTAATTATCTTGGAGTCACAAGGATTGGATGTGATATTAGGAATGGACGGGATGTCAAAGTATGGAGGAAGCATTGATTGTGTTAGTAAGTCAATTCGTCTCACCACCCCGGAGGGAAAAATGATCAAGTATGTATCCAGGCATGCGCCAAGAAGTAGCCAAGTAAATACCCTCAGGGAGTTGTTCAGGAAGAAGTGCTTGTAGTAAAGGATTACCTGGATGTTTTCCTAGATGAGTTACCAGGCATTCCACCGGACCCAGATATTGAGTTTTTGATAGAGCTATTGCCAGGCACAGGGCCAATATCCAAGAGACCCTACAGGATGCCCGCGAATGATCTGGAGGAGATTAAGAAACATATCAAGCAGTTATTGGAGAAAGGTTACATTCGACGGAGTTCATCACCATGGGGAGCCCCAGTGCTTTTGGTTGAGAAGAAGGATAAATCCCTAAGAATGGTTGTTGATTATCGAGCCTTGAATGAAGTGACGATTAAGAACAAGTACCCATTGCCGATGATCAATGATCTGTTTGACCAACTGCAAGGAGCTAAGGTGTTTTCGAAGATCGATATGCGATCATGATGTCATCAGTTGAAGATACGAGAAAAGGATATACCAAAGACAGCCTTCACCACATGGTACGGGCTATACAAATATACGGTCATGTCATTTGGACTGACTAACGCCCCTGCCTATTTCATGAGCATGATGAACAAAGTATTCATGGAATATTTGGATAAGTTTGTTCTGGTGTTCATTTATGATATAATGGTATATTCGAAGAACGGAGAGGAACACAAGAAGCATTTGCGTTTAGTTCTCGAGAAACTCAGGGAACATCAGTTGTATGGCAAGTTCATCAAATGCGAGTTTTGGTTGAAGGAAGTCGGATTCCTTGGACATGTTATATCGGGAGAAGGTATAGCAGTAGATCCCACCAAGATTCAGTCAGTCACTGAATGGTTTGCACCCACTTCAGTTAGCAAGATCCGCAGTTTTCTTGGACTCACAGGATACTACCGTAGATTCATTGAGAATTTTTCCAAGATCGCGAAGCCCATGACAGAATTATTGAAGAAGGATATCAAGTTTAAATGGACGGAAGATTGTGAGGCAAGTTTCTAGGAGCTGAAGAAATGTTTGACTACAGCCCCAATGCTGACACTGCCAGATATACGTAAGGATTTTCAAGTGTATTGCGACACCTCTCGCTTAGGACTTGGAAGTGTGCTTATGTAGGACGGAAGAGTTGTTTCGTATGCCTCACGACAACTAAAACCACACGAGTTAAATTATGTCACGCATGATTTGGAACTAGCAGCCGTAGTGCATGCGTTGAAGACTTGGAGACATTACCTTATTGGAAACAATTGTGATGTGTACACGGATCATAAAAGTTTGAAGTACATTTTCACCCAGAAGGAACTGAACCCTAAGCCCAATCCATTCAACAAAGGACAAGTGAACCACGTTGACATGGAGGAGGTTGAAGATCAGCTAGACGCGGTTATAGGTAAGTTTTTGGTTAAGTCATTTACCGCTCTTGTTCTTTTTGATACTGGTGCATCTCATTCATACATATCAAGGGAATTCATGGATAAGTTTAAACTACCGACCCAAACCCTTAGGACCCCTCTGTTAGTAAGCTCACCTGGAGCAGAGTATATGGCTAGTCGATGGTGTGACCAGATACCCTTGACCATTGGCAACCATGTTTTTCCATCTGACCTAATTATCTTGGAGTCATAAGGATTGGATGTGATATTAGGAATGGACTGGATGTCAAAGTATGGAGGAAGCATTGACTATGTTAGTAAGTCAATTTGTCTCACCACCCTGGAGGGTAAAAGGATCATGTATGTATCTAGGCATGCGCCAAGAAGTAGCCAAGTAAATACCCTCAGGGAGTTGTTCAGGAAGAAGTGCCTGTAGTAAAGGATTACCCGGATGTTTTCCCAGAGGAGTTACCAGGCATGCCACCAGACCGAGATATTGAGTTTTTGATAGAGCTATTGCTAGGCACAGGGCCAATATCCAAGAGACCCTATAGGATGCCCGCGAATGATCTGGAGGAGATTAAGAAACAGATCAAGGAGTTATTGGAGAAAGGTTACATTCGACGGAGTTCATCACCATGGGGAGCCCCGGTGCTTTTGGTTGAGAAGAAGGATAAATCCCTAAGAATGGTTGTTGATTATCGAGCCTTGAATGAAGTGATGATTAAGAACAAGTTCCCATTGCCGATGATCAATGATCTGTTTGACCAACTACAAGGAGCTAAGGTGTTTTCGAAGATCGATATGCGATCAGGATATCATCAGTTGAAGATACGAGAAAAGGATATACCAAAGACAGCCTTTACCACATGGTACAGGCTATACAAATATACGGTCATGTCATTTGGACTGACTAACGCCCCTGCCTATTTCATGAGCATGATGAACAAAGTATTCATGGTATATTTGGATAAGTTTGTTGCGGTGTTCATTGATGATATAATGGTATATTCGAAGAACGGAGAGGAACACAAGGAGCGTTTGCGTTTAGTTCTCGAGAAACTCAGGGAACATCAGTTGTATGGCAAGTTCAGCAAATGCGAGTTTTGGTTGAAGGAAATCGGATTCCTTGGACATGTTATATCGGGAGAAGGTATAGCAGTAGATCCCACCAAAATTCAGTCAGTCGCTGAATGGTTGGCACCCACTTCAGTTAGCGAGATCCGCAGTTTTCTTGGACTCGCAGGATACTACGGTAGATTCATTGAGAATTTTTCCAAGATCGCGAAGCCCATGACAGAATTGTTGAAGAAGGATATCAAGTTTAAATGGACGGAAGATTGTGAGGCAAGTTTCCAGGAGCTGAAGAAACGGTTGACTACAGCCCCAGTGCTGACACTGCCAGATATACGTAAGGATTTTCAAGTGTATTGCGACGCCTCTCGCTTAGGACTTGGAAGTGTGCTTATGCAGGACGGAAGAGTTGTTTCGTATGCCTCATGACAACTAAAACCACACGAATTAAATTATGTCATGCATGATTTGGAACTAGCAGCCGTAGTGCATGCGTTGAAGACTTGGAGACATTACCTTATTGGAAACCATTGTGATGTGTACACGGATCATAAGAGTTTGAAGTACATTTTCACCCAGAAGGAACTGAACCCTAAGCCCAATCCATTCAACAAAGGACAAGTGAACCACGTTAACATGAAGGAGGTTGAAGATCAGCTAGACGCGGTTATAGGTAAGTTTTTGGTTAAGTCATTTACCGCTCTTGTTCTTTTTAATACTGGTGCATCATATTCATACATATCAAGGGAATTCGTAGATAAGTTTAAACTACCGACCCAAACCCTTAGGACCCCTCTGTCAGTAAGCTCACCTGGAGCAGAGTATATGTCTAGTCGATGGTGTGACCAGATACCCTTGACCATTGGCAACCATGTTTTTCCATCCGACCTAATTATCTTGGAGTCATAAGGATTGGATGTGATATTAGGAATGGACTGGATGTCAAAGTATGGAGGAAGCATTGACTATGTTATTAAGTCAATTTGTCACACCACCCCGGAGGGAAAAAGGATCAAGTATGTATCCAGGCATGCGCCAAGAAGTAGCCAAGTAAATACCCTCAGGGAGTTGTTCAGGAAGAAGTGCCTGTAGTAAAGGATTACCCGGATGTTTTCCCAGAGGAGTTACCAGGCATGCCACCAGACCGAGATATTGAGTTTTTGATAGAGCTATTGCTAGGCAGAGGGCCAATATCCAAGAGACCCTATAGGATGCCCGCGAATGATCTGGAGGAGATTAAGAAACAGATCATGGAGTTATTGGAGAAAGGTTACATTCGACGGAGTTCATCACCATGGGGAGCCCCAGTGCTTTTGGTTGAGAAGAAGGATAAATCCCTAAGAATGGTTGTTGATTATCGAGCCTTGAATGAAGTGATGATTAAGAACAAGTTCCCATTGCCGATGATCAATGATCTGTTTGACCAACTACAAGGAGCTAAGGTGTTTTTGAAGATCGATATGCGATCAGGATATCATCAGTTGAAGATACGAGAAAAGGATATACCAAAGACAGCCTTCACCACATGGTACGGGCTATACAAATATACGGTCATGTCATTTGGACTGACTAACGCCCCTGCCTATTTCATGAGCATGATGAACAAAGTATTGATGGAATATTTGGATAAGTTTGTTGTGGTGTTCATTGATGATATAATGGTATATTCGAAGAACGGAGAGGAACACAATGAGCATTTGCATTTAGTTCTCGAGAAACTCAGGGAACATCAGTTGTATGGCAAGTTCATCAAATGCGAGTTTTGGTTGAAGGAAGTCGGATTCCTTGGACATGTTATATCGGGAGAAGGTATAGCAGTAGATCCCACCAAGATTCAGTCAGTCACTGAATGGTTGGCACCCACTTCAGTTAGCGAGATCCGCAGTTTTCTTGGACTCGCAGGATACTACCATAGATTCATTGAGAATTTTTCCAAGATCGCGAAGCCCATGACAGAATTATTGAAGAAGGATATCAAGTTTAAATGGACGGAAGATTGTGAGGCAAGTTTCCAGGAGCTGAAGAAACGTTTCACTATAGCCCCAGTGCTGACACTGCCAGATATACGTAAGGATTTTCAAGTGTATTGCGACGCCTCTCGCTTAGGACTTGGAAGTGTGCTTATGCAGGACGGAAGAGTTGTTTCGTATGCCTCACGACAACTAAAACCACACGAGTTAAATTATGTCACGCATGATTTGGAACTAGCAGCCGTAGTGCATGCGTTGAAGACTTGGAGACATTACCTTATTGGAAACCATTGTGATGTGTACACGGATCATAAGAGTTTGAAGTACATTTTCACCCAGAAGGAACTGAACCCTAAGCCCAATCCATTCAACAAAGGACAAGTGAACCACGTTAACATGGAGGAGGTTGAAGATCAGCTAGACGCGGTTATAGGTAAGTTTTTGGTTAAGTAATTTACCGCTCTTGTTCTTTTTGATACTGGTGCATCACATTCATACATATCAAGGGAATTCGTGGATAAGTTTAAACTACCGACCCAAACCCTTAGGACCCCTCTATTAGTAAGCTCACCTGGAGCAGAGTATATGGCTTGTCGATGGTGTGACCAGATACCCTTGACCATTGGCAACCATGTTTTTCCATCCGACCTAATTATCTTGGAGTCATAAGGATTGGATGTGATATTAGGAATGGACTGGATGTCAAAGTATGGAGGAAGCATTGACTATGTTAGTAAGTCAATTTGTCTCACCACCCCGGAGGGAAAAAGGATCAAGTATGTATCCAGGCATGCGCCAAGAAGTAGCCAAGTAAATACCCTTAGGGAGTTGTTCAGGAAGAAGTGCCTATAGTAAAGGATTACCCGGATGTTTTCCCAGAGGAGTTACCAGGCATGCCACCAGACCGAGATATTGAGTTTTTGATAGAGCTATTGCCAGGCACAGGGCCAATATCCAAGAGACCCTATAGGATGCCCGCGAATGATCTGGAGGAGATTAAGAAACAGATCAAGGAGTTATTGGAGAAAGGTTACATTCGACGGAGTTCATCACCATGGGGAGCCCCGGTGCTTTTGGTTGAGAAGAAGGATAAATCCCTAAGAATGGTTGTTGATTATCGAGCCTTGAATGAAGTGATGATTAAGAACAAGTTCCCATTGCCGATGATCAATGATCTGTTTGACCAACTACAAGGAGCTAAGGTGTTTTCGAAGATCGATATGCGATCAGGATATCATCAGTTGAAGATACGAGAAAAGGATATACCAAAGACAGCCTTCACCACATGGTACGGGCTATACAAATATACGGTCATGTCATTTGGACTGACTAACACCCCTGCCTATTTCATGAGCATGATGAACAAAGTATTCATGGAATATTTGGATAAGTTTGTTGTGGTGTTCATTGATGATATAATGGTATATTCGAAGAATGGAGAGGAACACAATGAGCATTTGCATTTAGTTCTCAAGAAACTCAGGGAACATCAGTTGTATGGCAAGTTCAGCAAATGCGAGTTTTGGTTGAAGGAAGTCGGATTCCTTGGACATGTTATATCGGGAGAAGGTATAGCAGTAGATCCCACCAAGATTCAGTCAGTCACTGAATGGTTGACACCCACTTCAGGTAGCAAGATCCGTAGTTTTCTTGGACTCGCAGCATACTACCGTAGATTCATTGAGAATTTTTCCAAGATCGCGAAGCCCATGACAGAATTATTGAAGAAGGATATCAAGTTTAAATGGACGGAAGATTGTGAGGAAAGTTTCCAGGAGCTGAAGAAACGTTTGACTACAGCCCCAGTGTTGACTCTGCCAGATATACGTAAGGATTTTCAAGTGTATTGCGACGCCTCTCGCTTAGGACTTGGAAGTGTGCTTATGCAGGATGGAAGAGTTGTTTCGTATGCCTCACGACAACTAAAACCACACGAGTTAAATTATGTCACGCATGATTTGGAACTAGCAGCCATAGTGCATGCATTGAAGACTTGGAGACATTACCTTATTGGAAACAATTGTGATGTGTACACGGATCATAAGAGTTTGAAGTACATTTTCACCCAGAAGGAACTGAACCCTATGCCCAATCCATTCATCAAAGGACAAGTGAACCACGTTAACATGGAGGAGGTTGAAGATCAGCTAGACACGGTTATAGGTAAGTTTTTGGTTAAGTCATTTACCGCTCTTGTTCTTTTTGATACTGGTGCATCACATTCATACATATCAAGGGAATTCGTGGATAAGTTTAAACTACCGACCCAAACCCTTAGGACCCCTTTGTTAGTAAGCTCACCTAGAGCAGAGTACGTGGCTAGTCTATGGTGTGACCAGATACCCTTGACCATTGGAAACCATGTTTTTCCATCCGACCTAATTATCTTGGAGTCACAAGGATTGGATGTGATATTAGGAATAGACTGGATGTCAAAGTATGGAGGAAGCATTGACTGTGTTAGTAAGTCAATTTGTCTCACCACCCCGAAGGGAAAAAGGATCAAGTATGTATCCAGGCATGCGCCAAGAAGTAGCCAAGTAAATACCCTCAGGGAGTAGTTCAGGAAGAAGTGCCTGTAGTAAAGGATTACCCGGATGTTTTCCCAGAGGAGTTAGCAGGCATGCCACCAGACCGAGATATTGAGTTTTTGATAGAGCTATTGCCAGGCACAGGGCCAATATCCAAGAGACCCTATAGGATGCCCGCGAATAATCTGGAGGAGATTAAGAAATAGATCAAGGAGTTATTGGAGAAAGGTTACATTCGACGGAGTTCATCACCATGGGGAGCCCCGGTGCTTTTGGTTGAGAAGAAGGATAAATCCTATGAATGGTTGTTGATTATCGAGCCTTGAATGAAGTGACGATTAACAACAAGTACCCATTGCCGATGATCAATGATCTGTTTGACCAACTACAAGGAGCTAAGGTGTTTTCGAAGATCGATATGCGATCAGGATATCATCAGTTGAAGATACGAGAAAAGGATATACCAAAGACAGCCTTCACCACATGGTACAGGCTATACAAATATACGGTCATGTCATTTGGACTGACTAACGCCCCTGCCTATTTCTTGAGCATGATGAACAAAGTATTCATGGAATATTTGGATAAGTTTGTTGTGGTGTTCATTTATGATATAATGGTATATTCGAAGAACGGAGAGGAACACATGGAGCATTTGCGTTTAGTTCTCGAGAAACTCAGGGAACATCAGTTGTATGGCAAGTTCAGCAAATGCGAGTTTTGGTTGAAGGCAGTCGGATTCCTTGGACATGTTATATCGGGAGAAGTTATAGCAGTAGATCCCACCAAGATTCAGTCAGTCACTGAATGGTTGGCACCCACTTCAGTTAGCGAGATCCGTAGTTTTCTTGGACTCGCAGGATACTACCACAGATTCATTGAGAATTTTTCCAAGATCACGAAGCCCATGACAGAATTATTGAAGAAGGATATCAAGTTTAAATGGACGGAAGATTGTGAGGCAAGTTTCTAGGAGCTGAAGAAACGTTTGACTACAGCCCCAGTGCTGACACTGCCAGATATACGTAAGGATTTTCAAGTGTATTGCGATGCCTCTCGCTTAGGACTTGGAAGTGTGCTTATGCAGGACGGAAGAGTTGTTTCGTATGCCTCACGACAACTAAAACCACACGAGTTAAATTATGTCACGCATCATTTGGAACTAGCAGTCGTAGTGCATGCGTTGAAGACTTGGAGACATTACCTTATTTGAAACAATTGTGATGTGTACACGGATCATAAGAGTTTGAAGTACATTTTCACCCCGAAGGAACTGAATCCTAAGCCCAATCCATTCAATAAAGGACAAGTGAACCACGTTAACATGGAGGAGGTTGAAGATCAGCTAGACGCGGTTATAGGTAACTTTTTGGTTAAGTCATTTACCACTCTTGTTCTTTTTGATACTGGTGCATCGCATTCATACATATCAAGGGAATTCGTGGATAAGTTTAAACTACCGACCCAAACCCTTAGGACCCCTCTGTTAGTAAGCTCACCTGGAGCAGAGTATATAGCTAGTCGATGGTGTGACAAGATACCCTTGACCATTGGCAACCATGTTTTTCCATCCGACCTAATTATCTTGGAGTCATAAGGATTGGATGTGATATTAGGAATGGACTGGATGTCAAAGTATGGAGGAAGCATTGACTGTGTTAGTAAGTCAATTTGTCTCACCACCCCGAAGGGAAAAAGGATCAAGTATGTATCCAGGCATGCGCCAAGAAGTAGCCAAGTAAATACCCTCAGGGAGTAGTTCAGGAAGAAGTGCCTGTAGTAAAGGATTACCCGGATGTTTTCCCAGAGGAGTTACCAGGCATGCCACCAGACCGAGATATTGAGTTTTTGATAGAGCTATTGCCAGGCACAGGGCCAATATCCAAGAGACCCTATAGGATGCCCGCGAATGATCTGGAGGAGATTAAGAAACATATCAAGGAGTTATTGGAGAAAGGTTACATTCGACGGAGTTCATCACCATGGGGAGCCCCAGTGCTTTTGGTTGAGAAGAAGGATAAATCCCTAAGAATGGTTGTTGATTATCGAGCCTTGAATGAAGTGACAATTAAGAACAAGTACCCATTATCGATGATCAATGATCTGTTTGACCAACTGCAAGGAGCTAAGGTGTTTTCGAAGATCGATATGCGATCAGGATATCATCAGTTGAAGATACGAGAAAAGGATATACCAAAGACAGCCTTTACCACATGGTACGGGCGATACAAATATACGGTCATGTCATTTGGAATGACTAACGCCCCTGCCTATTTCATGAGCATGATGAACAAAGTATTCATGGAATATTTGGATAAGTTTGTTGTGGTGTTCATTGATGATATAATTGTATATTCGAAGAACGGAGAGGAACACAATGAGCATTTGCGTTTAGTTCTCTAGAAACTCAGGGAACATCAGTTGTATGGCAAGTTCAGCAAATGCGAGTTTTGGTTGAAGGAAGTCGGATTCCTTGGACATGTTATATCGGGAGAAGGTATAGCAGTAGATCCCACCAAAATTCAGTCAGTCACTGAATGGTTGGCACCCACTTCAGTTAGCAAGATCCGCAGTTTTCTTGGACTTGCAGGATACTACCATAGATTCATTGAGAATTTTTCCAAGATCGCGAAGCCCATGACAGAATTATTGAAGAAGGATATCAAGTTTAAATGGACGGAAGATTGTGAGGCAAGTTTCCAGGAGATGAAGAAACGTTTGACTACAGCCCCAGTGCTGACACTGCCAGATATACGTAAGGATTTTCAAGTGTATTGCGACGCCTCTCGCTTAGGACTTGGAAGTGTGCTTATGCAGGACAGAAGAGTTGTTTCGTATGCCTCACGACAACTAAAACCGCACGAGTTAAATTATGTCACGCATGATTTGGAACTAGCAGCCGTAGTGCATGCGTTGAAGACTTGGAGACATTACCTTATTGGAAACCATTGTGATGTGTACACGGATCATAAGAGTTTGAAGTACATTTTCACCCAGAAGGAACTGAACCCTAAGCCCAATCCATTCAACAAAGGATAAGTGAACCACGTTAACATGGAGGAGGTTGAAGATCAGCTAGACGCGGTTATAGGTAAGTTTTTGGTTAAGTCATTTACCGCTCTTGTTCTTTTTGATACGGGTGCATCACATTCATACATATCAAGGGAATTCGTGTATAAGTTTAAACTACCGACCCAAACCCTTAGGACCCCTCTGTTAGTAAGCTCACCTGGAGCAGAGTATATGGCTAGTCGATGGTGTGACCACATACCCTTGACCATTGGCAACCATGTTTTTCCATCTGACCTAATTATCTTGGAGTCACAAGGATTGGATGTGATATTAGGAATGGACTGGATGTCAAAGTATGGAGGAAGCATTGACTGTGTTAGTAAGTCAATTTGTCTCACCACCCTGGAGGGTAAAAGGATCAAGTATGTATCTAGGCATGCGCCAAGAAGTAGCCAAGTAAATACCCTCAGGGAGGTGTTCAGGAAGAAGTGCCTGTAGTAAAGGATTACCTGGATGTTTTCCGAGAGGAGTTACCAGGCATGCCACCAGACCGAGATATTGTGTTTTTGATAGAGCTATTGCCAGGCACAGGGCCAATATCCAAGAGACCCTATAGGATGCCCGCGAATGATCTGGAGGATATTAAGAAATAGATCAAGGAGTTATTGGAGAAAGGTTACATTCGACGGAGTTCATCACCATGGGGAGCCCCAGTGCTTTTGGTTGAGAAGAAGGATAAATCCTAAGAATGGTTGTTGATTATCGAGCCTTGAATGAAGTGACGATTAAGAACAAGTACCCATTGCCGATGATCAATGATCTGTTTGACCAACTGCAAGGAGTTAAGGTGTTTTCGAAGATCGATATGCGATCATGATATCATCGGTTGAAGATACGAGAAAAGGATATACCAAAGACAGCCTTCACCACATGGTACGGGCTATACAAATATACGGTCATGTCATTTGGACTAACTAACGCCCCTGCCTATTTCATGAGCATGATGAAAAAAGTATTCATGGAATATTTGGATAAGTTTGTTGTGGTGTTCATTTATGATATAATGGTATATTCGAAGAACGGAGAGGAACACAAGGAGCATTTGCATTTAGTTCTCGAGAAACTCAGGGAACATCAGTTGTATGGCAAGTTCAGCAAATGCGAGTTTTGGTTGAAGGAAGTCGGATTCCTTTCACATGTTATATCGGGAGAAGGTATAGCAGTAGATCCCACCAAGATTCAGTCAGTCACTGAATGGTTGGCACCCACTTTAGTTAGCGAGATCCGCAGTTTTCTTGGATTTGCAGGATACTACCGTAGATTCATTGAGAATTTTTCCAAGATCACGAAGCACATGATAGAGTTATTGAAGAAGGATATCAAGTTTAAATGGACGGAAGATTGTGAGGCAAGTTTCTTGGAGCTGAAGAAACATTTGACTACAGCCCCAGTGCTGACACTGCCAGATATATGTAAGGATTTTTAAGTGTATTGCGACGCCTCTCGCTTAGGACTTGGAAGTGTGCTTATGCAGGACGGAAGAGTTGTTTCGTATGCCTCACGACAACTAAAACCACACGAGTTAAATTATGTCACGCATGATTTGGAACTAGCAGTCGTAGTGCATGCGTTGAAGACTTGGAGACATTACCTTATTGGAAACAATTGTGATGTCTACATGGATCATAAGAGTTTGAAGTACATTTTCACCCAGAAGGAACTGAACCCTAAGCCCAATCCATTCAATAAAGGAAAAGTGAACCACGTTAACATGGAGGAGGTTGAAGATCAGCTAGACGCGGTTATAGGTAAGTTTTTGGTTAAGTCATTTACCGCTCTTGTTCTTTTTGATACTGGTGCATCGCATTCATACATATCAAGGGAATTCGTGGATAAGTTTAAACTACCGACCCAAACCCTTAGAACCCCTCTGTTAGTAAGCTCACCTGGAGCAGAGTATATAGCTAGTCGATGGTGTGACCAGATACCCTTGACCATTGGCAACCATGTTTTCCATCCGACCTAATTATCTTGGAGTCATAAGGATTGGATGTGATATTCGGAATGGACTGGATGTCAAAGTATGGAGGAAGCATTGACTATGTTAGTAAGTCAATTTGTCTCACCACCCCGGAGGGAAAAAGGATCAAGTATGTATCCAGGCATGCGCCAAGGAGTAGCCAAGTAAATACCCTTAGGGAGTTGTTCAGGAAGAAGTGCCTATAGTAAAGGATTACCCGGATGTTTTCCCAGAGGAGTTACCAGGCATGCCACCAGACCGAGATTTTGAGTTTTTGATAGAGCTATTGCCAGGCATAGGGCCAATATCCAAGAGACCCTATAGGATGCCTGCGAATGATCTGGAGGAGATTAAGAAACAGATCAAGGAGTTATTGGAGAAAGGTTACATTCAACGGAGTTCATCACCATGGGGAGCCCCGGTGCTTTTGGTTGAGAAGAAGGATAAATCCCTAAGAATGGTTGTTGATTATCGAGCCTTGAATGAAGTGATGATTAAGAACAAGTTCCCATTGCCGATGATCAATGATCTGTTTGACCAACTACAAGGAGCTAAGGTGTTTTCGAAGATCGATATGCGATCAGGATTTCATCAGTTGAAGATACGAGAAAAGGATATACCAAAGACAGCCTTCACCACATGGTACGGGCTATACAAATATACGGTCATGTCATTTGGACTGACTAACACCCCTGCCTATTTCATGAGCATGATGAACAAAGTATTCATGGAATATTTGGATAAGTTTGTTGTGGTGTTCATTGATGATATAATGGTATATTCGAAGAATGGAGAGGAACACAATGAGCATTTGCATTTAGTTCTCAAGAAACTCAGGGAACATCAGTTGTATGGCAAGTTTAGCAAATGCGAGTTTTGGTTGAAGGAAGTCGGATTCCTTGGACATGTTATATCGGGAGAAGGTATAGCAGTAGATCCCACCAAGATTCAGTCAGTCACTGAATGGTTGACACCCATTTCAGGTAGCAAGATCCGCAGTTTTCTTGGACTCGCAGCATACTACCGTAGATTCATTGAGAATTTTTCCAAGATCACGAAGCCCATGACAGAATTATTGAAGAAGGATATCAAGTTTAAATGGACGGAAGATTGTGAGGAAAGTTTCCAGGAGCTGAAGAAACGTTTGACTACAGCCCCAGTGTTGACTCTGCCAGATATACGTAAGGATTTTCAAGTGTATTGCGACGCCTCTCGCTTAGGACTTGAAAGTGTGCTTATGCAGGATGGAAGAGTTGTTTCGTATGCCTCACGACAACTAAAACCACACGAGTTAAATTATGTCACGCATGATTTGGAACTAGCAGCCGTAGTGCATGCATTGAAGACTTGGAGACATTACCTTATTGGAAACAATTGTGATGTGTACACGGATCATAAGAGTTTGAAGTACATTTTCACCCAGAAGGAACTGAACCCTAAGCCCAATCCATTCATCAAAGGACAAGTGAACCACGTTAACATGGAGGAGGTTGAAGATCAGCTAGACGCGGTTATAGGTAAGTTTTTGGTTAAGTCATTTACCGCTCTTGTTCTTTTTGATACTGGTGCATCACATTCATACATATCAAGGGAATTCGTGGATAAGTTTAAACTACCGACCCAAACCCTTAGGACCCCTTTGTTAGTAAGCTCACCTGGAGCAGAGTATGTGGCTAGTCTATGGTGTGACCAGATACCCTTGACCATTGGAAACCATGTTTTTCCATCCGACCTAATTATCTTGGAGTCACAAGGATTGGATGTGATATTAGGAATGGACTGGATGTCAAAGTATGGAGGAAGCATTGACTGTGTTAGTAAGTCAATTTGTCTCACCACCCCGAAGGGAAAAAGGATCAAGTATGTATCCAGGCGTACGCCAAGAAGTAGCCAAGTAAATACCCTCAGGGAGTAGTTCAGGAAGAAGTGCCTGTAGTAAAGGATTACCCGGATGTTTTCCCAGAGGAGTTAGCAGGCATGCCACCAGACCGAGATATTGAGTTTTTGATAGAGCTATTGCCAGGCACAGGGCCAATATCCAAGAGACCCTATAGGATGCCCGCGAATAATCTGGAGGAGATTAAGAAATAGATCAAGGAGTTATTGGAGAAAGGTTACATTCGACGGAGTTCATCACCATGGGGAGCCCCATTGCTTTTGGTTGAGAAGAAGGATAAATCCTATGAATGGTTGTTGATTATCGAGCCTTGAATGAAGTGACGATTAACAACAAGTACCCATTGCCGATGATCAATGATCTGTTTGACCAACTACAAGGAGCTAAGGTGTTTTCGAAGATCGATATGCGATCAGGATATCATCAGTTGAAGATACGAGAAAAGGATATACCAAAGACAGCCTTCACCACATGGTACAGGCTATACAAATATACGGTCATGTCATTTGGACTGACTAACGCCCCTGCCTATTTCATGAGCATGATGAACAAAGTATTCATGGAATATTTGGATAAGTTTGTTGTGGTGTTCATTTATGATATAATGGTATATTCGAAGAATGGAGAGGAACACAAGGAGCATTTGCGTTTAGTTCTCGAGAAACTCAGGGAACATCAGTTGTATGGCAAGTTCAGCAAATGCGAGTTTTGGTTGAAGGCAGTCGGATTCCTTGGACATGTTATATCGGGAGAAGTTATAGCAGTAGATCCCACCAAGATTCAGTCAGTCACTGAATGGTTGGCACCCACTTCAGTTAGCGAGATCCGTAGTTTTCTTGGACTCGCAGGATACTACCACAGATTCATTGAGAATTTTTCCAAGATCACGAAGCCCATGACAGAATTATTGAAGAAGGATATCAAGTTTAAATGGACGGAAGATTGTGAGGCAAGTTTCTAGGAGCTGAAGAAACGTTTGACTACAGCCCCAGTGCTGACACTGCCAGATATACGTAAGGATTTTCAAGTGTATTGCGATGCCTCTCGCTTAGGACTTGGAAGTGTGCTTATGCAGGACGGAAGAGTTGTTTCGTATGCCTCACGACAACTAAAACCACACGAGTTAAATTATGTCACGCATCATTTGGAACTAGCAGTCGTAGTGCATGCGTTGAAGACTTGGAGACATTACCTTATTGGAAACAATTGTGATGTGTACACGGATCATAAGAGTTTGAAGTACATTTTCACCCCGAAGGAACTGAATCCTAAGCCCAATCCATTCAATAAAGGACAAGTGAACCACATTAACATGGAGGAGGTTGAAGATCAGCTAGACGCGGTTATAGGTAACTTTTTGGTTAAGTCATTTACCACTCTTGTTCTTTTTGATACTGGTGCATCGCATTCATACATATCAAGGGAATTCGTGGATAAGTTTAAACTACCGACCCAAACCCTTAGGACCCCTCTGTTAGTAAGCTCACCTGGAGCAGAGTATATAGCTAGTCGATGGTGTGACAAGATACCCTTGACCATTGGCAACCATGTTTTTCCATCCGACCTAATTATCTTGGAGTCATAAGGATTGGATGTGATATTAGGAATGGACTGGATGTCAAAGTATGGAGGAAGCATTGACTGTGTTAGTAAGTCAATTTGTCTCACCACCCCGAAGGGAAAAAGGATCAAGTATGTATCCAGGCATGCGCCAAGAAGTAGCCAAGTAAATACCCTCAGGGAGTAGTTCAGGAAGAAGTGCCTGTAGTAAAGGATTACCCGGATGTTTTCCCAGAGGAGTTACCAGGCATGCCACCAGACCGAGATATTGAGTTTTTGATAGAGCTATTGCCAGGCACAGGGCCAATATCCAAGAGACCCTATAGGATGCCCGCGAATGATCTGGAGGAGATTAAGAAACATATCAAGGAGTTATTGGAGAAAGGTTACATTCGACGGAGTTCATCACCATGGGGAGCCCCAGTGCTTTTGGTTGAGAAGAAGGATAAATCCCTAAGAATGGTTGTTGATTATCGAGCCTTGAATGAAGTGACAATTAAGAACAAGTACCCATTATCGATGATCAATGATCTGTTTGACCAACTGCAAGGAGCTAAGGTGTTTTCGAAGATCGATATGCGATCAGGATATCATCAGTTTAAGATACGAGAAAAGGATATACCAAAGACAGCCTTTACCACATGGTACGGGCGATACAAATATACGGTCATGTCATTTGGACTGACTAACGCCCCTGCCTATTTCATGAGCATGATGAACAAAGTATTCATGGAATATTTGGATAAGTTTGTTGTGGTGTTCATTGATGATATAATTGTATATTCGAAGAACGGAGAGGAACACAATGAGCATTTGCGTTTAGTTCTCTAGAAACTCAGGGAACATCAGTTGTATGGCAAGTTCAGCAAATGCGAGTTTTGGTTGAAGGAAGTCGGATTCCTTGGACATGTTATATCGGGAGAAGGTATAGCAGTAGATCCCACCAAAATTCAGTCAGTCACTGAATGGTTGGCACCCACTTCAGTTAGCAAGATCCGCAGTTTTCTTGGACTTGCAGGATACTACCATAGATTCATTGAGAATTTTTCCAAGATCGCGAAGCCCATGACAGAATTATTGAAGAAGGATATCAAGTTTAAATGGACGGAAGATTGTGAGGCAAGTTTCCAGGAGATGAAGAAACGTTTGACTACAGCCCCAGTGCTGACACTGCCAGATATACGTAAGGATTTTCAAGTGTATTGCGACGCCTCTCGCATAGGACTTGGAAGTGTGCTTATGCAGGACAGAAGAGTTGTTTCGTATGCCTCACGACAACTAAAACCGCATGAGTTAAATTATGTCACGCATGATTTGGAACTAGCAGCCGTAGTGCATGCGTTGAAGACTTGGAGACATTACCTTATTGGAAACCATTGTGATGTGTACACGGATCATAAGAGTTTGAAGTACATTTTCACCCAGAAGGAACTGAACCCTAAGCCCAATCCATTCAACAAAGGATAAGTGAACCACGTTAACATGGAGGAGGTTGAAGATCAGCTAGACGCGGTTATAGGTAAGTTTTTTGTTAAGTCATTTACCGCTCTTGTTCTTTTTGATACGGGTGCATCACATTCATACATATCAAGGGAATTCGTGTATAAGTTTAAACTACCGACCCAAACCCTTAGGACCCCTCTGTTAGTAAGCTCACCTGGAGCAGAGTATATGGCTAGTCGATGGTGTGACCACATACCCTTGACCATTGGCAACCATGTTTTTCCATCTGACCTAATTATCTTGGAGTCACAAGGATTGGATGTGATATTAGGAATGGACTGGATGTCAAAGTATGGAGGAAGCATTGACTGTGTTAGTAAGTCAATTTGTCTCACCACCCTGGAGGGTAAAAGGATCAAGTATGTATCTAGGCATGCGCCAAGAAGTAGCCAAGTAAATACCCTCAGGGAGTTGTTCAGGAAGAAGTGCCTGTAGTAAAGGATTACCTGGATGTTTTCCCAGAGGAGTTACCAGGCATGCCACCAGACCGAGATATTGTGTTTTTGATAGAGCTATTGCCAGGCACAGGGCCAATATCCAAGAGACCCTATAGGATGCCCGCGAATGATCTGGAGGATATTAAGAAATAGATCAAGGAGTTATTGGAGAAAGGTTACATTCGACGGAGTTCATCACCATGGGGAGCCCCAGTGCTTTTGGTTGAGAAGAAGGATAAATCCTAAGAATGGTTGTTGATTATCGAGCCTTGAATGAAGTGACGATTAAGAACAAGTACCCATTGCCGATGATCAATGATCTGTTTGACCAACTGCAAGGAGTTAAGGTGTTTTCGAAGATCGATATGCGATCATGATATCATCGGTTGAAGATACGAGAAAAGGATATACCAAAGACAGCCTTCACCACATGGTACGGGCTATACAAATATACGGTCATGTCATTTGGACTAACTAACGCACCTGCCTATTTCATGAGCATGATGAAAAAAGTATTCATGGAATATTTGGATAAGTTTGTTGTGGTGTTCATTTATGATATAATGGTATATTCGAAGAACGGAGAGGAACACAAGGAGCATTTGCGTTTAGTTCTCGAGAAACTCAGGGAACATCAGTTGTATGGCAAGTTCAGCAAATGCGAGTTTTGGTTGAAGGAAGTCGGATTCCTTGGACATGTTATATCGGGAGAAGGTATAGCAGTAGATCCCACCAAGATTCAGTCAGTCACTGAATGGTTGGCACCCACTTTAGTTAGCGAGATCCGCAGTTTTCTTGGATTTGCAGGATACTACCGTAGATTCATTGAGAATTTTTCCAAGATCACGAAGCACATGATAGAGTTATTGAAGAAGGATATCAAGTTTAAATGGACGGAAGATTGTGAGGCAAGTTTCTTGGAGCTGAAGAAACATTTGACTACAGCCCCAGTGCTGACACTGCCAGATATATGTAAGGATTTTCAAGTGTATTGCGACGCCTCTCGCTTAGGACTTGGAAGTGTGCTTATGCAGGACGGAAGAGTTGTTTCGTATGCCTCACGACAACTAAAACCACACGAGTTAAATTATGTCACGCATGATTTGGAACTAGCAGTCGTAGTGCATGCGTTGAAGACTTGGAGACATTACCTTATTGGAAACAATTGTTATGTCTACACGGATCATAAGAGTTTGAAGTACATTTTCACCCAGAAGGAACTGAACCCTAAGCCCAATCCATTCAATAAAGGAAAAGTGAACCACGTTAACATGGAGGAGGTTGAAGATCAGCTAGACGCGGTTATAGGTAAGTTTTTGGTTAAGTCATTTACCGCTCTTGTTCTTTTTGATACTGGTGCATCGCATTCATACATATCAAGGGAATTCGTGGATAAGTTTAAACTACCGACCCAAACCCTTAGGACCCCTCTGTTAGTAAGCTCACCTGGAGCAGAGTATATAGCTAGTCGATGGTGTGACCAGATGCCCTTGACCATTGGCAACCATGTTTTCCATCCGACCTAATTATCTTGGAGTCATAAGGATTGGATGTGATATTCGGAATGGACTGGATGTCAAAGTATGGAGGAAGCATTGACTATGTTAGTAAGTCAATTTGTCTCACCACCCCGGAGGGAAAAAGGATCAAGTATGTATCCAGGCATGCGCCAAGAAGTAGCCAAGTAAATACCCTCAGGGAGTAGTTTAGGAAGAAGTGCCTATAGTAAAGGATTACCCGGATGTTTTCCCAGAGGAGTTACCAGGCATGCCACCAGACCGAGATATTGAGTTTTTGATAGAGCTATTGCCAGGCATAGGGCCAATATCCAAGAGACCCTATAGGATGCCCGCGAATAATCTGGAGGAGATTAAGAAATAGATCAAGGAGTTATTGGAGAAAGGTTACATTCGATGGAGTTCATCACCATGGGGAGCCCCAGTGCTTTTGGTTGAGAAGAAGGATAAATCCCTAAGAATGGTTGTTGATTATCGAGCCTTGAATGAAGTGATGATTAAGAACAAGTTCCAATTGCCGATGATCAATTATCTGTTTGACCAACTACAAGGAGCTAAGGTGTTTTCGAAGATCGATATGCGATCAGGATATCATCAGTTGAAGATACGAGAAAAGGATATACCAAAGACAGCCTTCACCACATGGTACGGGCTATAAAAATATACGGTCATGTCATTTGGACTGACTAACGCCCCTGCCTATTTCATGAGCATGATGAACAAAGTATTCATGGAATATTTGGATAAGTTTGTTGTGGTGTTCATTTATGATATAATGGTATATTCGAAGAACGGAGAGGAACACAAGGAGCATTTGCGTTTAGTTCTCGAAAAACTCAGGGAACATCAGTTGTATGGCAAGTTCAGCAAATGCGAGTTTTGGTTGAAGGAAGTCGGATTCCTTAGACATGTTATATCGGGAGAAGGTATAGCAGTAGATCCCACCAAGATTCAGTCAGTCACTGAATTGTTGGCACCCACCTCAGTTAGCGAGATCCACAGTTTTCTTGGACTCGCAGGATACTACCGTAGATTCATTGAGAATTTTTCCAAGATCGCGAAGCCCATGACAGAATTATTGAAGAAGGATATCAAGTTTAAATGGACGGAAGATTGTGAGGCAAGTTTCCAGAAGCTGAAGAAACGTTTGACTACAGCCCCAGTGCTGACACTGCCAGATATACTTAAGGATTTTCAAGTGTATTGCGACGCCTCTCGCTTAGGACTTGGAAGTGTGCTTATGCAGGACGGAAGAGTTGTTTCGTATGCCTCACGACAACTAAAACCACATGAGTTAAATAATGTCACGCATCATTTGGAACTAGCAGTCGTAGTGCATGCGTTGAAGACATGGAGACATTACCTTATTGGAAACCATTGTGATGTGTACACGGATCATAAGAGTTTGAAGTACATTTTCACCCAGAAGGAACTGAACCCTAAGCCCAATCCATTCAACAAAGGAAAAGTGAACCACGTTAACATGGAGGAGGTTGAAGATCAGCTAGACGTGGTTATAGGTAAGTTTTTGGTTAAGTCATTTACCGCTCTTGTTCTTTTTGATACTGGTGCATCACATTCATACATATCAAGGGAATTCGTGGATAAGTTTAAACTACCGACCCAAACCCTTTGGACCCCTCTATTAGTAAGCTCACCTGGAGCAGAGTATATGCCTAGTCGATGGTGTGACCAGATACCCTTGACCATTGGCAACCATGTTTTTCCATCCGACCTAATTATCTTGGAGTCACAAGGATTGGATGTGATATTAGGAATGGACTGGATGTCAAAGTATGGAGGAAGCATTGACTATGTTAGTAAGTCAATTTGTCTCACCACCCGGAGGGAAAAAGGATCAAGTATGTATCCAGGCATGCGCCAAGAAGTAGCCAAGTAAATACCCTCAGGGAGTTGTTCAGGAAGAAGTGCCTGTAGTAAACGATTACCCGGATGTTTTCCCAGAGGAGTTACTAGGCATGCCACCAGACCGAGATATTGAGTTTTTAATAGAGCTATTGCCAGGTACAGGGCCAATATCCAAGAGACCCTATAGGATGCCCGCGAATGATCTGGAGGAGATTAAGAAACAGATCAAGGAGTTATTGGAGAAAGGTTACATTCGACGGAGTTCATCACCATGGGGAGCCCCAATGCTTTTGGTTGAGAAGAAGGATAAATCCCTAAGAATGGTTTTTGTTTATCGAGCCTTGAATGAAGTGACGATTAAGAACAAGTACCCATTGCCGATGATCAATGATCTGTTTGACCAACTGCAAGGAGCTAAGGTGTTTTCGAAGATCGACATGCGATCAGGATATCATCAGTTGAAGATACGAGAAAAGGATATACCAAAGACAGCCTTCACCACATGGTACGGGCTATACAAATATACGGTCATGTCATTTGGACTGACTAACGCCCCTGCCTATTTCATGAGCATGATGAACAAAGTATTCATGGAATATTTGGATAAGTTTGTTGTGGTGTTCATTGATGATATAATGGTATATTCGAAGAATGGAGAGGAACACAAGGAGCATTTGCGTTTTGTTCTCGAGAAACTCAGGGAACATCAGTTGTATGGCAAGTTCAGCAAATGCGAGTTTTGGTTGAAGGAAGTCGGATTCCTTGGACATGTTATATCGGGAGAAGGTATAGCAGTAGATCCCACCAAGATTCGGTTAGTCACTAAATGGTTGGCACCCACTTCAGTTAGCGAGATCCGCAGTTTTCTTGGACTCGCAGGATACTACCGTAGATTCATTGAGATTTTTTCCAAGATCGCGAAGCCCATGACAGAATTATTGAAGAAGGATATCAAGTTTAAATGGACGGAAGATTGTGAGGCATGTTTCCAGGAGCTGAAGAAACGTTTGACTACAGCCCCAGTGCTGACACTGCCAGATATACGTAAGGATTTTCAAGTGTATTGCGACGCCTCTCGCTTAGGACTTGGAAGTGTGCTTATGCAGGACGGAAGAGTTGTTTCGTATGCCTCATGACAACTAAAACCACACGAGTTAAATTATGTCACGCATCATTTGGAACTAGCAGTCGTAGTGCATGCATTGAAGACTTGGAGACATTACCTTATTGGAAACCATGGTGATGTGCACACGGATCATAAGAGTTTGAAGTACATTTTCTCCCAGAAGGAACTGAACCCTAAGCCCAATCCATTCAACAAAAGACAAGTGAACCACGTTAACATGGAGGAGGTTGAAGATCAGCTAGACGCGGTTATAGGTAAGTTTTTGGTTAAGTCATTTACGGCTCTTGTTCTTTTTGATACTGGTGCATCACATTCATACATATCAAGGGAATTCGTGGATAAGTTTAAACTACCGACCCAAACCCTTAGGACCTGTCAGGACCCCGACTCAATGCCACATTGATCTAGCATGTAACACCTCATATCACTTTGCGGCCTCACGCACGGTATTCCCACGGGTGTCGCCTTACCTTTGCCCGGGACCGTTTGCGCCTTTTGGCACACGTATATGACAGTGTCGCTAGCATCCATATGATAAGGAGCCCGGGCTGACATGGCTAGTCGTAAACCCAAAGTGGCACAAACTTACAGGGACAGGCATCCATGACCCAGCATCGAACGTGTCGGTCATCAGCGAGTGAACCCAGGCTGTAGCACTGGGCTAGCAGGACTCCGGTGAACCGGGCTGTAGCGGCTAACAGGACTCCGGTATTCATCGCGTGACATTTCCCCGAAGGGACAGACACAGGAACGAAGAAGGACACATGCCGGCCAGCCTAAGTGTTCGGGAGCAGTAGCAAGCTACCATGGCTCAGTGGAAACACTAGGAGACATTTCCCGGTAAGAGAGGCTACTAAAGATAAACAACTAGATGGTCAGATCCCACACATACCAAGCATTTCAATAGCATACACACAATATGCTCGATATGTGCAAATACGACATGGCATCACAACATGACTCTGCGACTCAAGTAATTTATTCATTAGGCTCCGAGGAGCGAGATATTACAAACATAGGCCTCATGACCCAACATTCAGAGCATACAAGTCAAAGCACAAGCGGAAGCTATCATGTCTGAGTACAGACAACTATAAATGAAAAAGGCTGAGAAGCCTGACTATCTACCATATCCTGCCGAGGGCACAAGATCGTAGCTGAGGTAACAAGCTAAACGTCGAAGTCCACACGGAACTACTAGTGAGACTGAAGTCTCTCTGCAAAACATAAAATAGGCAAACGTGAGTACAAATGTACCCAGCAAGACTTACATCAGATCTATCTACATATGCATCATTATCAACAAGGGGGTGCTGGGGTTTAACTGCAGCAAGCCAGCTTTGACTCGGTGGCTATCCTAAACTACGACTGCAAGCAACTCTTTTGAGGTGGCGCACACGAGTCCACATATTCACCATATCAATACACCACTATGGATCCGCTCCCGTCTCCCTACGAGAACGCCATCCATAGCACTCACGCTTATCTTGCGTATTTTAGAGTATCCACTTTCACTTGTCTATGAACTGATATAAGCAACCCAGAAGTCCTTTTCCGCGGACACGGCTATTCGAATAGATGATGTTAACCCTGCAGGGGTGTACTTCTTCACACACGCTCTCACCACTTACCGCCGTTTACACGACATGTACTCGGCAACCTTCAAGCGGAAGCCCAACGTGGGTGTCGGCCACGACCTACCTAATCACCTAAGTCTCTAGTCCAGGTTTATCGCCTATTCGGGTTCCATCCATGAGGAGATCCGGCTGGAGTTTCGCTCACAGCCCCAAACGATGTGTACAGGGTTCCGTGACACCAAATGGGCGCCCGGTTTACCCGGCCACGTGCCTACCGCATCACAGCCCACCCCTACGGTCAGCGCTGCGCACGGCCTCCAGCATACTACAAACACCAGAAACTACTTGCAACTCCTGGACAGAGGACAAGGGTGATCAAGAAGCCGAGAGGGTCCATTGGTTTCGGGCCCAATGCGTGGTAGTAGCTGAATCATGGATCACAAACACAGAACTCAGTTACTGAGGACGGCTGCAATGAGACAACCCACCATGTACTCCTACATGGCCTCTCACCGCTACCTTTACCAAATCGTGTTCACACGCTTAGCTCACACACCGTAGGACATGTTCACACACCTCTGATTCATCCCGGATGAATCAGACCTGACTCGACTCTAAGCAGTAGCAGGCATGACAAACAAGCATGAATGAGTAGGCACAACAGGGCTCAAACAACTCCTACTCATGCTAGTGGGTTTCATCTATCTACTGTGGCAATGACAGGTCATGCAAAGGATAAAGGGGTTCAGCTACCGCAGCAAGTAACAGATGAATCGTTGTTGTCCTAATGCAGTAAAAGAGAGCAGGAGCGAGAGAGTGGGATTGTATCGGAATGAACAAGGGGTTTTGCTTGCCTGGCACTTCTGAAGATAACATTGAGTCTTCATCAGTGTCAACGATCACATCATCGGTATCACGTCTATCGAGAGGGGACAAATACCGGCAACACAGAAGGGAACACAATCAATGCAATGCACAATATGATGCATGATCATGACATGGCAAAATGAATGTGTTTTGAGCTAATGCAACTAAAACCAGATTAAATGAAGTTGGTTTGAATCCAAGATTCAAATTCAAACTCCATATGTGGATATTTAAATGCCCTTTATATGATTTGTGCTAAACAGCAGCTATAAGTTGTTCTAACATGCATGAAAATGGTACAGATGGATTCCTTGAATTTTTCTGATAATTTTTCATATATAATTTATTTCATTTGGAGTTACGGTTAATTTTCTATGATTTTTAGAAGTTATAGGCATTTTCTGGAATTTCAGAATTAAATTAAATCCAGAAAACATTACTGCGTCAGCATGATGTTGGCATGATGTCAGCAAGTCAACAGGGGCCGACTCGGGTCAAACCTGACCAGTGGGGCCCACTGGTCAGTGACTACGGCTAATCCTAATATAATTTAAACCTAACCTAGTTTAATTAGTCGGCCCGGGCCCGCATGTCAGTGAGTCAGTGGCTTAATTAAACTTAGTTATTAATTTAACCAAAGGTTAGCAGGGGACGGGCCCACACGTCAGTGACCCAGGGGGGTCAAATCCCTGGTCAACCCGGCTAATCCACCGGCGTCTAACCGCCGGCAACGACCAGACGCGGCGGTGGCTCGCCGGAATGGCTGCTCCGGCGCCCATTCGATGCGCGGAGGGGTTCTACAGGGAGCTCGAGCTCGTGCGCATCCAATGGAGCAAGCCAAAGGAGTTGGGGTTGGCTGTGGCGTCGGCAGCGGCGAGGGAGGCGGCGGCCGGAGTTCGGGCGAGGTCGGGGTTGGCGTTAGGGGGCACGGGAGGGGAAGCTAGTGTGTGTGTTAGGTTCCTGGTGAGGTGTGGAGCATGTTGCCGTGCTCGGTAGCTAGCTCCGGTGGCTCTGGCCTTGTCCGCGTCATCGCCGGCGGCGAGGAGCTCACGGCCCCGGTGGAAAGGGCGGCTAGCATGCGGGAACGAGTGCGGGGAGGAGGGGAAATGGAAGAGGAGCTCACATAGACCCTGTAGAGGTGGACGGCGAGCTTGAGGGAGGCCGGACGGCGACGAATTTGACGACGGCGATCCTCGGTGGCCGAGGAGGGGAAAAAGCGTCGGGGCGGTGCTTCGGGGCTCTTCCGGTCACGTGGCTCGGTGAGGGGGTTGGCGACGAGGTGCAGGAGCTCGGGAGCACGTCGGGGAGGAGAGGGGGTGGCGGTGGCCGCGAGGGAGCTCGTCGATGGCGGCGGCTCCGTTTGGTCCGGGCGAGAGAGAGGGAGCAGAGGAGAGAGGGGATGCAGCGGGGGAGGAAGAGGAGCGAGGGGATACGAGGCCTCGTCGTGGCGTCGCTAGGGAGGCCGGGGGGAAGCAGGAGGTGGCCGGGAAGCAGGAGGTGGCTGGGGCGCGTGGCCGCGCGCGCCGGGCGCGTGCCCGTCCTCCTGGCAGGGAGGAAGACGACAGGGGAGGAAGTGGAGATGGGCTGGGCCGGCTGAGCCGCGCTGGAGGAGCTGGGCCAGGTAAGTGGGCTGAGGTGAGCGCCAGGTAGTCCTCTGCTCTGTTTTATATTTATTTTTTCTATTCTGTTTATTTTTTATTTAATTTATTTTGCCACTGTTTTGAATTTAAAATAATTCAAACAATGCCAAAACTCCTCTGAATATTTTATATTGCTAGATGGACTTTTCCAAAAGCTTATAAAATATTTCAGGGGTATTTGAAATTATATTCTAATTATATGAATATAATTCAAATTCAAATAGCTAATGAATTAAATCCAAAGTCCCAAAAATAAATCCTTAAGAATGTTCAATATTTTGGTTGGGACCAGAACCCTTACCAAAAATTATCAAACATTTAAGAAGAGCATTTTGGAGCAATGAATGAGATTTCTAGGGTTTTGCCCCTCTTTTATTTAAGTTTTTGAGGCTTCCAAAATTCCCTCAGTTCAAATTTTCAGAATTTAAACATGATGCACACATGAGCTAGCCTAGAGCACTACCAGCAGCTAGGGATGTGACAACTCACCCCCACTAAACAAGAATCTCGTCTCGAGATTCAAGCGTAGGGTAGGATGAAGGGGAAACGCAAACTAGTACAATCTTCACGATCCAGGTTGCACTTCAAATGAACATTGATTTGAACACCATCTTTGTCTTGTCGTCTTGCTCTGAGAACTTCAGCTAATCATGACAAGAAGTGGAAAGGAAAACTCTAGAAGGATCGGTCTTCTCGAAGGTCGAACAACTCAGGATTAACTCACGGAATGAGACTTAGAACCATCTCTCGGGTTGAGACACGAGATACACATCAAGAGGGGTGGAAAGAAACGGATGACGAAGGTTCACTAGGTGGACAATAATTCCACACTTAAGAAGGTGGTAAACGATTGTCAACGTAGCGAGGAGTTAAGTTGACATGACACCATAATGATGCACCTTAGGGAATGTGACTCGAAGATATATCCCCTTAAGTGGCAAAAAGAATTACCTTTGATATAGAGATCATTGAGACTCTCTATATCAGCCTAAGGCAAATCACAGCAATCGATTGGCGGGGGTTGGTAGAATGGCATACTCGGACTTGGATGATGTGGATTACCTTGTTGAAGACAATGTAATGGATGAATTTGCTTACCACCGGAAATGGAAGAGACCCATGGTAGAATGGCACATTGGTGGTGCAAGCTGGGAACAAAATGCAAATGCTGGGAATGATTCTGGTAACTGGGGAAGAACCCAACAATAGAGGGTGAATTCACTGTTTGAAAAGGTCATAGCATTGCCGAGGAAACTGAGAGCAAACCCAGTTAGTGCCGATGATAACACCTAGCGCTTGTGCGTGCTCTCAAGAACTTGAGCATTTCCATATTCATCAAGGTTTTACCAACATCCGCGTCAAGGATCCTGGCAACACAACATACCACCATGATGAACAACGATGGACGATGCAGATGCATAGGAAGATAACATCAACTCAGATTTTATCCTAGCGAGGCCAAGGAAACAAAATCTGGATGATCGACCGAGAGACATTTAGCACTCCGCTTCTAATGTTCTCCTTGATGTGCTAGTGTAATCCAATCATTGAAATGGTTTGGTAACTAGACATCAAGTAAAAGGTCGGACTTCGGGAGCAATAGAATCCATAAGGAACAGTTACGGAGGTAAATCCTACGAAATCCTTATGGGAAGGTGGCCAACTTCCTCAAATAGGATACTATAATAACAGGTCTACCGGAAGGTTGTGTTGGCCACGACATCCACTTTACCGGTTATTGCACGACCAATATTATAATTCTTGGGAAATATTCCAACCATCATATCTGCCTGAGATTCAGATCTGGTTGGTGTCAGGATATTCCAGACTCATCGAGTCTAGGAAGAAAAACGGAAGTTTGCAACACAAATCGACGAGATGACGTTGCGAGATTCTCGGGGAATGAACTACGATAGCAAGCTCCAAAACATGAGCTGGTTCTGCTACAAACATGTGAACACGTTGTCCCAGACAAGCATGCCCTCATGGTAGTCTTACAATAAAACACTACCGAGTTCAGGAGGGGGAACCATCAACGAGGGTATCGAAGTCTTGTGCATTACCATGGATTAACACTTAACTCCTTTTCTCGAACAAATCAGTCAGTGGCTTGGGGTGCTACGGAACACATATAGAATGGAGGTTGCAAGTCTCCGAACCACAGAATACTTTCGCACGTATGCATGACTGATTTGGGATGATTCCAAAGGAAACAACATTGACTTTCTCGAATCCACGGCGGCAACTTTCACCAAATGCACGTGTATAAGAGGAAGTCACTCCTTTCATCAAACAAATACTTCATGAGCTAGCATGAAGAAAATGCTTTCAAAAGTTTCCAACACTAGCTTAATGTTCAACAACATCATGGAGGAGATAAGGATGTTGCCAATGGGCTCAACAACAATTCATCTAGGTTTCCTTTTAACAGGAATTCCATAGTTAAGTGAACACGGTGATAGCATTGGTCAGACCAAAGATGTAATGGTGTATGCTCGAGGGATCAACCACGAGTAGGACAACATTACGAGCATCGTTGGTACTGATTTGATTTGACGATAGCCCACACTCAAATCAAGGGATTGACAAGACAATAGGTCCAGCAACTGATCATAGGGACCAATCGATGAAGATATCATCTTCTTTCAACACACACTACACAAGAATATCCCTTTGGAACGAACTAAGTCAGGCAAGCTTTTATCTTCCAACTCTCCAAGTTGTCGTTTAGCTTAACCAACTAGCTCAGGGGTATCCAACACGGATTCTTGGAGAAAGGGTGGTTTACAATAAACCAACTTGATCACGAGCTCAACATAGCGGTCAGGTGACAACCTGGTAGTACTTCCGAGAAGATCTTCGGAAAATCACGAACCACCGATATGTTACTAAGCTCGAGATCAATCTTGCTTTTCAGGGCAAGATGATATGATCAAATGAGCGAGGACTTGACAAAATCCTAACTCATCAATCAAAGAGTGCACCAGGAAATAAGGACTAGGCAGCACGATCAATCTTAGAATGGTGATTCAATAACCAACATACTAAGAATAAAATTATTATCCTTTAACTACCAAGCAACGAGGTTGCTAGGAGTATTGATTTCACACATCACAATTCATTTGTCGGTATTCCGGTTGCATCAACACGAGGGCCGAGGAATGACTAATGATGGTGAGAAGTATCACTACGTCAAAATTCATGAGAGTTGGTGCAGTTCTCATGACAATTCTGACATAAAGGGGGTAATACTCCAAGGTAGAACAGAACCAAAAGCTGGATTGGCATTTGATCTGCGGAATACAACTATTTTGACCCAATCCTAGATATGGATGAGGTACTGGAGTTTGTTTCTCCTAGTCATTCAGGACGGAATGGCTTGACGGGCCACAAGAGTAATAGGCATCGACAAACGAACGCACGCATACTCTTGACTATCAATTGATAGACGAAGGTCAGTAGACAACTAAAGAGGGACAACTCAAAGGAACATATAACTTTCTGAGTTGCGGATGCATAAATTAGTATGTCGAACCGAGTTCAACATAATTCTTCTGGATAACCCATGCAGAAAGGTAGAACTGGCAGAGTCACGATTTATGAATGGAGAACTCCTCAAGAGTACTCTAATTGTGATCTTTTGATCCAATAAACATCTGCCATAAGCGGTTCATAGTATTTGGAAGAAGGAAATACCACGGACCTCGAGGACCATCGCAAAGTTACTAATATCCTAAAGGAACTAGCAAACACTATCAACATGAAGTAGGTAGAGTGAATCTCGGGTTCAAGAACCCAGGAATAGAATGCCTACTAACTAAATGGCATCACAGGATGCTTTCGATAATAAAGGCCAGAATCTTCACACTGGGAACACAAAATGTTGCTAGATTACTAGGTGACTCCCTAAAACACCTAGGGTCATGATAATTATTCCAACATATATGTCAAGGTAACGGAGTACCTCAACTCACTGATCAGTGTGGTTAATCTGGCCCATGGGAACATTGAAACAGGAAGAAAGGATTTGCAAATGCATCAGACTACTTAGAAACCTGGGATGACTCGGACAGCATAACGGCTGTAAATGCTCAGAAAAGATTTGAGACATTCACAAAAATGGTGGCATAACCACTCAGAAGCACAATATCAAGGTTTCGAGATCAACAATTAACATACGGAAGTAGTAGGAACTGAAACGAGGCTTAAGTCCAACAATCTATAAGTCTACGGATTAGTAACACGTGATCCTGATAGATAGATGAGAAGACCTAGTTCCTTAACCCCGTAGGAAAGATAAGATGACTCAGATCAGAAGGGCATGAGGTATAAGGAGTAAAAAGAGCCTTACGTTCCATCCCACAATCAATTCCCTTATATAACTAAAGCATTTCTAGACTCAACTTCGACCAGTTTGACTTGGTAATCCTACAGGCAGTCAAGCTCTGATACCAACACTGTCAGGACCCCGACTCAATGCCACATTGATCTAGCATGTAACACCTCATATCACTTTGCGGCCTCACGCACGGTATTCCCACGGGTGTCGCCTTACCTTTGCCCGGGACCGTTTGCGCCTTTTGGCACACGTATATGACAGTGTTGCTAGCATCCATATGATAAGGAGCCCGGGCTGACATGGCTAGTCATAAACCCAAAGTGGCACAAACTTATAGGGACAGGCATCCATGACCCAGCATCGAACGTGTCGGTCATCAGCGAGTGAACCCAGGCTGTAGCACTGGGCTAGCAGGACTCCGGTGAACCGGGCTGTAGCGGCTAACAGGACTCCGGTATTCATCGCGTGACATTTCCCCGAAGGGACAGACACAGGAACGAAGAAGGACACATGCCGGCCAGCCTAAGTGTTCCGGAGCAGTAGCAAGCTACCATGGCTCAGTGGAAACACTAGGAGACATTTCCCGGTAAGAGAGGCTACTAAAGATAAACAACTAGATGGTCAGATCCCACACATACCAAGCATTTCAATAGCATACACACAATATGCTCGATATGTGCAAATACAACATGGCATCACAACATGACTCTACGACTCAAGTAATTTATTCATTAGGCTCCGAGGAGCGAGATATTACAAACATAGGCCTCATGACCCAACATTCAGAGCATACAAGTCAAAGCACAAGCGGAAGCTATCATGTCTGAGTACAGACAACTATAAATGAAAAAGGCTGAGAAGCCTGACTATCTACCAGATCCTGCCGAGGGCACAAGATCGTAGCTGAGGTAACAAGCTAAACGTCGAAGTCCACGCGGAACTACTAGTGAGACTGAAGTCTCTCTGCAAAACATAAAATAGGCAAACGTGAGTACAAATGTACCCAGCAAGACTTACATCAGATCTATCTACATATGCATCATTATCAACAAGGGGGTGGTGGGGTTTAACTGCAGCAAGCCAGCTTTGACTCGGTGGCTATCCTAAACTACGACTGCAACCAACTCTTTTGAGGTGGCGCACACGAGTCCACATATTCACCATATCAATACACCACTATGGATCCGCTCCCGTCTCCCTACGAGAACGCCATCCATAGCACTCACGCTTATCTTGCGTATTTTAGAGTATCCACTTTCACTTGTTTATGAACTGATATAAGCAACCCAGAAGTCCTTTTCCGCGGACACGGCTATTCGAATAGATGATGTTAACCCTGCAGGGGTGTACTTCTTCACACACGCTCTCACCACTTACCGCCGTTTACACGACATGTACTCGGCAACCTTCAAGCGGAAGCCCAACGTGGGTGTCGGCCACGACCTACCTAATCACCTAAGTCTCTAGTCCAGGTTTATCGCCTATTCGGGTTCCATCCATGAGGAGATCCGGCCGGTGTTTCGCTCACAGCCCCAAACGATGTGTACAGGGTTCCGTGACACCAAACGGGCGCCCGGTTTACCCGGCCACGTGCCTACCGCATCACAGCCCACCCCTACGGTCAGCGCTGCGCACGGCCTCCAGCATACTACAAACACCAGAAACTACTTGCAACTCCTGGACAGAGGACAAGGGTGATCAAGAAGCCGAGAGGGTCCATTGGTTTCGGGCCCAATGCGTGGTAGTAGCTGAATCATGGATCACAAACACAGAACTCAGTTCCTGAGGACGGCTGCAATGAGACAACCCACCATGTACTCCTACATGGCCTCTCACCGCTACCTTTACCAAATCGTGTTCACACGCTTAGCTCACACACCGTAGGACATGTTCACACACCTCTGATTCATCCCGGATGAATCAGACCTGACTCGACTCTAAGCAGTAGCAGGCATGACAAACAAGCATGAATGAGTAGGCACAACAGGGCTCAAACAACTCCTACGCATGCTAGTGGGTTTCATCTATTTACTGTGGCAATGACAGGTCATGCAAAGGATAAAGGGGTTCAGCTACCGCAGCAAGTAACAGATGAATCGTTGTTGTCCTAATGCAGTAAAAGAGAGCAGGAGCGAGAGAGTGGGATTGTATCGGAATGAACAAGGGGTTTTTCTTGCCTGGCACTTCTGAAGATAACATTGAGTCTTCATCAGTGTCAACGATCACATCATCGGTATCACGTCTATCGAGAGGGGACAAATACCGGCAACACAGAAGGGAACACAATCAATGCAATGCACAATATGATGCATGATCATGACATGGCAAAATGAATGTGTTTTGAGCTAATGCAACTAAAACCAGATTAAATGAAGTTGGTTTGAATCCAAGATTCAAATTCAAACTCCATATGTGGATATTTAAATGCCCTTTATATGATTTGTGCTAAACAGCAGCTATAAGTTGTTCTAACATGCATGAAAATGGTACAGATGGATTCCTTGAATTTTTCTGATAATTTTTCATATATAATTTATTTCATTTGGAGTTACGGTTAATTTTCTATGATTTTTAGAAGTTATAGGAATTTTCTGGAATTTCAGAATTAAATTAAATCCAGAAAACATTACTGCGTCAGCATGACGTTGGCATGACGTCAGCAAGTCAACAGGGACCGGCTCGGGTCAAACCTGACCAGTGGGGCCCACTGGTCAGTGACTACGGCTAATCCTAATATAATTTAAACCTAACCTAGTTTAATTAGTCGGCCCGGGCCCGCATGTCAGTGAGTCAGTGGCTTAATTAAACTTAGTTATTAATTTAACCAAAGGTTAGCAGGGGACGGGCCCACACGTCAGTGACCCAGGGGGGTCAAATCCCTGGTCAACCCGGCTAATCCACCGGCGTCTAACCGCCGGCAACGACCAGACGCGGCGGTGGCTCGCCGGAATGGCTGCTCCGGCGCCCATCCGACGCGCGGAGGGGTTCTACAGGGAGCTCGAGCTCGTGCGCATCCAATGGAGCAAGCCAGAGGAGTTGGGGTTGGCTGTGGCGTCGGCAGCGGCGAGGGAGGCGGCGGCCGGAGTTCGGGCGAGGTCGGGGTTGGCGTTAGGGGGCACGGGAGGGGAAGCTAGTGTGTGTGTTAGGTTCCTGGTGAGGTGTGGAGCACGTTGCCGTGCTCGGTAGCTAGCTCCGGTGGCTCTGGCCTTGTCCGCGTCATCGCCGGCGGCGAGGAGCTCACGGCCCCGGTGGAAAGGGCGGCTAGCGTGCGGGAACGAGCGCGGGGAGGAGGGGAAATGGAAGAGGAGCTCACATAGACCCTGTAGAGGTGGACGGCAAGCTTGAGGGAGGCCGGACGGCGACGAATTTGACGACGGCGATCCTCGGTGGCCGAGGAGGGGAAAAAGCGTCGGGGCGGTGCTTCGGGGCTCTTCCGGTCACGTGGCTCGGTGAGGGGGTTGGCGACGAGGTGCAGGAGCTCGGGAGCACGTCGGGGAGGAGAGGGGGTGGCGGTGGCCGCGAGGGAGCTCGTCGGTGGCGGCGGCTCCATTCGGTCCGGGCGAGAGAGAGGGAGTAGAGGAGAGAGGGGATGCAGCGGGGGAGGAAGAGGAGCGAGGGGATACGAGGCCTCGTCGTGGCGTCGCTAGGGAGGCCGGGGGGAAGCAGGAGGTGGCCGGGAAGCAGGAGGTGGCCGGGGCGCGTGGCCGCGCGCGCCGGGCGCGTGCCCGTCCTCCTGGCAGGGAGGAAGACGACAGGGGAGGAAGTGGAGATGGGCTGGGCCGGCTGGGCCGCGCTGGAGGAGCTGGGCCAGGTAAGTGGGCTGAGGTGAGCGCCAGGTAGTCCTCTGCTCTGTTTTATATTTTTTTTTCTGTTCTGTTTATTTTTTATTTAATTTATTTTGCCACTGTGTTGAATTTAAAATAATTCAAACAATGCCAAAACTCCTCTGAATATTTTATATTGCTAGATGGACTTTTCCAAAAGCTTATAAAATATTTCAGGGGTATTTGAAATTATATTCTAATTATATGAATATAATTCAAATTCAAATAGCTAATGAATTAAATCCAAAGTCCCAAAAATAAATCCTTAAGAATGTTCAATATTTTGGTTGGGACCAGAACCCTTACCAAAAATTATCAAACATTTAAGAAGAGCATTTTGGAGCAATGAATGAGATTTCTAGGGTTTTTGCCCCTCTTTTATTTAAGTTTTTGAGGCTTCCAAAATTCCCTCAGTTCAAATTTTCAGAATTTAAACATGATGCACACATGAGCTAGCCTAGAGCACTACCAGCAGCTAGGGATGTGACAGGACCCCTCTGTTAGTAAGCTCACCTGGAGTAGAGTATATGCCTAGTCGATGGTGTGACCAGATACCCTTGACCATTGGCAACCATGTTTTTCCGTCCGACCTAATTATCTTGGAGTCACAAGGATTGGATGTGATATTAGGAATGGACGGGATGTCAAATTATGGAGGAAGCATTGACTGTGTTAGTAAGTCAATTTGTCTCACCACCCCGGAGGGAAAAAGGATCAAGTATGTATCCAGGCATGTGCCAAGAAGTAGCCAAGTAAATACCCTCAGGGAGTTGTTTAGGAAGAAGTGCCTATAGTAAAGGATTACCCGGATGTTTTCCCAGAGGAGTTACCAGGCATGCCACCAGACCGAGATATTGAGTTTTTAATAGAGCTATTGCCAGGCACAGGGCCAATATCCAAGAGACCCTATAGGATGCCCGCGAATGATCTGGAGGAGATTAAGAAACAGATCAAGGAGTTATTGGAGAAAGGTTACATTCGACGGAGTTCATCACCATGGGGAGCCCCAGTGCTTTTGGTTGAGAAGAAGGATAAATCCCTAAGAATGGTTGTTGATTATCGAGCCTTGAATGAAGTGACGATTAAGAACAAGTACCCATTGCCGATGATCAATGATCTGTTTGACCAACTACAAGGAGCTAAGGTGTTTTCGAAGATCGATATGCGATCGGGATATCATCAGTTGAAGATATGAGAAAGGGATATACCAAAGACAGCCTTCACCACATGGTACGGGCTATACAAATATACGGTCATGTCATTTGGACTGACTAACGCCCCTGCCTATTTCATGAGCATGATGAACAAAGTATTCATGGAATATTTGGATAAGTTTGTTTTGGTGTTCATTGATGATATAATGGTATATTCGAAGAACGGAGAGGAACACAAGGAGCATTTGCGTTTTGTTCTCGAGAAACTCAGGGAACATCAGTTGTATGGCAAGTTCAGCAAATGCGAGTTTTGGTTGAAGGAAGTTGGATTCCTTGGACATCTTATATCGGGAGAAGGTATAGCAGTAGATCCCACCAAGATTCAGTTAGTCACTGAATGGTTGGCACCCACTTCAGTTAGCGAGATCTGCAGTTTTCTTGGACTCGCAGGATACTACCGTAGATTCATTGAGAATTTTTCCAAGATCGCGAAGCCCATGACAGAATTGTTGAAGAATGATATCAAGTTTAAATGGACGGAAGATTGTGAGGCAAGTTTCCAGGAGCTGAAGAAACGTTTGACTACAGCCCCAGTGCTGACACTGCCAGATATACGTAAGGATTTTCAAGTGTATTGCGACGCCTCTCACTTAGGACTTGGAAGTGTGCTTATGCAGGACGGAAGAGTTGTTTCATATGCCTCACGACAACTAAAACCACACGAGTTAAATATGTCATGCATGATTTGGAACTAGCAGCCGTAGTGCATGCGTTGAAGACTTGGGGACATTACCTTATTGGAAACCATTGTGATGTGTACACGGATCATAAGAGTTTGAAGTACATTTTCACCCAGAAGGAACTGAACCTTAGGCAGAGAAGATGGTTGGAGCTTATAAAGGATTATGACATGAAGCTTCATTATCATCCAGGCAAGGCCAATGTCGTAGTTGATGCTTTGAGCCGGAAGAGCTATGCTAGTACCCTAATAAGCACGGGATTGCAGAAGGAGTTAGCAGAGGATCTCCGGGAACTTCGATTGGAGATTGTTCCTAGAGGTTTTGTTGCAACAATGGAGGTGTAGTCTACATTGTTGGGAAAAATTCGAGAAGCTCAGAAGGATGACAAAGAGATTGCCGAGATAAAGGAGAAAATGAGCGAAGGAAAGGCCAAAGGTTTTCGTGAGGATGAGCACGACACCCTGTGGTTTGAGGACCGTGTTTATGTGCCCAATAACACAGAGATCAGGAAGTTAATACTTTAGGAGGCTCATGACTCACCATACTCGATACACCTCGGAAACACCAAGATGTATTTGGATTTGAAGGAACATTTCTGGTGGACAGGGATGAAGAAGGATATCGCCGAGTATGTGGCCGTATGTGATGTATGTCAGAGAGTGAAGGCAGAGCATCAAAAGACAGCAGGATTGTTACAGCCTATGCCGATACCCGAATGGAAGTGGGATAAACTTGGCATGGATTTTATCACCGGATTGCCCAGGACCAAATCAGGATATGATTCTATACGGGTAGTAGTTGACCGTTTGACCAAAGTGGCACACTTTATCCCAGTGAAAACAACATATACCAGTGCCAAGTTGGCCAAGATATATATGACCAGGATTGTATGTCTGCATGGAGTTCCGAGGACCATTGTATCATATAGAGGAACACAATTTACTTCAAAGTTTTGGCATCAGCTGCACCAGACTTTGGGAAGGAGATTGGAGTTCAGTACAGTATTTCACCCGCAGACGGATGGACAGACGGAGAGAGTAAACCAGATTCTGGAGGACATGTTGAGAGCCTGTGCGCTAGATTATGGGTCTAGTTGGGATGACAATTTGCCTTACGCAGAGTTCTCATACAACAATAGTTACCAAGCCAGTTTGAAAATGGCACCGTTTGAAACCCTGTACGGCCGAAGGTGCAGAACACCATTGATGTGGGATGAAGTTGGAGACCGACAGTTGTTTGGACCAGACTGATCAAAGAGTCTGAGGAGAAGATTAAACTAATTCGGGATAGACTGAAGATAGCTCAGTCTAGATAGAAGAGTTATGCAGATTCAAAATGCAAGGAGGTAACCTATGAAATTGGAGAAAGAGCATATCGCGAGTATCACCTTTGCGAGGAGTGAAACATTTTGGAGTTAAGGGAAAGTTAGCCCCGAGATTTGTAGGACCGTATCGTGTTTTGGAACGGATGGGAGAAGTTGCCTACAAGTTGGAGTTACCTGAAGGACTGTCAGGAGTTCACGATGTGTTTCACGTTTCCCAGTTGAAGAAGTGCCATGCTGAGATGGCCGACATACCGCTAAGAGATACCGTACCCTTGGAGGCGATTCAGTTGGACAATGACTTGACTTATGAGGAGAAGCCAGTCAAGATTTTGGAGTTTGCCAGTCGAGTCACCCGCAACAAGGTTATTAAGTTTTGCAAAGTTCAGTGGAGCCACCATACCGAGGACGAAGCCACGTGGGAACGAGAGGATGATCTTCGCAAAGACCACCCACACCTATTTTCTAGCCAACCCGAATCTCGAGGGCGAGATTCATCCGAAGGGGGGTAGGTTTGTAACATCCCAAATTTTCAATTTGGAATGTTATACATAGTGAAGGAAATATGCCCTAGAGGCAATAATAAAGTTATTATTTATTTCCTTATATCATGATAAATGTTTATTATTCATGCTAGAATTGTATTAACCGGAAACATAATACATGTGTGAATACATAGACAAACATAGTGTCACTAGTATGCCTCTACTTGACTAGCTCGTTGATCGAAGATGGTTAAGTTTCCTAACCATAGACATGAGTTGTCATTTGATTAACGGGATCACATCATTAGGAGAATGATGTGATTGACTTGACCCATTTCGTTAGCTTAGCACTTGATCGTTTAGTTTGTTGCTATTGCTTTCTTCATGACTTATACATGTTCCTATGACTATGAGATTATGCAACTCCCATTTACCGGAGGAACACTTTGTGTGCTACCAAACGTCACAACGTAACTGGGTGATTATAAAGGTGCTCTACAGGTGTCTCCGATGGTACTTGTTGCGTTGGCATATTTCAAGATTAGGATTTGTCACTCCGATTGTCGGAGAGGTATCTTTGGGCCCTCTCGGTAATGCACATCACATAAGCCTTGCAAGTATTGCAACTAATAAGTTAGCTGCGGGATGATGTATTATGGAACGAGTAAAGAGACTTGCCGGTAACGAGATTGAACTAGGTATTGAGATACCGACGATCAAATCTCGGGCAAGTAACATACTGATGACAAAGGGAACAATGTATGTTGTTATGCAGTCTGACCGATAAAAGATCTTCGTAGAATATGTAGGAGCCAATATGAGCATCCAGGTTCTGCTATTGGTTATTGACCGGAGACGTGTCTCGGTCATGTCTATATTGTTCTCGAACCCGTAGGGTCCGCACGCTTAACGTTACGATGACGGTTTCATTATGAGTTTATATATTTTAATGTACCGAAGGTTGTTCGGAGTCCTGGATATGATCACGGACATGACAAGGAGTCTCGAAATGGTCGAGACATAAAGATCGATATATTGGACGGCTATATTCGGACACCGGAAGTGTTTCAGGTGATTTCGGAGAAAACTGGAGTGCCGGAAGGGTTACCGGAACCCCCCGGGGAAGTATTGGGCCCTAGTGGGCCTAAGGGGAGAGAGAGGGCAGCAGCCCAGGAGATGGTGTGCCCCCTCCCATGGGGAGTCCGAATTGGACTAGGGGAGGGGGCGCGGCCCGTCTTTCCCTCTCCCTCTCTTTCCTTCCCCCTTCTCTCTTCCTAGTTGGACTAGGAAAGGGGAGTCCTACTCCTACTAGGAGGAGGACTCCCCCCCTCCTTGGCGCACCCCAAGGGCCGGCCGGCCTCTCCCCCTTGCTCCTTTATATACAGGGGCAGGGGGGCACCTCTGGACACACAAGTTGATCTTCGTGATCATTCTCTTAGCCGTGTGCGGTGCCCCCCTCCACCATAATCCTCGATAATATTGTAGCGGTGCTTAGGCGAAGCCCTGCGATGGTAGAACATCAAGATCGTCAACACGCCGTCATGCTAATGGAACTCTTCGCCGACACTTTGCTGGATCGGAGTCCGGGGATCGTCATCGAGCTGAACATGTGCTAGAACTCGGAGGTGCTGTAGTTTCGGTGCTTGATCAGTCGGGTCATGAAGACGTACGACTACATCAACCGCGTTGTGCTAACGCTTCTGCTTCTGGTCTACGAGGGTACTAGACAACACTCTCCCCTCTCGTTGCTGTGCATCACCATGATCTTGAGTGTGCATAGGTAAATTTTTGAAATTACTACGTTCCCCAACAGTGGCATCCGAGCCTAGCTTTATGCGTTGATGTTGTGCACGAGTAGAACACAAGTGAGTTGTGGGCGATATAAGTCATACTGCTTACCAGCATGTCATACTTTGGTTTGGCGGTATTGTTGGATGAAGCGGCTCGGACCGACATTACACGTACGCTTACACGAGACTGGTTCTACCGACGTGCTTTGCACACAGGTGGCTGGCGGGTGTCAGTTTCTCCAACTTTAGTTGAACCAAGTGTGGCTACGCCCGGTCTTTGCGAAGGTTAAAACAACACCAACTTGACAAACCATCGTTGTGGTTTTGATGTGTAGGTAAGAGTGGTTCTTGCTAAGCCCGTAGCAGCCACGTAAAACTTGCAACAACAAAGTAGAGGACGTCTAACTTGTTTTTGCAGGGCATGTTGTGATGTGATATGGTCAAGACATGATGCTAAATTTTATTGTATGAGATGATCATGTTTTGTAACCGAGTTATCGGCAACTGGCAGGAGCCATATGGTTGTCGCTTTATTGTATGCAATGCAATTGCGCTGTAATGCTTTACTTATCACTAAGCGGTAGCGATAGTCGTGGAAGGATAAGATTGGCGAGACGACAACGATGCTACGATGGTGATCAAGGTGTTGCGCCGGTGACGATGGTGATCATGACGGTGCTTTGAAGATGGAGATCACAAGCACAAGATGATGATGGCCATATCATATCACTTATATTGATTGCATGTGATGTTTATCTTTTATGCATCTTATCTTGCTTTGATTGACGGTAGCATTATAAGATGATCCCGCACTAAATTATCAAAGTATAAGTGTTCTCCCTGAGTATGCACCGTTGCGAAAGTTCTTCGTGCTGAGACACCACGTGATGATCGGGTGTGATAGGCTCTACGTTCAAATACAACGGGTGCAAAACAGTTGCACACGCGGAATACTCAGGTTTAACTTGACGAGCCTAGCATATAACAGTATGGCCTCGGAACACGGAGACCGAAAGGTCGAGCATGAATCATATAGTAGATATGATCAACATATTGATGTTCACCATTGATACTACTCCATCTCACGTGATGATCGAACATGGTTTAGTTGATTTGGATCACGTGATCACTTAGAGGATTAGAGGGATATCTTTCTAAGTGGGAGTTCTTAAGTAATATGATTAATTGAACTTAAATTTATCATGAACTTAGTACCTGATAGTATCTTTCTTGTCTATGTTTGATTGTAGATAGATGGCTCGTGCTGTTGTTCTGTTGAATTTTAATGCGTTCCTTGAGAAAGCAAAGTTGAAAGATAATGGTAGCAATTACACGGACTGGGTCCGTAACTTGAGGATTATCCTCATTGCTGCACAGAAGAATTACGTCCTGGAAGCACCGCTAAGTGCCAAGCCTGCTGCAGGAGCAACACCAGATGTTATGAACGTCTGGCAGAGCAAAGCTGATGACTACTCGATAGTTCAATGTGCCATGCTTTACGGCTTAGAACCGGGTCTTCAACGACGTTTTGAATGTCATGGAGCATATGAGATGTTCCAGGAATTGAAGTTAATATTTCAAGAAAATGCCTGGATTGAGAGATATGAAGTCTCCAATAAGTTCTATAGCTGCAAGATGGAGGAGAATAGTTCTGTCAGTGAACATATACTCCAAATGTCTGGGTATCATAATCACTTGACTCAACTGGGGGTTAATCTTCCTGTTGATAGTGTCATTGACAGAGTTCTTCAATCACTGCCACCAAGCTACAAAAGCTTCGTGATGAACTATAATATGCAAGGGATGAATAAGACTATTCCTGAGCTCTTCGCAATGCTAAAAGCCGCGGAGGTAGAAATCAAGAAGGACCATCAAGTGTTGATGGTCAATAAGACCACCAGTTTCAAGAAAAAGGGCAAAGGGAAGAAGAAAGGGAACTTCAAGAAGAACAGCAAACAAGTTGCTGCTCAGGAGAAGAAACCCAAGTCTGGACCTAAGCCTGAGACTGAGTGCTTCTACTGCAAGCAGACTGGTCACTGGAAGCGGAACTGCCCCAAGTATTTGACGGATAAGAAGGATGGCAAAGTGAACAAAGGTATATGTGATATACATGTTATTGATGTGTACCTTACTAATGCTCGCAGTAGCACCTGGGTATTTGATACTGGTTCTGTTGCTAACATTTGCAACTCGAAACAGGGGCTACGGATCAAGCGAAGATTGTCTAAGGACGAGGTGACAATGCGCGTGGGAAATGGTTCCAAAGTCGATGTGATCGCGGTCGGCCCGCTACCTCTACATCTACCTTCGGGATTAGTATTAGACCTAAATAATTGTTATTTGGTGCCAGCATTGAGCATGAACATTATATCTGGATCTTGTTTGATGCGAGACGGTTATTCATTTAAATCAGAGAATAATGGTTGTTCTATTTATATGAGTAATATCTTTTATGGTCATGCACCCTTGAAGAGTGGTCTATTTTTGATGAATCTCGATAGTAGTGATACACATATTCATAATGTTGAAATCAAAAGATGCAGAGTTGATAATGATAGTGCAACTTATTTGTGGCACTGCCGTTTAGGTCATATCGGTGTAAAGCGCATGAAGAAACTCCATACTGATGGACTTTTGGAACCACTTGATTATGAATCACTTGGTACTTGTGAACCGTGCCTCATGGGTAAGATGACTAAAACGCCGTTCTCCGGTACTATGGAGAGAGCAACAGATTTGTTGGAAATCATACATACAGATGTATGTGGTCCAATGAATGTTGAGGCTCGTGGCGGATATCGTTATTTTCTCACCTTAACAGATGATTTAAGCAGATATGGGTATATCTACTTAATGAAACATAAGTCTGAAACATTTGAAAAGTTTAAAGAATTTCAGAGTGAAGTTGAAAATCATTGTAACAAGAAAATAAAGTTTCTACGATCTGATCGTGGAGGAGAATATTTGAGTTACGAGTTTGGTCTGCATTTGAAACAATGCGGAATAGTTTCGCGACTCACGCCACCCAGAACACCACAGCGTAATGGTGTGTCCGAACATCGTAATCATACTTTATTAGATATGGTGCGATCTATGATGTCTCTTACTGATTTACCGTTATCGTTTTGGGGTTATGCTTTAGAGACGGCTGCATTCACGTTAAATAGGACACCATCAAAATCCGTTGAGACGACGCCTTATGAACTGTGGTTTGGCAAGAAACCAAAGTTGTCGTTTCTGAAAGTTTGGGGCTGCGATGCTTATGTGAAAAAGCTTCAACCTGATAAGCTCGAACCCAAATCGGAGAAATGTGTCTTCATAGGATACCCAAAGGAGACTGTTGGTTACACCTTCTATCACAGATCCCAAGGCAAGACTTTTGTTGCTAAATTCGGAGTTTTTCTAGAGAAGAAGTTTCTCTCGAAAGAAGTGAGTGGGAGAAAAGTAGAACTTGATGAGGTAACTATACCTGCTCCCTTATTGGAAAGTAGTACATCACAGAAACCGGTTTCTGTGACACCTACACCAATTAGTAAGGAAGCTAATGATAATAATCATGAAATTTCAGATCAAGTTACTACTGAACCTCGTAGATCAACCAGAGTAAGATCCGCACCAGAGTAGTACGGTAATTGAGGGAGTCCTGGATTAGGGGGTGTCCAGATGGCCGGACTATACCTTTGGCCGGACTCCTGGACTATGAAGATATAAGATTGAAGACTTTGTCCCGTGTCTGGAAGGGACTTTCCTTGGCGTGGAAGGCAAGCTTGGCGATACGGATATGTAGATCTCCTACCATTGTAACCGACTTTGTGTAACCCTAGCCCTCTCCGTTGTCTATATAAACCGGAGGGTTTTAGTCCGTAGGACAACATACACAACAACAATCTGTTGGAAATATGCCCTAGAGGCAATAATAAAAGTATTATTATATTTCAATGTTCATGATAAATGTCTTTTATTCATGCTATAACTGTATTATCCGGAAATCGTAATACACGTGTGAATACTTAGACCACAATATGTCCCTGGTGAGCCTCTAGTTGACTAGCTCGTTGTGATCAACAGATAGTCATGGTTTCCTGACTATGGACATTGGATGTCGTTGATAACGGGATCACATCATTAGGAGAATGATGTGATGGACAAGACCCAATCCTAAGCATAGCATAAAAGATCGTGTAGTTCGTTTTGCTAGAGCTTTGCCAGTGTCAAGTATCTCTTCCTTCGACCATGAGATCGTGTAACTCCCGGATACCGTAAGAGTGCCTTGGGTGTATCAAACGTCACAACGTAACTGGGTGACTATAAAGGTGCATTACAGGCATCTCCGAAAGTAGTTGTTGGGTTGACACGGATCGAGACTGGGATTTGTCACTCCGTATGACGGAGAGGTATCTCTGGGCCCACTCGGTAATGCATCATCATAATGAGCTCAATGTGACCAAGGTGTTGGACACGGGATCATGCATTACGGTACGAGTAAAGTGACTTGCCGGTAACGAGACTGAACAAGGTATTGGGATACCGACGATCGAGTCTCGGGCAAGTAACATACCGATTGACAAAGGGAATTGCATACAGGGTTTGATCGAATCCTCGACATCGTGGTTCATCCGATGACAACATCGAGGAGCATGTGGGAGCCATCATGGGTATCCAGATCCCGCTGTTGGTTATTGACCTGAGAGCGTCTAGGTCATGTCTGCATGTCTCCCGAACCCGTAGGGTCTACACACTTAAGGTTCGGTGACGCTAGGGTTATTAGGAAGACTAGTATGTGACTACCGAATATTGTTCGGAGTCCCGGATGGGATCCTGGACGTCACGAGGAGATCCGGAAGGGTCCGGAGGTAAAGATTTATATATGGGAAGTTGTCAAACGAACACCGGGAAGTTTCGGGGTCATACCGGTATTGTACCGGGGCCACCGGAAGGGTTCCGGGGGTCCACCGGGAGGGGCCACCCCTCCCGGGGGGCCACATGGGCTGCGTGGGGCAGGGAGCCAGCCCCTGGTGGGCTGGCCGCACCCCCTCCCTTGGGCCCATGCGCCTAGGTTGAGGGGGGAACCCTAGAGGGGGCGCCCCCCTTGGCTTGGGGGGCAAGCCACCCTCTCCCCTCTCCCCTAGGCCGCCGCACCCCCCCTAGATGGGTTCTAGGGGGCCGGCCCCCTTCTCCCTTCCCCCTATAAATAGAGGGGTGAGGGGAGGGCAGCCGCACCACCCTCCAAGGCGCAGCCCTCCCCTCCCCAACACCTCTCCTCCTCCGTTGTGTGCTTGGCGAAGCCCTGTCGGAGTACTGCCTCTCCACCATCACCACGCCGTCGTGCTGCCGGTGGAGCTGTCTTCCTCAACCTCCCCTTCCCCCTTGCTGGATCAAGAAGGAGGAGACGTCTCCCGTCCCGTACATGTGTTGAACGCGGAGGTGCTGTCCGTTCAGCACTTGGTCATCGGTGATTCGAATCACGTCGAGTACGACTACATCATCACCTTGCAAGATTCCGCACGCGATCTACAAGTGGTATGTAGATGCAAACTCTCTCCCTTGACTCGTTGCTTAGATGAACTCATAGATGGATCTTGGTGAAACCGTAGGAAAAATTTTAATTTTCTGCAACGTTCCCCAACAGAATCATACCATAGGCTAGCTTCTAGGGTTTAGCCTCTCTGATCTCGTGGTAGATCTACTCTTGTACTACCCATATCATCAATATTAATCAAGCAGGACGTAGGGTTTTACCTCCATCGAGAGGGCCCGAACCTGGGTAAACTTCATGTCCCTTGCCTCCTGCTACCATCCGGCCTAGACGCACAGTTCGGGACCCCCTACCCGGGATCCACCGATTTTGACACCGACATTGGTGCTTTCATTGAGAGTTCCTCTGTGTCGTCACCATCAGGAAGGATGCCTCACCCCATCTTTAAAGACAGCACCGTTTCTAAGGGAGCTTTGGCTGTCGGCCAAACCCTCCGGCTAGGTGGTTTTCTTATGACCGCATGTTCGGCTTCTGCACCGACGATGACCTCTCGAGCCATCGAAAACAATCTTCATGTCAGCTTGGAACTCGTCGAGCAGTTAGATCCAATGGAGCTCTCCTCCATAAACGAGCTATTGGATCGCTTCGCCTCCCTGGGAGTCGCTACGGATTACGACCAGATTGGGCCTAAACCCGATCTGAGAGAGATTAACTCTCCCCAAGTCACCCATCACGTTGCCGTGGTAGAGGGACAGTGCGGCGACCCTTCATCTATCTTAACGACTTGCTATGTCCGGATTCCCGATCCCTCCAAGCCGGATACCCGCGGAGGGGAGGATATCACTCAAGACCTGAACTTAGAGTCAGGCGACGGGCTGGATTCATTGGACAACATCCAGGAATCCAAATTTTCGAGTTCAGAAATTCCTCGGCCTTTGGGCCTCAGATGGGGTGAGGCTTAGGATTTAATTCCACCCACCCACCCCAACATAAGCGATCTATCCAAAATCAGGCAAGAACCGATGAAATAGTACATCATTACTGGGCCAGATTCCTCCTGGTTAAGAACAGGCTAAGGGACTGCCGCAAGGAAGACGCAATCTCAATCTTCTGCAATAATTGCACGGACAAGGGAATACGCAACGCCATAAGTCACCGTGATATTACACGCTTCGCTGACTTGGCGTCCATTGTACGAAAGTACTATGCGATGGAAAGCGCCTGGAAAACCAAAATAAAATTTTGGGACAATCCGACCCTGAATACAAACCCAGTCCAAAATAAAAGGGTGCATCATCACCAGACACCCGGGTCAAGCACTAAAAAGCAAAAACCCTATACAGGGCATGGAACCGTACTGGAAGGATGGCTTAGTGGACCCTATAAAATCCACAGTACAGAGGACGCCACACCAACTCACAGCCTCAGAGCATGTTGGATACTCCGGCAGGTGGCCAAAATTGGCGAAAATCTCCTAATTCCGGAGGCCACAGAAAGCCACCCCAGAGACACCAATACAGTATTAACAGTCTTCGAGACTTTCGCATCAAATAATATGCGAAAAAGGACACTCCGTAGCCTTGCCGAAGTCTACCAAGTAGCAACAATAAACCCATGGAGTGACACGGCTATTACCTTTAACGCCAGTAATGAACCTAAATTCTGAACAGCCCGAGCACCAGCTTCATTGGTCCTCAGTCCAATAGTGGACGGCTTTCGTCTTACCAAGGTACTCATGGACGGCGGCAGCAGATTGAACCTCATTTATGAGGAAACCCTTCAAAAATGGAAATAGACTGGAACCGCATTGAGCGAAGCAGCACAACCTTTAGAGGAATAATCCCCAGTCGGGAAGCGCGCTCTATAGGAAAAATCACACTAGATGTGGTGTTCGGCACGCCGGATAATTACAGGTCCGAAGAGGTCACATTCCATGTGGCTCCGTTCAGCAGCGGTTATCATGCTCTGCTAGGGCGGGAAGCGTTTACAATCTTCCAAGCAATACCCCATTACGGGTACATGAAGCTCATGAAGCTCAAGATGCCCGGGCCTAACGGGATCATCACTCTCGCTAGTGATCCGGACATAGCACTCCGCGTCGAAAACAAGACAGCCCCACTGGCCCTCGAGGCACTATCCGAAGCCCTAGCGGCTGAGGAACTGACTGCGCTGCGCTCTACGGTGAATAGGGACGATGTGGTACTCGACAAAAGATCCAAGTCCACCTCCTTTAAACCGGCGGACGAAATAGTCAAATTCCAAGTCCATCCAACGGACCCCAATAAAACAGCTTCCATCGGGGCACAGTTAAACCCTGATGTAGACGCTGCATTGCGAGAGTTCCTACGAGAGAACTGGGACATTTTCGCCTGGCACCCTTCAGACATGCCAGGAATCCCACGCAGGCTGGCCGAACACAGCTTAAATATCCAAACATGATTCAAACCTGTCAAACAGGCTCTTCGGCGTTTTTCCGAACCTAAGAGACAGGCCATGGGAGAGGAGCTAGCAAAGCTATTGCAGGCCGGATTCATCAGAGATATAAAGCATCCAGACTGGCTAGCAAACCTAGTGATGGTACCAAAGAAGGACAAATCCTGGCGCCTGTGTGTTGATTTTAAAGACCTTAACAAGGCTTGCCCAAAGGATCCCTTCCCCTCCCCCGCATCGATCAAATTATCGACGCTACCGCAGGACACGATTCGTTGTGTTTCCTCGACGCATATTCCGGCTACCATCAAATCAAGATGGCAGAACTAGACCAAGCCGCAATGGCATTTATCACACCATACGGCCCATTCTGCTTCAACATGATGCCCTTCGGGCTCAAAAACGCCGGCGCAACATATCAGCGCATGATTCAGACATGTCTGGCAAGCCAGATCGGCAAAACAGTGGAGGCATATGTAGATGATGTGGTCATCAAAACAAGACATGTTGAATCTCTAGTAGACAACTTGAGGCTCACATTTGATAACCTCCGAACATACGACATCAAGCTCAACCCGGAAAAATGCATTTTCGGCGTTCCAGCCGGAAAGCTCTTGGGCTTCATTGTATCCGGTAGAGGAATTTAAGCAAATCCAGCCAAGATCCGAGCTCTGTCGCAACTGGATATCCCAAAGGACCTCAAACAAATACAATAGTTAACCGGATGCGTGGCGGCTCTAAGCCGCTTTATCTCCCGCTTGGGAGAAAAGGCCCTACCCCTTTACCACCTCCTTCGGCGCACCGAACACTTCAAATGGACGGATGCAGCCACGGCCGGACTCGACGAAATAAAAGTCATACTGGCAACAAACCCAGTCTTGGCCGCGCCAAACATTGGCGAACCAATGCTATTATACATTGCAGCAACACATCAGGTTGTAAGCGCAGTGCTCGTCGTCGAACGAGAAGCGGACGGACACAAATTCCCCCTTCAAAAGCCGGTCTATTATGTGTCCACTGTCCTCACTCCCTGCAAATCACGGTACCCGCATTATCAAAAGATTGCGTACGCGGTATTCATGGCATCCCGGAAGCTACGACACTACTTTCAAGAGTGTTCAATAACAGTAGCCTCGGAAGTACCACTTAACGATATTATAAACAACCGTGACGCAACGGGCCGGATTGCAAAATGGGCCATTGAGCTCCTCCCGTTCGACATAACTTATAAGCCACGGCGAGCCATCAAGTCGCAAGTCTTGGCCGACTTCGTCGCAGAATGGACGGAGGCCGAACTCCCTAAAGAGTACGGCACATATTCAAATTGGATCATGCATTTCGACGGCTCCAAGATGTTGGCCGGACTGGGGGCTGGCGTCGTTTTGACGTCCCCCACAGGAGACACAGTTCAATACATACTCCAGATTATGTACACGGACTCCAACAATGCAGCCGAATATGAGGCCCTTTTACATGGTCTCCGGATGGCAGTATCCATGGGCATTCAACGCCTAGAGGTGCGCGGGGACTCGAACCTCGCAATATCCCAAATAAATGGAGACTTCGATGCCAAGGATCCAAAAATGGCAGCTTACCGCAACGCCGTCCTAAAAATGTCAGCTCGGTTCGAGGGGCTTGAATTTCACCATATAGCCCGGGAATATAATCAGGCGGCAGATGTCCTGGCACACAAACGCGATGTAGTCCCCCCAACATCTTCTTGGAAAGGCTGTTCAAGCCATCCGTAGTATGGGAAGGGGAGCCGAACAATAACAGCCCGGACCCAACCGCACTGCCCGACACCGAACGTTCTGAGACAATCGGAGGCTCTGCCAATGAAATAACACCTTCAGCCCACGTAATAATGGCCGTCATCGCCCCGTGGACAGAACCATTCCTCGCCTACCTTACTAGGCAGGAACTCCCCGAGGACCAAAATGAGGCACGCTGCATAGTGCGGCGATCCAAAGCCTACAGAGTCCACGAGGGAGAGCTTTATAAGAAAAGCACTACCGGAGTCCTTCAAAGGTGCATCTCCGAAGAGGAGGGGCGGAACCTCCTGGCTGAAATTCATGCCGGACTCGGCGGTTATCATGCTGCAGCTCGGTCCCTTGTAAGCAAGGCCTTCCGTACATGCTTTTATTGGCCGACGGCCCGGGCAGACGCTCAAGACTTAGTCCAACGATGCACCGGTTGCCAGCTCTTTGCAAACCAAAGCCATATGCCACCCACCGCCCTCCAAACTATCCCCATTACTTGGCCCTTCGCGGTCTGGGGGCTTGACATGGTTGGACCCCTTAAAGGCGGAACCCACAAGCAAAAATACTTACTGGTCATGGTGGATAAGTTCACCAAATGGATAGAAGCCAAGCCTGTTAAGACGGCCGAATCCGGACCGGTGATGGACTTTATATCCGGGTTGTACACCGTTACGGCGTCCCCCCACAGCATCATCACTGATAACGGCACGAACTTCACGGCCGACGAGGTAAAACTCTGGTGCAAAAACATGGGCATCAAGCTCGATTATGCTTCCGTCTATCACCCACAAACTAACGGCCAGGTCGAACGTGCAAATGGTCTTATCATGAGCGGCATCAAACCCAGATTAGTGCGGTCCCTCAAGGAATCTAACACGCACTGGGTAGAGGAGCTCGACTCCGTACTCTGGGGGCTGCGGACCACGCCGAATCGCACCACCGGATACACACCATTCTTTATGGTGTACGGCGCAGAGGCAGTTTTGCCTTGCGACATAATTCATGACTCACCTCGAGTGCGCATGTACGAAGAAAGAGAAGCCGAGCTCGATCGGCAGGACAGCTTGGACGCATTGGAGGAGGAGCGTGACGTGGCAAAAGCCCGTTCCGCATTCTATCAACAGCAGGCTCGAAGATACCAAAGCAGAGAAGTACGGGCCAAAAATTACAACGTTGGCGAATTAGTTCTACGACTACCGGACAAGAAAAAGGACAAACTCAAGCCCAAGTGGGAAGGTCCCTTCATAATTGACCAAGTCCTGACTGGTGGAGCGTACCGCCTGCGGGATGCATCGGATAACCGACTCGAGCCGAACCCATGGAACGCAGCCCGTCTCCGAAGATTCTATGCCTAGCGCCGGACTCTGTGTTCGTCTCCTTCCTCTGTCCATTTTTTATATATTTTCTGTCTTACATTTCTCTTCTTCTCTCTCTCTCTCTTATAGCCTTTAAAGGCTCATAAAGTGACGCGCTATCCGCGCTCATTAAACCTGGGGGCTTCTTTAAACAGAAGCTTATTCATACGGGCTTCATGCCCAACACATGTGTCACACTTCCGCATGTACCTTTTATTCACCATTATATGCATCGATATGACTTAAGTTTTGGCCAAGCTGGGTTGCCTGGCTCCTGTGCTTACCCCTACGTTCCCGATTGTTCGGCTAGGTGGTAAAGGGAGCACCTCTGCGATTGTTACTGCCGGGTCAGCCGGACGTGTACCTCAGACTGGGTGAAGCCGAAAGCTAGCGTTCTTAAGGGAATATTCGGTCGGTGAACTAAAGATGATCTTTTTTATTTTTATCTATACGCCCCCAGATGTTTTTCCTGCGTTTCTTTTCGCAGCATGGACATGCACCTTAGGGCATGCCTCCCAGGGAAAGGAACCCCTAACGGAACTATTCTCCCTGGAAGATGTTTCTTACTAACCATGTAATATAACATAACTAGTCGGGCACTTGTCTGTTCACGCACTAATGACCCCTACGCCTGGTCTCCATGCATTCCCCGGTTCCTATATAACCGCATGGGAATTCGGACACACTCCGGACCGTCAGGTCCCGAGGCTGAAGCGAAAAGGTCGGCCATGACAAATGATCTACAATCCGGCTAGAAGGCATTATAAATGTCAATTAAATTACATAGTCATTTTGACTGATTGTATTCCTCTTCAATACCATCTAACAGGCTGTCTAATTTACAGTCCTGCTGGGAATACTTTGCGGCCAACTCTACTTGGCCGTATACTAAGCTTACAGGGATCTCCTTCCCATCGGGCCCTACAGGACCGACCTCGGCCATGTGGTTGGGGTCAGCCTTTGCGTACCGCGTCTTCACCATGGCCCAGGCCTCCCTAGCGCCTTGACGGCAGGCCGATATCTTCCACAATCGGAAGCGCCGCCGTGCTCCCTTTAGCTTCTCCGCAAGCTCTCCAAGACCTTCGGGCATGGAGACGGATGGCCACAGGGCCTGGGCGACGCCTTGCATCGCCTGCCGAACTCGATCGAGCAGTTGCGAGAGCTCGGGAAGAAGGTCACCCGTAGAACCGGGCATCTCCTCTGCAGGACGACCTGTTAGCACACCTACAGACATTGCTCTGTTAGTCGACTTCCCCGCCGAACTTTCTTTCAAAGGTTCGTTCAAGCACTTACTAAATATGCCGCGCCGAAGCCGCTGATTCTCCTTCACGGAGTCTGACAGCTGGGCACGAACATCTTTCAACTCGACGCCCAGCTTGGTGTTGGCATCTTGGAGATCGTTCTTCTCCCGCCTCACCTTTGTCAGCACCTTCTCACCAGCCTTTAGCTGGCGTAGGAGGTGTTGCCTTTCCGGATTCAATCCGGCGCCATCTGCAATTTCATTTGTCAGATTCGCACCCATGTCGTGCTTCGCAAAATACTTATCTTTCGAAGTGTATATTACCAGAGGGGGTCTCCTTGGGCTCCCCTGCCGCGGCTAGTGCGGCCTCAAGTTGGGCTTTGCACTCTTCCAGCTCCTTGGACAATAGGGAATTCTTTTCTGTAAGAACCTGCATAACAAATGATCCTTAAATCAGTTATTCTAACTGTTTCAAGTCTCGGGGGCTACTGGTCTATATATATATAATTACCAAAATTTTCTTACCCGTATGTCTTTTACATATTGCTCCGTGGCTCTGGCTAGACCATTTTGAGCGGCACGGAGGTACGCATCTCCCGAGTTGAAGGCATCTAACGCCCCTTGGGAGAAACAAGCGTCGCGAAGAATTGTCCGGCGACGCCTGTGGTTCATGGCACTCTCCACCTCAGAGTTGGTGGCAGACAACCCGTCCACATCCTCCGTCGGAGGAGCGTCTGGCGCGCGCCTTGCGTTCGCCTCCGCCTCCGGACCAGGCTTTGGAGCCTGGCTGGTGGAGGCGCGATTGGCAGCCTCTCCGGATATAGTCCGGCGAGGTCTCTTTGTCCTGAAGAGAGCACGAGTGTCAATGTGCCTCGAAGGTATAACACCTGGGATAAGGGGCGCGCCATACCTTTGCGCTGACGCCTCGGTCCGGACTGCACTTCTTTTCTGCCCACGGGGCCCTGCGGCCCCTCGTTGGCTTGTCGCCGCAGGTTCGGCCTTCCGCCTTAAAAACCTCCCCTGCAAAGTTCGGTTGTAATCAGGAAACTGAAAACACGAGAGGGCGGACACCTATTCGGGGTACTGGGACTTCGATCTCAGTTACCTGGGAGGCCGGGATTAGCCCTGGGTAATCGGCCGTAATGGCCACCCAAGGCGTTGTCCTTGCTCAATTGATGGAACACTCCATCAATCAGCTCCACAGATATGTCCGGATCCTCTTGAGAGGCCGGGTCGAGGGACCGTCCTGGGTCCTCGGGTTGTGGAGGAGGGCTGCTTATTTCCTTAACAGCCCGGCGCAGTTCCTGCGTTGAAGTCGTCAGACTGAATATTTAACAATGGGAATACAAAACGGATGGGCAAGTAAATACGACCGCTTACCCAGCTTGGGGGATTGTGCATAGAGAATCCACCCTGTGGGTTGACGCGGAGAAATTCCTCCTCTTCTCCCTTATACAAAGTGGACAAGATCTTTAGTAGAGCGGCAGCTGAATCCGGCCCCTTACGGCCGTAGCGGGTGGCGTCGTCCTCCCCGTTGAAGTCCCACATGGGGTGGCTTCTATACTGAAGCGGTTGCACCCCCCGCATAATGCATTCGGCCATAACCCCGATCATGGTTAGTCCGGAATGGGCTAACAATCTTATTCGGCCCATCAGGTAAATGATGTCCCTGTCACTTTCCCTCTGAGGGCTCCGTGGACGCCAGCTTAGGCGCTTCTTTAAGGGAGCACTGTCGAATTCAGGGAGGCCGATCCGGACAGGATCCGGCAGCGGGACGTCTTCTATATAAAACCATTCCGAGGGCCAGTCTTCGGACGCCTTCTTTGGGGTTCCGGACAGATATCCGGTCCCGGCGATGCGCCACACTTCGGCTCCGCCCACTTGATACATTGACCCCTCCTTAGAGCGGGGCACAAGGCAGAATAACCTTTTCCATAGCCCGAAATGAGCCTCGATACCCAAAAACAGCTCGCAGAGGGCTACGAAGCCCGCGATATGCAATACGGAGGCAGGCGTGAGATTGTGTAGCTGGAGGCCATAGAACTCCAGGAGCCCCCGGAGAAATGGATGGATTGGAAATCCGAGCCCCCTTATTAAATAAGGGACGAGGCACACCCGCTCTCCTTTGGAGGGATTAGGGGCACTCTCCGCTTGCTCTCCGCCATTATAGATGGCAAGGCCGGCTCGAACCGGGACCATATAGGCCGGGGGGAGAAATCCCTTGGTCTGGAGCGTCACTAGCTCGCTATGCGGGATGGAGCATCTCTCCCAATATCCAGGCTGAGGGCTGGAAGGGCGAGAGGAGGAGTCGCGACGGCTGGCCATGGTGGAATGGACCTTTGTCGGATGCGCTCTGATGAACACTCGCGAAGGGGGGAAGATGTGGTTTGGATCTAAATCCTCGTCCCCTTAAATAGGTCAGCTCATTTACGCGGCTAGGGGTGTGAATGTAAAAACACTCAGACTTTTCATATTCGTTTGACACGTGGGAAGCGGCCATTATTGGGCGTAGAAGCCAAGGAGCGCAACATCTACAAGAAACCGGACTTTATTCAACGGGTACACAGAACTTGGAGGAGAACCCGCCTTGCAATGTCGAAGACAATCTGCGCGCCGGACTCATCGTCATTGAAGCCTAGTTCAGGGGCTACTGAGGGAGTCCTGGATTAGGGGGTGTCCGGATGGCCGGAATATACCTTTGGCCGGACTCCTGGACTATGAAGATATAAGATTGAAGACTTCGTCCCGTGTCCGGAAGGGACTTTCCTTGGCGTGGAAGGCAAGCTTGGCGATACGGATATGTAGATCTCCTACCATTGTAACCGACTTTGTGTAACCCTAGCCCTCTCCGGTGTCTATATAAACCGGAGGGTTTTAGTCCGTAGGACAACATACACAACAACAATCATACCATAGGCTAGCTTCTAGGGTTTAGCCTCTCTGATCTCGTGGTAGATCTACTCTTGTACTACCCATATCATCAATATTAATCAAGCAGGACGTAGGGTTTTACCTCCATCGAGAGGGCCCCAACCTGGGGAAAACTTTGTGTCCCTTGCCTCCTGCTACCATCCGGCCTAGACGCACATTTCGGGACCCCCTACCCGAGATCCGCCGGTTTTGACACCAACGGTAATCCTGTTCTGGAAGTCATGCTACTAGATCATGATGAACCTACGAACTATGAAGAAGCGATGGTGAGCCCAGATTCCGCAAAATGGCTAGAAGCCATGAAATCTGAGATGGGATCCATGTATGAGAACAAAGTGTGGACTTTGGTTGACTTGCTCGTTGATCGGCAAGCAATTGAGAATAAATGGATCTTCAAGAAGAAGACTGACGCTGACGGTAATGTTACTGTCTATAAAGCTCGACTTGTTGCAAAAGGTTTTCGACAAGTTCAAGGGATTGACTATGATGTGACCTTCTCACCCATAGCGATGCTTAAGTCTGTCCGAATCATGTTAGCAATTGCCGCATTTTATGATTATGAAATTTGGCAAATGGATGTCAAAACTGCATTCCTGAATGGATTTCTGGAAGAAGAGTTGTATATAATGCAACCAGAAGGTTTTGTCGATCCAAAGGGAGCTAACAAAGTGTGCAAGCTCCAGCGATCCATTTATGGACTGGTGCAAGCCTCTCGGAGTTGGAATAAACGATTTGATAGTGTGATCAAAGCATTTGGTTTTGTACAGACTTTTGGAGAAGCCTGTATTTACAAGAAAGTGAGTGGGAGCTCTGTAGCATTTCTGATATTATATGTGGATGACATATTATTGATTGGAAATAATATAGAATTTCTGGATAGCATAAAGGGATACTTGAATAAGAGTTTTTCAATGAAAGACCTTGGTGAAGCTGCTTACATATTGGGCATTAAGATCTATAGAGATAGATCAAGATGATTAATTGGACTTTCACAAAGCACATACCTTGACAAGGTTTTGAAGAAGTTCAAAATGGATCAAGCAAAGAAAGGGTTCTTGCCTGTGTTACAAGGTGTGAAGTTGAGTAAGACTCAATGTCCGACCATCGCAGTAGATAGAGAGAAAATGAAAGATGTTCCCTATGCTTCAGCCATAGGCTCTATCATGTATGCAATGATGTGTACCAGACCTGATGTGTGCCTTGCTATAAGTCTAGCAGGGAGGTACCAAAGTAATCCAGGAGTGGATCACTGGACAACAGTCAAGAACATCCTGAAATACCTGAAAAGGACTAAGGATATGTTTCTCGTATATGGAGGTGACAAAGAGCTCATCATAAATGGTTACGTTGATGCAAGCTTTGACACTGATCCAGATGATTCTAAATCGCAAACTGGATACGTATTTTTACTAAACGGAGGAGCTGTCAGTTGGTGCAGTTCAAAACAAAGCGTCGTGGCGGGATCTACATGTGAAGCAGAGTACATAGCTGCATCGGAAGCAGCAAATGAAGGAGTCTGGATGAAGGAGTTCATATCCGATCTAGGTGTCATACCTAGTGCATCTGGTCCAATGAACATCTTTTGTGACAATACTGGTGCAATTGCCTTGGCAAAGGAATCCATATTTCACAAGAGAACCAAGCACATCAAGAGACGCTTCAATTCCATTCGGGATTTAGTCCAAGTGGGAGACATAGAAATTTGCAAGATACATACGGATCTGAATGTGGTAGACCCGCCAACTAAGCCTCTTCCACGAGCAAAACATGATCAACACCAAGGCTCCATGGGTGTTAGAATCATTACTGTGTAATCTAGATTATTGAATCTAGTGCAAGTGGGAGACTAAAGGAAATATGCCCTAGAGGCAATAATAAAGTTATTATTTATTTCCTTATATCATGATAAATGTTTATTATTAATGCTAGAATTGTATTAACCGGAAACATAATACATGTGTGAATACATAGACAAACATAGTGTCACTAGTATGCCTCTACTTGACTAGCTCGTTGATCGAAGATGGTTAAGTTTCCTAACCATAGACATGAGTTGTCATTTGATTAACGGGATCACATCATTAGGAGAATGATGTGATTGACTTGACCCATTTCGTTAGCTTAGCACTTGATCCTTTAGTTTGTTGCTATTGTTTTCTTCATGACTTATACATGTTCCTATGACTATGAGATTATGCAACTCCCATTTACCGGAGGAACACTTTGTGTGCTACCAAAAGTCACAATGTAACTGGGTGATTATAAAGGTGCTCTACAGGTGTCTCCGAAGGTACTTGTTGGGTTTGCGTATTTCGAGATTAGGATTTGTCACTCCGATTGTTGGAGAGGTATCTCTGGGCCCTCTTGGTAATGCACATCACATAAGCCTTGCAAGCATTGCAACTAATAAGTTAGCTGCGGGATGATGTATTACGGAACGAGTAAAGAGACTTGCCGGTAACGAGATTGAACTAGGTATTGAGATACCGACGATCAAATCTCGGGCAAGTAACATACTGATGACAAAGGGAACAACGTATGTTGTTATGCGGTCTGACCGATAAAAGATCTTCGTAGAATATGTAGGAGCCAATATGAGCATCCAGGTTCTGCTATTGGTTATTGACCAGAGACGTGTCTCGGTCATGTCTACTTTGTTCTCGAACCCGTAGGGTCCGCACGCTTAACGTTACGATGACAGTTTCATTATGAGTTTATATATTTTGATGTACTGAAGGTTGTTCGGAGTCCCGGATATGATCACGGACATGACGAGGAGTCTCGAAATGGTCGAGACATAAAGATTGATATATTGGACGGCTATATTCGGACACCAGAAGTGTTTCGGGTGATTTCGGAGAAAACCGGAGTGTCGGAAGGGTTACCGGAACCCCCCGGGGAAGTATTGGGCCTTAGTGGGCCTGAGGGGAGAGAGAGGGCAGCAGCCCAGGAGATGGCGTGCCCTCTCCCATGGGGAGTCCGAATTGGACTAGGGGAGGGAGGCGCGACCCCTCTTTCCCTCTCCCCCTCCCTCTCTTTCCTTCCCCCTTCTCTCTTCCTAGTTGGACTAGGAAAGGGGAGTCCTACTCCTACTAGGAGGAGGACTCCCCCCTCCTTGGCGCGCCCCAAGGGTCGGCCGGCCTCTCCCCCTTGCTCCTTTATATACAGGGGCAGGGGGCACCTCTGGACACACAAGTTGATCTTCGTGATCGTTCTCTTAGCCGTGTGTGGTGCCCCCCTCCACCATAATCCTCGATAATATTGTAGCGGTGCTTAGGCGAAGCCCTGCGACGGTAGAACATCAAGATCGTCACCACGCCGTCGTGCTGACGGAACTCTTCCCCGACACTTTGCTGGATCGGAGTCCGGGGATCGTCATCGAGCTGAATGTGTGCTAGAACTCGGAGGTGTCGTAGTTTCGGTGCTTGATCGGTCGGGTCGTGAAGACGTACGACTACATCAACCACGTTGTGCTAACGCTTCCGCTTCCGGTCTATGAGGGTACATAGACAACACTCTCCCCTCTTGTTGCTGTGCATCACCATCATCTTGCGTGTGCGTAGGTAAATTTTTGAAATTACTATGTTCCCCAACACATAGATCATTCTTGCATATCATATTTTATTGCATTTCGTCTTGCAATCCTCGAAATCCTAAGCAACTCAAGGACTCTCGGAGAGAGTTAGGGATTTCCCCGGTTTTCAAATTTGATTTTATTTTGATTTTATTGCAATTTTGTTTGCATTAGAAAAATTGCATGTTTTCAAGATTGCATTTTAGGGCCAAGCAAATGTCCAGCTCGTTCTAAATATTTCATTTAGACGATGAGAATTTGTTTTGGCATTTTTAGATTTTTTTTTATTTTCTAGGATTTTTCTTAGTTTCGGCGGAATTATTTAAAAAAAAGTTTCTGGACCAAGCTGGGCCGAAGCCCAGCCGGCCCGTTCCGCCACTGTCTCCCTCGCGCGTGCCGCCGTGCGCAGCACGGACGATGAGGGGAGTCCGAGCCAGACTTCTCCCCGGGCGCCCCCTCGCCCAAGCCGCGCCGCCCCTCGCCCCCTTTAAATGCCGCCGCCACCACCCCGCCTTGCCACCACCACCGTCGCCAGCCCCGCCTGCCGTGGCCCGCGCCGCCGCCTGCCGCAGCCCGCGTCGCCGGTTGCCGCCGCCGAGTCGCCTCGTCGCCGCCGCCTGAGCCCCGCCGCACGCCAGCCTCGCCGAAGCCGCACCCCGCCGGATCCGATGAGGTAGCGCACCGTCACCATCGGTTTTTTTAGAAAAACCGATTTGGTTTTTTAGAAAACCCTAACTCGTTTTTTTCGGTTCGCCAGTTTTTTTTCCGGTTTTTCTTTTTAGCGGACATTCGTCCGGGCATTCATTTTAGCGAACGGTTTTCGCTCGTTAGTTACAGATAACGAACGCTCGTTCGTTAGCCTGTTGGTCAGTTTTCTTTTATCGGATTTTTCCGCGGTTATTTCTGATCGTGATTTCTGATCCGATTTGTGTTCTAGTTTGTCTTTTCGCTCATTAGTCGGAATCAGGCGATTCAAGCGCCTAGATCTTCGACTCGAGACCCTCTTTCCGCTTAACCAACTTGCACATTTTTTTGCTACTGTAAAATTTGACCTAGGTCCAGATTAGTAAACGGATATTGTTTCTTTCGCCGTTTGAGTTTCGTTGCTCCGTTTGATTTGATTCTTTTTGCAAACCGGAGTTCTTAAGTTGAACTTTCTGGTTAGATCTTCTTATTTGAGTTTTACCCGTGCTTCTTAGCTTGATTGCTTATGTATGCTATTGTTTGTTTGCGATAGAATTCCCGGAGTGTGAAGCGTGTTATTTGGAGTCTCTAGGTTACGCGGATCGTCAGCAAGGCAAGTAACACTTTGGATCATACCCCTTTATCACCCAGTTTTTATGCATTAGTTCTAATCCTCAAACATTGCATGGTTAGGATGTCATTAACATGTGGGTTGGGAAGTAGTTGATGAGGTAGAACCTATTACCCTGTTACATTCAAACCCTTGGGAGTTACTCTTACGAATTGCTTATATTGCTATGCTATGCTATGCTCCTAGACGAGGTTTGGGAGAGTGAAATCCATGACAAATGTGAGATTGTTAATTAATGGTTCAACTTAAGGTGGCAACTTAAATATACATCTGGGTGGATTGAGGCACCTAGAGTACCCAGTGTTGCTTGTATTTTTTTGGAAATCCCGGAGTACCCGTGTGATCTTCCTATGGACCGCCACCCAGGCTCAAAGGGAACTGAGATTATTCATGCTAGAAACTTCCGTGTGCAGCCACAAGCTAATATGGGCTCTAGCATAGTTGAGTAAGTTACGTGAAGCTCTTGAAGAGGTGGATTAGCAGGTAGTGGGATTGTAGGTTTGGTATGGTCTGCCCGGAGTAGAGAGTTAATGTTTCGGAAAGACTGTGTCTTGGTCATCCGTTTCTCAAACACCATGTAGTGCGAGAAATCCAACGGAGGCGATCGAGTCTTGTGGGGAAAAGTGCGCAAACCTCTGCAGAGTGTAGAAACTAATCATGGTTACTCGTGTCCCCGGTTATGGACAATCTTGAGTATCTAGTACTTGGAGTATCTTAAGTATCTCATCACTCTAAATTAATATTGTTGGGTTGTTAATTACCTTAATTGGGATTGAGTTGGAGGAACCTTCTCAATGATGTTTCAACTACCATGATAGTTAAATAAAATCTATTCCTTTGTTGTAGGAAAAAATTGGCTTTTCGCAAAAACTGTAACCATAGAGCTTTCCACCAGCCAAATATGCATGTAGTGATAGCCTTATTCTGTTCTTGCTCTACTGTGTTACTTTGCCAGCATATTCCATGTGCTAACCCGTTTTCGGGCTGCAACATATAATGTTGCAAACTTTTCAGACGAGGAGTAAGGTTCATTAGGTCGTTGCCGTGCAGCTCAGTTATGCCATTGGAGTTGATGGAGTCACTTTATCTTCCAAGCCTTCCGTTGTTATCGTATTATATGGCCTTAAGCCATATTTATTGTAATAAGTTCTCTTTGGAGACATTCGATGTAATAAGTGTGTGATTGCTACTCTGTTATAAATCCTTGAGTACTGTGTGTGTCAGCATTACCGATCCAGGGATGACACTGAAGCACAAAGACTTGACCGTTTGAGGTCGGGTCGCTACAGATCCATTCTTAGCAACGAATGTCTTGCCTTCATACCTGTGATAGAAGGTGTACCCAACATTCTCTTTTGGGTATCCTATGAAGACACATTTGTCCGATTTGGGTTCGAGCTTATCAGGTTGAAGCTTTTTCACATAAGCATCGCAGCCCCAAACTTTAAGAAATGACAACTTTGGTTTCTTACCAAACCACAGTTCATAAGGCGTCGTCTCAATGAATTTCGATGGTGCCCTATTTAACGTGAATGCAGTTGTCTCTAAAGCATAACCCCAAAATGATAGCGGTAAATCAGTAAGAGACATCATAGATCGCACTATATCCAGTAAAGTACGATTACGACGTTCAGATACACCATTACGCTGTGGTGTTCCGGGTGGCGTGAGTTGCCAAACTATTCCGCATTGTTTCAAATGTAGACCAAACTCGTAACTCAAATATTCTCCTCCACGATCAGATCGTAGAAACTTTATTTTCTTGTTACAATGATTTTCCACTTCACTCTGAAATTCTTTGAACTTTTCAAATGTTTCAGATTTATGCTTCATTAAGTAGATATACCCATATCTGCTCAAATCATCTGTGAAGGTGAGAAAATAATGATACCCGCCGTGAGCCTCAATATTCATCGGACCACATACATCAGTATGTATGATTTCCAATAAATCTGTTGCTCGCTCCATTGTTCCGGAGAACGGCATTTTAGTCATCTTGCCCATGAGGCATGGTTCGCAAGTACCAAGTGATTCCAAAAGTCCATCAGTATGGAGTTTCTTCATGCGCTTTACACCAATATGACCCAAACGGCAGTGCCACAAATAAGTTGCACTATCATTATTAACTTTGCATCTTTGGCTTCAATATTATGAATATGTGTATCACTACGATCGAGATTCAATAAACCATTCACCTTGGGTGTAAGCCCATTGAAGGTTTTATTCATGTAAACAGAACAACAATTATTCTCTGACTTTAAATGAATAACCTTATTTGCAATAAACATGATCAAATCATATTTATGCTTAACGCAAACACCAAATAACATTTATTTAGGTTCAACACTAATCCCGAAAGTATAGGGAGTGTGCGATGATGATCATATTAATCTTGGAACCACTTCCAACACACATCGTCACTTCACCCTTAACTAGTCTCTGTTCATTCTGCAACTCCCGTTTCGAGTTACTAATCTTAGCAACTGAATTAGTATCAAATACTGAGGGGTTGTTATAAACACTAGTAAAGTACACATCAATATCATGTATATCAAATATACCTTTGTTCACTTTGCCATCCTTCTTATCCGCCAAATACTTGGGGCAATTTTGCTTCCAGTGACCAGTCCCTTTGTAGTAGAAGCACTTAGTCTCAGGCTTATGTCTAGACTTGGGCTTCTTCACTTGAGCAGCAACTTGCTTGCCGTTTTTCTTGAAGTTCCCCTTCTTCCCTTTGCCCTTTTCTTGGAACTAGTGATCTTGTCAACCATCAACACTTGATGTTTTTCTTTATTTCTACCTTCGTCGATTTCAGCATCACAAAGAGCTTAGGAATCGTTTCTGTTATCCCTTGCATATTATAGTTCATCATGGAGTTCTAGTAACTTGGTGATCGTGACTAGAGAACTCTGTCAATCACTATCTTATCTGGAAGATTAACTCCCACTTGATTCAAGTGATTGTAGTACTCAGACATTCTGAGCACATGCTCACTAGCTAAGCTATCCTCCTCCATCTTGTAGGAAAAGTATTGTCAGAGGTCTCATACCTCTCGACACGGGCATGAGTATGAAATACCAATTTCAACTCTTAGAAAATCTTATATGTTCCGTGGCGTTCAAAATGTTTTTGAAGTCCCGGTTCTAAGCCGTAAAGCATGGTGCACTAAACTATTAAGTAGTCATCATACCGAGCTTTTTCAAACATTCATAACGTGTGCATCTGCTCCTGCAATAGGTCGGTCACCTAGCAGTGCATCAAGGACATAATTCTTCTGTGCAGCAATGAGGATAATCCTCAGATCACGGATCCAATTTGCATCATTGCTACTAACATCTTTCAACTTTATTTTCTCTAGGTACATATAAAAAATAAATGGGGAGCTACATCGCAAGCTATTGATCTACAACATAGATATGCAAATACTATCGGGACAAAGTTCATGATAAATTAAAGTTCAATTAATAATAATACTTAAGAACTCCCACTTAGATAGACATCCCTCTAATCATCTAAGTGATCACGTGATCCAAATCAACTAAACCATGACCGATCATCACGTGAAATGGAGTAGTTTTCAATGGTGAACATCACTATGTTGATCATATCTACTATATGATTCACGCTCGACCTTTCGGTCTCAGTGTTCCGAGGCCATATCTGCATATGCTAGGCTCGTCAAGTTTAACCCGAGTATTCTGTGTGTGCAAAACTGGCTTGCACCCGTTGTATAAGAACGTTGAGCTTATCACACCCAATCATCACGTGGTGTCTCGGCACGACGAACTTTGGCAACGGTGCATACTTAGGGAGAACACTTGTACCTTGAAATTTAGTGAGAGATCATCTTATAATGCTACCGTCAATCAAGCAGAATAAGATGCATAAAGGATAAACATCACATGCAATCAATATAAGTGATATGATATGGCCATCATCATCTTGTGCCTGTGATCTCCATCTCCAAAGCACCGTCATGATCACCATCGTCACCGGCTTGACACCTTGATCTCCATCGAACCATCGTCATCGTCACGCCAACTATTGCCTCCACGACTATCGCTACCGCTTAGTGATAAAGTAAAGCAATTACATGGCAATTGCATTTCATACAATAAAGCGACAACCATATGGCTCCTGCCAGTTGCCGATAACTCCGTTAAAAAACATGATCATCTCATACAATATAGCATCATGCCTTGACCATATCACATCACAACATGCCCTGCAAAAACAAGTTAGACGTCCTCTACTTTGTTGTTGCAAGTTTTTCGTGGCTGCTACGGGCTGAGCAAGAACCGTTCTTACCTACGAATCAAAACCACAACGATATTTCATCAAGTTAGTGATGTTTTAACCTTCAACAAGGATCGGGCGTAGTCACACTCGGTTCAACTAAAGTTGGAGAAACAGACACCCGCCAGCCACCTGTGTGCAAAGCACGTCGGGAGATCCAGTCTCGCGTAAGCGTACGCATAATGTCGGTCCGGGCCGCTTCATCCAACAATACCGCCGAACCAAAGTATGATATGCTGGTAAGCAGTATGACTTGTATCGCCCACAATTCACTTGTGTTCTACTCGTGCATATAACATCTACGCATAAACCTGGCTCGGATGCCACTGTTGGGAACGTAGTAATTTCAAAAAAAATCCTACGCACATGCAAGATCATGGTGATGTATAGCAACGAGAGGGAGAGTGTCGTCCACGCACCCTCGTAGACTATTAAGCGGAAGCGTTATGACAACGCGGTTGATGTAGTCGTACGTCTTCACGATCGACCGATCCTCGGTACCGAATGTACGGCACCTCCGCGTTCAGCACACGTTCAACTCGATGACGTCCCGCGAACTCACGATCCAGTAGAGCTCGAGGGAGAGTTTCGTCAGAACGATGGCGTGGTGACGATGTTGATGAAGCTACCATCGCAGGGCTTCGCCTAAGCACCGCTACAGTATGACCGAGGTGGATTATGGTGGAGAGGGGGCACCGCACACGGCTGGGAGAGATCAATGATCAACTTGTGTGTTCTAGGGTGCCCCCTGCCCCTGTATATAAAGGAGCAAGGGGGAAGGCCGGCCGGCCCTGTAGGGCGCGCCAGGAGGAGGAGTCCTCCTCCTAGTAGGAGTAACTCCTACTAGGAGGGGGAAAGGAAGGGGGAGAAGGAGAAGGAAAGGGGGGCGCCCCCCCCCCTTCCTAGTCCAATTCAGACCAGAGGCGGAGGGGGCGCGTGGCCTTGCCCTGGCCGGCCCCTCTCTCTCTACACTAGGGCCCAACAAGGCCCATTAGCCCCCGGGGGGTTCCGGTAACCCCTCCAGCACTCCGGTAAAATCCTGATTTCACCCGGAACTCTTCCGATGTCCAAATGTAGGTTTCCAATATATCAATCTTTATGTCTTGACCATTTCGAGACTCCTCGTCATGTCCGTGATCATATCCGGGACTCCAAACTACCTTCGATACATCAAAACATATAAACTCATAATACTGATAGTCACAGAACTTTAAGCGTGCGGACCCTATGAGTTCGAGAACTATGTAGACATGACCGAGACATGTCTCCGGTCAATAACCAATAGCGGAACCTGGATGTTCATATTGGCTCCTACATATTCTACGAAGATCTTTATCGGTCAAACCGCATAATAACATACGTTGTTCCCTTTGTCATCGGTATGTTACTTGCCCGAGATTCGATCGTCGGTATCCCAATACCTAGTTCAATCTCGTTACCGGAAAGTCTCTTTACTCGTTTTGTAATGCACTATCCCGCAACTAACTCATTAGTTGCATTGCTTGCAAAGCTTATAGTGATGTGCATTACCGAGAGGGCCCAGAGATACCTCTCCGACAATCGGAGTGACAAATCCTATTCTTGATCTATGCCAACTCAACAAGTACCATCGGAGACACCTGTAGAGCACCTTTATAATCACCCAGTTATGTTGTGACATTTGGTAGCACACAAAGTGTTCCTCCGGTATTCGGGAGTTGCATAATCTCATAGTCATAGGAACATGTATAAGTCATGAAGAAAGCAATAGCAGTAAACTAAACAATCGAGTGCTAAGCTAACGGAATGGGTCAAGTCAATCACATCATTCTCCTAATGATGTGATCCCGTTAATCAAATGACAACTCATGTCTATGGTTAGGAAACTCAACCATCTTTGATCAACGAGCTAGTCAAGTAGAGGCATACTAGTGACGCTCTGTTTGTCTATATATTCACACATGTAGTAAGTTTCCGGTTAATAAAATTCTAGCATGAATAATAAACATTTATCATGATATAAGGAAATATAAATAACAACTTTATTATTGCCTCTAGGGCATATTTTCTTCATTATTTTGCCGATAATCCCGTGTACCCCGAGTCGTACTTTTGGCACCGGTTTAGGATGAGCACCGAGTTATTCAGGCGCATTGCAGAGAAACTAGCGAGCCATGACCGTTTTTAAGCAAAGGAGGAATGCTGCCGGAGAGCTTAGGCATAGCACCTTTCAGAAGGTGACAGCCGCTTTTGCATATGTTGGCATACGGTATTCCCGCTGATCTAGTTGATGACCACTTGGCCATGGGTGAGAGTCAAGCCATCATGTGTGTCAAGCGCTTCACAGTCAGAATTGTGCAAGTGTTTGGCCAGGAGTATTTGAGATCTTCCAATGCTGAAGACGCCACATGGCTATTGGAGATGAACAAAGCTCGCGGCTTCCCAGGTATGCTTGGCTCAATAGATTGCATGCATTAGAATTGGAAGAATTGTCCTAAGGCATGGCATGGCCAATTCCATGGCCAAAAAAGGGTTCCACTATAATCCTTGAAGTGGTGGCCGATCAAGAGACTCGGATTTGGCATGTTTTTTTGGAATGCCTGGATCTTTGAATGATATCAACCTTGTTAATCGGTCACCACTGATGAATAAGATTGCAAATAGTGAACTGCCACCAGTGCAGTTTGTAGCAAATGACCATACATACAACTATGACTACTATCTTGCAGATGGCATCTACTCAAAGTGGCAAACATTTGTGAAGCCATTGAAAAACCGGAAGGTAAGAAAAATCTTGATTTCCACAATGCTCGGACGGCGGCTAGAAAAGACATGGAGAGAGATTTTGGGATTTTGCAAGCCCAATTTGCTATTGTGAGAGGACCGGCTAGATTTTGAGATCAAAAGATGCTTTGGTACATCATGCACGCTTGTGTGATCATGCACAACATGATCGTCGGTGGCTAAGATTTAGACTACTCTCAGTACGAGCTCTTGAGACATCTCGTGCGAGTGCGGCGGAGGGCTGCCAGGGTGGCCCGTTTTGTTGCCTCCTATCATGCCATTCGACGTGCCGAAACGCATGATGATCTTCAGAAGGATCTCATCAAGGAGTGGTCGGCATGGAATGGCCGACAAAGAGCATCATGATTTGTCCGTTTGATATTGTATTGTTGAACTATTTGTTCTATTGCAAGATAAACTATTTATTCGAGTTGTAATAATAAAATTGAACTATTTATTGTTGATTTATTTTGTTTGTGTTTGATCTTCTTGGTTGTGTTTGGAGTGCATATGTTGTTTGTGCGAGAGCGCGCGTACAGTTTTTTTACAGCGCCTGCTGAAGCGGCTCGCACGCGTTGAACTTTGCAGCGGTCGCTGGAGCAAGCACTCCACGCCGTGCAAAAACTCGCGATGTTTTTTAGCGCGCGGTGCACGGCTATTGAAGATGCTCCAAGGGGTTGTTTAGATAGCTAGATTATAGAGAACTAGTTTCCCTTAAACTTGATTTCTGGTGTAACAACCCAAAACATTGTTTGGATTATCTAACTAACTAGCGGGTATACTAAACCGAGTTTTCCAAAAGCCCAAAAAACGTGTTTATACAAAAACGACCAATAGACGTTTTTATATAAACGGATTTTCTATACGCACCAAGAGATCAACGAAGTCCCAGGCGCAGATCGTGGTAAACTACGCAGGCCGTGACAACAGCTTGCCGATCTCGGCCAGGCACCCAGAAGCAAGTTGCGATGCTCCACCTAGCCCAGCGCCTCCATGGCGGACATGGACTTCGGCCGGCTGCCGCCTCCATGGTGGACGTGGACTTCACAACCACCTCCGTCGTCGATATGCAGATACTCCAGCTTGTAGGTCATCGTCCCGCCTCCCTAACATGTGCGTTGTGCTCTGTTGTTACCGGCGAATCAATCCAGCAGCTAGGTGTCACATGCATGTCTGGCATGAGAATCAATCAAGGCGATTTACTCCGTTTACTTGTGTCTTGCCATATGCGAGCTACATGTACGTGCATCTTCACGGCGGAAAGAATTCATCACCGGAGCAACGTTAGATGGGAACCTGGACCAACATGCATGACACCGGCTAGCGAAGCAGATCACAATCAGGCGATAAGCGTGATCACCCCGGCGGCCACGCTGAAAACCACGAACCTCCACCGGAGAGCTGTTTACGGTGTGGTTGTCTGCCACTATGCATGTAGGTGCCAAGAGCGAACCGAAGCACTCCACCTCCATGAATTGTTTTCTCCCAAAGCGAAGAACTCAAAATCCCGTTTTTCTACTTTCGCGTCCAAACAAGGTATTGTATGTACTGACCTTAACAGAATAACTAACCAAAACTGGTTTTCTTAAAAATCCTCCAAAAACTTGTTTTCTAAAATCTCACATCTAATTCCCTGTATCCAAACAACCACTAAATGTTTTCCCTAGTCTAATCCATACCTGTCAAGGATACAATTTTTTTCCATACCCGTCACCCGACAGGGTATATGGGTACCCGCGGGTAAAAATACCCGCGTTTACAACACATCAATTGAGTAGAAAATAGTTATAAAAAGCAACATATAATCAAAAATTATTCATAGCAACACATTTTAAATAACAATGTACAACAACATATTGAAACAAAAACACATTCTCATAAACAAAAATACTTTCCTATAAAGTGACACATAAAAATATTAAACAACAACACATAATCATAAATAACAACACATATGCATACACTTTAAGTTCATAAAATCATGATAAATCATAGAGATAATTTGACTACATATTAGAGTTTTTACCTGGCGTGATTAGGAGGGAAAATTAATACATTAGGATATTAACGGAAACCCACTTGTCAGCATTTTAGATGGGTATATGGGTACGCGGGCATGGGTTATACGATTCCATACCCGTACCCTCTCTACCCGATGGTGTAATATTTTCCTATTTAAGTATCCATGGGTAAATTTTTATCTCATACCCTTATCTTAATAGGGTTTTTACCCGCAGGGTACGCGGTTAATGGGTACCCGTTGCCATCCCTAGATGGGTGATGGGTAAGTTCAGGATGGACGGGTAAGGGTACGTGGTAGCTCCGCCCGTACCCATAACCTGCGGGTGCCATTCCCTACTAATGGGCACTTTGCTAATAAGCAGTAGTTTTTTTTTTCCAGGCCGAGGATCCGTAGGTTACGTCAGCTATGAGCTAGATCTGTCCTAAACATCCGGCCCACGAGCGACTTTGTAAGGCTTCGGAATGGGCCCCGATTTGTAGGATCGATCTATCACGACGATTAGCCAGCATCATCAGCCCGGACCACCGCAGCCTCAGGTCGCCCACGTTGCCCTTCTCCTCCCCACTCGCCGCACGACTGCACCAACCGAGACCAGAGGGGAATGGCGATGGCGGCGGCGAGGAGAGCCCTCCTGAACCACCTCCGCGTGCCGGTGGCGCGCCCCGCGGTCGCAGCGGGAAGCGTCCCCGTCGCCAGGCTCCTGTCTTCCACCTCGGAGGTGGAGAAGGGCTCGTTCCTCGACAAGGGCGAGGTCGCCGACCGCGTCGTCTCCGTCATCAAGAACTTCCAGAAGATCGAGCCCTCCAAGGTAAGCGCGTCCCTCGTGCGCTTGCGCGTCCCTGTACTTTTGGTGGAAGGATTCGGATCTCGTACCGTGTAGGCATGCATATAGGGTTTTGGCTCCCATCGCTGGTCTGTTGCCTCGTGTTATCGAGTGGACTGGATCGTCCAAGAAGATCTGGGCGTAAATTAGAGACGATTACGAAGTTATAGGTGATTTAAAAGTTGTAGGCTTCGCAAATCGTGCATTTTGGGTAGGCTGGAAGGGAAAGGGAGACTATGGTGTCTTTTCTATTTTCTTGACGATTAGATAAGATAGTTTAGGAAAAATGATTTGGGTACATATCTGATTATTGACTGATTTGGTCCTCAGTGGACATTGAGCACCTCTACGATGGTCTAATTCCGCATTGATGTGTGCGGATTAACTAGGCGATTATATGCCTTTAGTGCAAAAATTCACTATTAGTACAATGTTGACTCTGTTTTCTAAAGTTGTTTCTTCTAGTTCCGCATTTAAATTTTATTTCCCCGTTTCTGTTATCTAATTTTGGAACTAGTGGACAGTTTCCCATGACTGTCAGGAGTATACCTTCAGTATCCTATTTGAAATTAGGTCAATATATTATCGATGATCTTCTTTATTTTGAACCAGTTTTTCTTCCTAGAACCGAATTTGGGTACATGTCTGGTTATTGACTGATTTGGTCCGCAGTAGACATTGAGCACCTCTATAAACTATAATGGTATAGTTCTGCATCAATATGTGCAGATTAACTCGGTGATTCTATGCCTTAGTGCAAAAGTTCACTATTAGTACAATGTTAACTCTGTTTTCTTCGGTTGTCTCTTCTAGTTCCATGTTTAAATTTTATTTCCCCGTTTCTGTTACCTAATTTTTGAAGTAGCGGACATCTTGTTAATATACATCCCATGACCGTCAAGTGGCCAAATGTTCTTTTTCTCTACTGTGTGTTCAGTAATAGACCTTTAGTTTCCTATTTGAAATTAGGTCAATGTGTTATCAACGAACTTTGTTATTTTGAACCAGTTTTTCTTCCTAGAACCTAATTTGTTTTGTATATATGTCTATCTGAAATTAGTTTAATGTATGCGTGCCGGGTAGTTATATTGGTAATATTGTTTGATTTTGTTTTGTGTATATGACTGTCAGTGGACAAATTTTCATTTACTCTACCATGTGTTAAGTAATAGACCTTTAGTTTTTTATATATGTCTATCTGAAATTAGTTTAATGTGTGTGTGCTGGGTAATTATATTGGTAATATTCTGTGATCTTGTTTTGTATGCATGACTTTCAATTGGGCAAATGTTCATTTATTCTACCACGTGTTAAGTAATAGACCTTTACTTTCCTATTTGAAATTAGGTCAATATATTATTGACAAACTTTGTTATTTTGAACCAGTTTTTCTTCGTAGAACCGTTTTTTTGTATGTCTGATCTGAAATTAATTTAATGTATGTGTGCTGGGTAGTTATATTTGTAACATTGCTTGATATTGTTGTCCTTGTCTTATTGCATAGATATTATTTCAGCTATCTGTTATGTGCTTTGTGGATATTTTACTATTTATTGTGGTAATTAAGTTTGCTGATTTTGTTAAGTGTTTTAGCATCAATTTGTGGTGTGAATTGGACAAAGCTCGGTATGGGGAAAATAATTGCAATGCTGATGGGCTCAGATGGATGACATTAATCAAATGCTACTGCTAAGTTCATACTCTGTTACAAAAAATTGCATGGCGTGTTGGCGTGTTGCTACCTTTCTGTTTGTTTTTTTCACTCCTTTGAGTTTGCCAGGCTGAGGTTAAGCATGCTAACTAAAACTTATATACAAGTTGAGCAGTTTTAATCAAGCTTAGCATAGTTGAACTAATCATGAGTGCGCTGTATAGGGTCATTGCAAGCCATCGCTTTGGGTCTAATGGTGACTAGACCTGACAGGTAGGTCAAAACTGTGCCAAAGTTGGCCACTGGTCAGTACTGGATACTCTGTGCTATGCCTACAAGTGTCTTTTGTAGAGCTGTGAAAGAAATAAGTGCTGAATTTTCATTCTTACTGTCAAGAATTTAAGACAGCAATTTGTGCGGTCGATTGCCTGCACGCCAGCACTTTCTGTTCAGTATCTGCAAGACATTTTATGTTTAATTGTTTTATAGTTGCTGTGGCACTTCTGTTGTCCATCTATATTTGCATTGGTTCTCTCTACACTTAACTTGAATCACATGTGTAGTGTTGTTTCTCACCTTTTGTAATGTCTGTTATCTGAAGATTAGTTGATTGATAGGAGTACTATGCAGATGCTTTAAACTGCCCTTAATCCGCTCTAATACCCTGCTAAATCATGCAGGTGACCCCTAATGCGCATTTCCAGAAGGACCTCGGGCTGGACAGCCTGGACACTGTCGAGATCGTCATGGCCTTTGAGGAAGAATTCAGCTTCGAGATCCCCGACAATGAGGCAGAGAAGATCGATTCCATCAAGTCGGCAGTCGACTTCATTGCCTCGCATCCTCAAGCAAAGTAAGATTTGCTTGCAGCGGTTTCTTGGTTCCCCCCTTTGACACACATTGTCTCCAGAAGGAATGCTCCCCGAAAAGGACCTGTCTTTTCCCAGTAGGTGAATGATCCTAGTTTGCTCCGTTGATTTTTGTGCTCTCTGGTAGCAAGTCTTTGTTCTCTCCTTCCGTCTGTTGCAATAAATAATGATACACCAGTTGGTTGTGGATCTATGATTCTATTAGCTGGGGATGACAGCAGCCAAAGTTATGATACTGGTTGTGCACCTGTGCCATATGACACCAACTCAGTACGAATGATCTGAATCTGCGACGACGGAAGATTGGTATGCGTCAGGTGCCACGGGATTTGTTCGGTTTGGCGCGGCCGGATGGCAGCCTGGGCTCCTCCAGCTCGTTGGGGTGCGCCTTGCTCGCTGCTGTCGGCGGCCGGTAGCTGGGTCCTGTGGCAGTGCAACTGCGGGAGGACGCTGGATCTGGTAGGCCGGCTGGATCTGGCCTGTCGTCTGACGGGGAGGTGTGATGCTGGTGGGTCTTCGATGCTGCCGGCGCGGTGGCTCTGCGAGAGGTGGGTGGGCCAGCGGTGGTGCAGTGCGTGGGGTGGCGGTGGTGGGTAAGCTCCGGGCGAAAGCTTGTCTGGTCTTGCCGGACGGTAACGGCGGCATCCGTGGACGTTGTCTCACCTCTTGGGAGGCGCTGTTGTGGAGACCCGTATCCTTCGCAACCTTTGGATCGTGCTCTTCGGGTGAAAATCTAAGGCGGATCATGCTCTTCGTTTGAAAATCTAAGGCCTGGCTGGGTCGGGCGACAACATCGTCATCATCGCTTTTCTCTTTGGGTGTTGCCTTGAAGAGTATTAGATCCCATTGGTGTGCTCCATGGGCTGGACGCTCGCAACACTGTGGTCGGCAGATGCGCGCCTGACAATGTGGATGTCTTCTGCGGCCTCTTGTGTGGTAACGATGGCGGCTTCAGATGGAGCAGGGTTGCATCTGAGTTTTGGTAGTCGGTCTCATCCCGCGTGTTTGAGGGGTCGTAGGGCTTCACTTTGTCCTTTTCGAGTCGGAGCTGCTGAGGAGGGCCCTTGTAGCGACGATGACACGAGATGGGTGGTCGGTTTCGGTGCTGGCTCGAAGTAGTCCCAACGCTTTTCTCATGTGATGCTTGTCGACAGAGTCAGAGCTGTCTGGTTGCCGGCGTGTGTGGTTGACTATTTGGTATCGGCCGGCACAAGCCTCGTCACTTGTTTGCGGTGAGAGCACATCGGTGGTCGTCGATGATGAAGTTGCAGTCGCCCTTGCGGAGGTGTGATGACGATGGCACCAGGTTGAAACCTCAACAATGTGCGCGCGTTTTTGTGTGGGTTACAAGGTCGCCCTGCATGCCTTTTTTTGCGGGCGTTTCACTGGTGTTGCTGATGCGTTTGGTCTCTACCGTGATGCCACTTTCTCTCTACCCTGAAAATTAGGGAGGGCAGTTTGGTTAGCGGGACGTCGACAGAGTCGGAGCTGTCTAGTCGCCGGCGTGTGTGGTTGACTATTTGGTATCGGCCGGCGCAGGCCTCGTCACTTGTTTGCGGTGAGAGCACATCGGTGGTCGTCGATGATGAAGTTGTAGTCACCCTTGCGGAGGTGTGATGAAGATGGCACCGGGTTGAAACCTCAACAATGTGCGCGCGTTTTTGTGTGGGTTACAAGGCCGCCCTGCGTGCCTTTTTTTTGCGGGCGTTTCACTGGTGTTGCTGATGCGTTTGGTCTCTACCGTGATGCCACTTTCTCTCTACCCTGAAAATCAGGGAGGGCAGTTTGGTTAGCGGGATGTCGACAGAGTCGGAGCTGTCTGGTCGCCGGCGTGTGTGGTTGACTATTTGGTATCGACCAGCGGAGGCCTCGTCACTTGTTTGCGGTGAGAGCACATCGGTGGTCGTCGATGATGAAGTTGCAGTCACCCTTGTGGAGGTGTGATGACGATGGCACCGGGTTGAAACCTCAACAATGTGTGCGCGTTTTTGTGTGGGTTACAAGGCCGCCCTGCGTGCCTTTTTTTGCGGGCGTTTCACTCGTGTTGCCGATGCGTTTGGTCTCTACCGTGATGCCACTTTCTCTCTACCCTGAAAAATCAAGGAGGGCAGTTTGGTTAGCGGGAAGTGGATTTACGTAAGGTTTCGTAAACTCATATGTAGGTGTGTCTTTTTTTTTAGCATCAGTACAGACACAAGCGCTCATATGCATGCGCATACATTCACCCCTATGAACGCACACACGCACACCCTACCCCTATAAGCACCTCCGAGAAACTGAGCTGGCGTATCATCTTGAGATTGACGAAGCCACCGTAGGCGCCTCGTCGTCGACGGGAACGTCTCCTTTCACTAAAAGCGCATCGCGCGGAAATTCTGAAATAAATCCAAGAATAATGCAAGCACCAGGGTTTGAACTCTGGTGAGTTGAGGATACCACTGTCCATCTAACCCTCTCAACCACAGGTTGGTTGGTTCGCATAGGTAGGTGTGGCTGCATTATTGCCTTTATATGGTACTTGTGCGTACTGGCCCACGATCGTTCTGTTGTTGGTTCCGTCGTCGCTGATATCAACCAAGCTGGCTGCTCCGGGATTCTCATTTTCGTGGTTGTATGACTTTGTTGTTTAGTCAAATAAAACTTTGTTCTTTAGTCGATAAAGTGCCAACGTCACGCGTTATTTGTAGACCAAAAAGCCACCGGCGCAAAACCGTGTCCGCCGGGTGAAGGGTAAGGTGTAGATCGACCCTTCCACCACGAGGTCCTCAAAATCTGAAGGGTAGTTTTGGAGGGTGGTGTTCTTTTCATTTTCGCTGGGCTGGTTCACACAAGAAAAGCCTCGAATTCCTCCGGGAGTCATGGCGGCGTCCCGACGGCGCACGTCGGCGGAGTTCCAAGGGAATGGCAGCCTAATGCCGCCGTCGGCGAACGCGATCGCTTCTCCCCGCGGCGGTGGCGCGCCCAGCCGGGAGGAGCACGCGAACGGCGGCGGCCCGGCGCTCAGCAGCGTACTCTCAGCCACCGAGGTCACCGGCAGGAGGCGGCCGGCGGGGCGCATGCCACTATGGCGACTCGGCATGTTCGCCTCCCTCGCACTGAATGCCGCCGCACTCGCGCTCCTACTCCCCCGGTACATCGTCAGCCACCCGCACCATCCCGGTGTCGTCTCTCTTGATCAGCAACACCACGCCTGCGCCCCGCAGCCGGGCACCAGCGGCGCGGCGGCGAGTGCGCCATCGACCGGGAAGCCGGCAGTGACTTCCAATTCTGTTATTCATCTGGACCAGTAAGCCCCTGTTCCTTCAATTTTTCTCCGTAGTAAATTCTTGCATTAAAATATCTGTAATCTGAAAAGCCGGCGAGGGGTGTTCTTCCCGCCGGAGCGTGTCCTTGTTCAGTGTCAGACAATGTCATGGAGGGAGGCCATCCCATTTTACAAGCGCGTTTGACTGACATTCGTTCTGTCGGCTGCAGCGGGGACCCGACCATGTTTGAGGCCTTCTGGAGGGAGACCGGCGACGCGGCGGAGCTCGTCGTTCCGGGGTGGCAAACGATGTCCTACTTCTCGGACGTCAGTAACGTGTGCTGGTTCATGGAGCCTGATTTCGACCAGCAGGTGCGCCGCCTCCACCGCACGGTCGGCAACGCCGCCGTGGACGGCTACCACGTCCTCGTCGGCACCGGCTCCACGCAGCTCCTCATGGCGGCGCTCTACGCCCTGTCGCCAGCGGATGCCGTCCAGCCCACCAGCGTCGTCTCCACGGCGCCCTACTACTCGGTAAGTGCGATATTACAAAAAAAAAAAAAAAATCCTCTCAGGTTCAGACCGTTAGTTGCTCCCTAAGTTTACATAAAAAGTCAATCTTGATCTGATCATGGATCATGGATGCAGTGGTATCCTGCCGTGACGGACTTCCTCCGGTCCGGGTTGTTCCGCTGGGCCGGCGACGCAAGCTCGTTCATCGGCGACGCCTACATCGAGCTGGTGTGCTCCCCGAACAACCCCGATGGCGCCATCCGCGACGCCGTGCTGGGCTCCGGTGGCTCCGGGAAGGCGGTCCATGACCTTGCCTACTACTGGCCGCAGTACACCCCGATCACTCGCCGGGCCGACCATGACATCATGCTCTTCACCATGTCCAAGAGCACCGGGCACGCCGGCACGAGGATCGGGTAAGTGTCCGTCGCTCGCTGCAACTTCATCTCAGACAAGAAGAAGTCTGAACTGCCGAACCTGAAACGAAAAGCGATGCTTCTGCAGGTGGGCATTGGTGAAGGACCGGGAGGTGGCGCGGAGGATGACCAAGTTCGTGGAGCTCAACACCGTCAGCGTGTCCAAGGACTCGCAGCTGCGCGCCGCCAAGGTGCTCAGGGCGGTCTCCGACGGGTACGACGGCGGCGCCTCGGCCTCGCGTCACCGGCTGTTCGACTTCGGGCGGCGCAAGATGGCGGAGCGCTGGAGGATGCTGCGCGAGGCCGCCGCCGCGTCCGGCATCTTCAGCCTGCCCGAGGAGACCTCCGGCCGCTGCAACTTCGCCAACGAGACGGCCGCCAATAACCCTGGTACGTAGCACGGTCACACCATGGCATAGCGTCTCGCGTGCTCTCAGCTCTCGGTCGCTCACCTCGCGCCATTGTTTGATGATCTCTTTCTGCAGCGTTCGCGTGGCTGCGGTGCGACAGGGAGGACGTGGAGGATTGCGCGGGGTTCCTCCGCGGCCACAAGATCGTGACGAGGAGCGGGAACCAGTTCGGCGCGGGCCCGAGGTACGTCCGGGTCAGCATGCTCGACAGGGACGACGCCTACGACATCTTCATCAGGCGCCTCGCCTCACTCAAATGACAAATCGAGACCGACGGCGGCGCGTGGAGGCTTCGCTCGTCGGGCTCCCTCGTTCGTCATGCGTGCCGGTGATGAGGCTGAGCATCGGGCGAAATGAAAAAGTAGCAGTACCGGTTTCTGCCGGGTAGGTGGATGCCGTTGGATGTTTCCGAGATTTGCACAACTCTGTGCCGTAGTCAACTTAGATTCTACGCTCCGTTATGTATCAGTACATCTTCCATACCGTATGAGCACGATTGTGTACACGCACGTACACAATGCGCGTCTGGCCCACAAATTCAATTCGCCAGCAGACATTAATGTACTCCCACTACATCCCTAAACAATCTTCTCCGGCTAGTCCTCTCTTGTGCGAGTCCGCTGCTGCCAGAGTTCTTCAAGATCGTGGATCCTGTTCGGAGAAAATGAGCTAGAATCCTCCAAATCTTTGAATCGGCCAACGAGTGTTACTGTTCTACAGAGAAAACTCCTTCGTTTGTGAGTTCTATCCTCGTCTATTTTCAGGCTTGCACTAGATTCAGTTTTCTATATCCGCCTTGATTTACGAATGCATCTTAAATGGATTTGAGTTGGTACCTCCGCATCTTAGTATCAGCCTTGGAGAGTATGTTAAAACCGAACTAACGGGAATCCTAGTTAAGCGTATGTAGTCGATGAAGTAAATCCGAGATGGTTTCATTTGCATGTTCCATTGGGATACCATTATTGTTTTAATACTGAATCAGTTCTGTTTTTTCTGTTATAGCCTTTGACGCGAATCTGACGATTCAGAAATGGCCAAGTTTACAATGCATTACATAGTGGCATTTTATTGATAACTGGAATGGAGAAAATGCCTTTAGCCAATGAGCTAATTATATAGACATCTCCTTGTTTTCATAAGGTGTGCACTGTGCTTAGACAACCCATTGTTGTTGAAGACTCATGTAGGACAACAAGCTCGCAATATAAATATTATGGGTAACCTATATTTGGGTAAGCTTGGAGATGAATTTATAAAGAAACGAAGTAAAATTCATCGTCCAATGTCTAGCCTAAGGACATCGGAAGTGTCCCACGGACATGAATATTTAAAGAAATATATGATGCCAAAAAAGAGTAGGCATCGTGCAATGTCTGAGTCTGATGAATCGAAAATGGCCAGAAAGTGGTATCAAAGTATTGATTTTGCCAGCTCAAAGAGTGGCCAGTCAAAGAATAGGCATAATACATTCATGCCTAAGTACAATAGTAGACATGGTCAAGCATATGCCAGGGCAGAGCTTAGGGAGAGGGAAAGCTATGATGATAGTAGTTTTACATCTGATAGTGACATCCTTGACAAGAGAAACCTAAAAATATTAAAAAATATGAAGAGGGTGCATCATGTTGACGACAACAATTTCCACATGAATTGACATTGACAAGTCAATCCATGTGTAAATTCGCATAATCCGGTGAGTAGGTCGTTCCGAATCTATGTTATGATTCATCGTTCCCCATTAATTAAATGGACTGCGTCCTCACCACGTTGACAAGTACTCTCATTGTATACAATGCATGTTATTAGGTACAAGTGTAACCTGATATGGTCACCTATTACAGATAGGGTCAAGGACCCATCATTTGGGACCCACATAGGGCCCATCACCATCATAGGTAGGTCCCTGGACCATGCCAACATTTGGATGCATACATCAGGGAGTTCACTCGGACGACTCCACAGCACTCGGACGGTCATACGTCACTCGGCCGATGGACCACCACACAGACGTAGAAGACAGAAGGACGACGTGAGAGCTGCAACGGGCAAGGAATCCTAAGTCATCCACTAAATAGAGTTATAGCTACCGTTACCTATAACTGTTGTAGTAGAGGCTCATTACACTAGTAACTGACTCATTCAATGACAGTTAATGCCTCGGCGGCGTGGGAGACACGGGGCTGCAGCGCACTCTATATAAGCCGCACCCCTCTCCACAGCCAGGCACATTCCATCTCTGTAATCATACCCTCAAATCAAAGCAAGCCTTAAGGCACGAGACATAGGGTTGTTACCTCCACCGAGAGGGGCCTGAACTCGTTAAATACCGAGTGTTACACCTGCGCCGTAGGTAGTCTCTACCCCTTATTCGTACGCCTAGTACTCATTGTCAGGATCGTAACCCCGACAATTGGCGCCCACCTTGGGGCTAGGCGTCTAGCAAAGTTTCACGACGTAGGTGGTTTTCTTCATCATCATGCCAGTCAGCGACGAAATCCATTTTGGGGCCCTCTCCTTCATCGCCGACAACTCAGCGTGGCTCCGCGAAGCCCCGCTGGACGTGGAGGCGTTGCCCGTCCGCGGCGCGACGCACTTCCACGCTTTGACCTATGGAGTCCTTCTCCGACAACCCTCGACTCCGTACCAAATGGTCACTCGCCCCACCATCGCATGTCGCCGCAAGCGTTCCGGACGCTCACGACTGCAGCGCTGGATCAAGCATGCTGTAGCCACCCAGGCAGCGACTGAACATTGTGGCGACACTCGAGTTTGACGAACCCGCCCTCGACCTCTCCAGTGGATCATTCGGCGATTCATCCAAGGAATCCAAGTGCGAAAGCATCGAGTCCACTGCCGAAATTCTCATGGCGGACAACTTGAGCATCATATGCCCCCTGGGTTCACGACACTCAGGCTGATCGCGTAGGAGCGTCACATGGCAACACCGGTGGCGGGGCTCCGGGCCATGAGCCCTATGTCCCCAAGCTCTCACCCGGGAGCAGCGGGACGAGCTCTGTTGCAGGAATGACCAACTCCTCAACAACCCCATCACAGGGATGACATCGGAGGCATTAGCCATTGAGTCGACTCGCCTGGCCACTCTGGCCAAACGTGATCACCTCGAACGCCTTTAGAGGGAGCTAGACGAACGCGAGCGCTGTCAGCCCAGTTCTAGTCAGCACAAATGCCGACTCTACTCGAGTGACCAACCTCGTAAGTATCAACTCCTCGGTACTCCACTTCAAAATCTAGCAGTCGCCACTCGTCTCGCGGATTCCATCCGGCCCTCTGGCTCTTCGCTGGGAGAAAGGATTCGTCATATCCAGGCGCTCCTCAAGACATCGTTGTCATAGAATGCGGCGGTGTCCTAGTCCAGAGACCGGATCCATAGCGCATCCGTGCATGCGGAGACCGTCCAGTCGGCTCATATCCCACTCATCTCGGGCAAGCGCCGAGCCGTTTCTTCCTCCAAAGATCGTCACGAAGATTGGAGGCGCGATCGAGTTGCGTCGCCCCGGCGTAATGACGACTATGATCATGCCCTGATGCCTCCACCATGGGATGTCGCGTACGGGCGCCAGCCCTATGACGATAGACGAACACACGACGGCGACTGCAGGCCGAGTCCTTCTCGTCCATCGAGAGACACTCGAGACCCGCTGTTTAACGCGAGATCTGTTCTCTCTCAAAACCTGGTCGACAGAGGCTGGGCCCTGCGAGAAGGCCAAGATCACGACGTACGAGTGGTTCCGTACCATCAGGTCTCGAGTGCTTCAGTCATTACATACGAGCGGCTGAGATTCCCAACAACTTCAGGTTGCTGATACGTCCATTTTGCATCATGCTTTTATATCGATATTTATTGCATTATGGGCTGTTATTACACATTATGTCACAATACTTATGCCTATTCTCTCTTATTTTACAAGGTTTACATGAAGAGGGGAAATGCCGGCAGCTGGAATTCTGGGCTAGAAAAGGAGCAAATATTAGAGACCTATTCTGCACATCTCCAAAAGTCCTGAAACTCCACGGGAGCACTTTTCAGAATATATAAAAAATATTGGGTGCAAGAAGTACCAGAGGGGGGCCACACCCTGGCCACGAGGATGGGGGGCACGCCCTACCCCCCTGGGCGCACCCCCTGCCTCGTGGGCTCCCTGGTGGTCCTCCGATGCCTATCTTCTGCTATAGGAGGTCTTTCGTCCGACGAAAAATTATAAGCAAGCTTCCGGGATGAGACTCCGCCGCCACGAGGCGGAACCTTGGCGGAACCAATCTAGGGCTCCGGCGGAGCTGTTTTGCCGGGGAAACTTCCCTCTGGGAGGGGGAAATCATCACCATCGTCATCACCAACGATCCTCTCATCGAGAGGGGGTCAATCTCCATCAACATCTTCACCAGCACCATCTCATCTCAAACCCTAGTTCATCTCTTGTATCCAATCTTTGTATCCAAACCTCAGATTGGTACCTGTGGGTTGCTAGTAGTGTTGATTACTCCTTGTAGTTGATGCTAGTTGGTTTACTTGATGGAAGATCATATGTTCAGATCCATTATGCATATTAATACCCCTCTGATTATGAACATGAATATGCTTTGTGAGTAGTTACATTTGTTCCTGAGGACATGGGAGAAGTCTTGCTATTAGTAGTCATGTGAATTTGGTATTCGTTCGATATTTGATGAGATGTATGTTGTCATGCCTCTAGTGGTGTCATGTGAACGTCGACTACATGACACTTCACCATTGTTTGGGCCTAGAGGGAGGCATTGGGAAATAATAAGTAGATGATGGGTTGCTAGAGTGACAGAAGCTTAAACCCTAGTTTATGCATTGCTTCGTAAGGGGCTGATTTGGATCCATATGTTTCATGCTATGGTTAGGTTTACCTTAATACTTGTGTCGTAGTTGCGGATGCTTGCAATGGGGGTTAATCATAAGTGGGATGCTTGTCCAAGTAAGGACAGTACCAAGCACCGGTCCACCCATATATCAAATTATCAAAGTACCGAACGCGAATCATATGAATGTGATGAAAACTAGCTTGACGATAATTCCCATGTGTCCTCAGGAGCGCTTTACTTCATATAAGAGTTTGTCCAGGATTGTCCTATGCTACAAAAAGGATTGGGCCATCTTGCTGCACCTTATTTACTTTTATTACTTGCTACTCGTTACAAATTACCTTATCACAAAACTATTTGTTACCGATAATTTCAGTGCTTGCAGAGAATACCTTAGTGAAAACTGCTTATCATTTCCTTCTGCTCCTCATTGGGTTCGACACTCTTACTTATCGAAAAGGCTACGATAGATCCCCTATACTTGTGGGTCATCAAGACTCTTTTCTGGCGCCGTTGCCGGGGAGTGAAGTGCCTTTGGTAGGTGGAATTTGGTAAGGAAAAATTTATATAGTGTGCTGAAATTTACTGTCACTTGTTACTATGGAAAGTAACCCTTTGAGGGGCTTCTTCGGGGTATCTTCACCCCGATCGGTAGAGCAAATAGTTGCTCCTCAACCTACTGAAAATGTTTACATTAAAATTCCTTCGGGTATGATAGAGAAACTGCTAGCTAATCCTTTTGCAGGAGATGGAACATTACATCCCGACTTACACTTAATCTATGTGGATGAAGTTTGTGGATTATTTAAGCTTGTAGGTATGCCCGATGATGTTATCAAGAAGAAGGTCTTCCCTTTATCTTTGAAGGAAGATGCATTGACATGGTATAGGCTATGCGATGATATGGGATCATGGGACTATAAGCGATTGAAATTGGAATTTCACCAGAAGTTTTATCCCATGCATCTTGTTCATCGTGATCGTAATTATATATAAAATTTTTGGCCTCGCGAAGGAGAAAGTATCGCTCAAGCTTGGGGGAGGCTTAAGTCAATGTTATATTCATGCCCCAATCATGAGCTCTTAAGAGAAATGATTATTCAAAATTTTTATGCTCGACTTTCTAACGACAATCGCTCCATGCTCGATACTTCTTGTACTGGATATTTTATGATGAGAACTATTGAATTCAAATGGGATTTATTAGAAAGAATTAAATGCAACTCCGAAGATTGGGACCTCGACAAAGGTAAGGAGTCAGGTATAACACCTAAGTTTGATTGTGTTAAATTTTTTATGGATAGCGATGCATTTCGTGAATTTAGCACTAAATATGGACTTGACTCTGAGATAGTAGCTTCCTTTTGTGAATCCTTTGCTACTCATGTTGATCTCCCTAAGGATAAGTGGTTTAAATGTAATCCTCCTATTGAAGTAAAAGTAGTTGCACCTATTAAAGTTGAAGAAAATACTATCACTTATAATGATCCTGTTGTTCCTACTGCTTATGTTGAGAAACCACCTTTCCCTGTTAGAATAAAGGATCATGCTAAAGCTTCAACTATAGTCAACAAAAGTAATATTAAGACACCCAAACCCCCTGAACAAATTAAAGTTGAACCTAATATTGCTATGGTTAAAGATCTCTTGGCTGATAATATTGATGGGCATGTTATTTACTTCTTTGATGAGACTGCTAGAATTGCTAGACCTGATACTAAAAATAAACATAGACCTGTTGTAGGCATGCCTGTTATTTCTGTTAAAATAGGAGATCATTGCTATCATGGCTTATGTGATATGGGTTCTAGTGCAAGTGCAATACCCCATTCCTTATACAAAGAAATTATGCATGATATTGCACCTGCTGAGATAGAAGATATCGATGTTACCATTAAGCTTGCCAATAGAGATACTATTTCACCAATTGGGATTGTTAGAGATGTTGAAGTCTTGTGTGGGAAGGTTAAATATCCTGCTGATTTCTTGTTCTTGGTTCCCCACAAGATAGCTTTTGTCTCATTATATTTGGTAGACCCTTCTTGAACACTGTTAATGCTAAGATAGACTGCAATAAGGATATCGTTTCTGTTGGTTTAGGGGATATGTCTCATGAGTTTAATTTTGCTAAGTTTCATAGACAACCCCATGATGAGGAATTGCCTAGTAAAGATGAAATTATTGGTCTTGCTCATATTGCCGTGCCTCCTACCGATCCTTTAGAACAATATTTGCTAGAACATGAAAATGATATGTTCATGAATGAAAGAAGGGAAATAAATGAAGTATTCTTTAAACAGGGACCTATTCTGAAACACAACTTGCCTGTTGAAATTCTAGGGGATCCTCCTCCACCCAAGGGTGATCCTGTGTTTGAGCTTAAACCATTGCCTGATACTCTTAAATATGCTTATCTTGATGAAAAGAAGATATATCCTGTTATTATTAGTGCTAACCTTTCAGAGCATGAAGAAGAGAAATTATTGAAAACTCTGAAGAAGGACCGCGCTGCTATTGGATATACTCTTGATGATCTTAAAGGCATTAGTCTCACTCTATGTCAACACAAAATAAATTTGGAGAAAGACGCCAAACCAGTTATTGATCACCAACGGCGGTTGAATCCTAAGATGAAACAAGTGGTAAGAAAGGAAATATTAAACCTCCTTGAAGCAGGTATAATTTATCCCGTTGCTGATAGTCAGTGGGTAAGTCCTGTCCACTATGTCCCTAAGAAGGGAGGTATCACCGTTGTTCCTAATGATGAAGATGAATTGATCCCACAAAGAATTATTATAGGTTATAGGATGGTAATTGATTTCTGCAAATTAAATAAAGCTACTAAAAGATCATTACCCTTTGCCTTTTATTCATCAAATGCTAAAAAGATTATCCAAACATACACATTTTTGCTTTCCAGATGGTTACTCCGGTTTCTCTCAAATACCTCTGTCAACTGATGATCAAGCAAAGACCACTTTTACTTGCCCTTTCGGTACTTTTTCTTATAGACCTATGCCTTTTGGTTTATGTAATGCACCTGCTACCTTTCGTAGATGCATGATGGCTATATTCTCTGACTTTTGTGAAAAGATTTGTGAGGTATTCATGGATGATTTCTCCGTTTATGGATCCTCTTTTGATGATTGCTTGAGCAACCTTGATCGAGTTTTGTAGAGATGTGAAGAAACTAATCTTGTTCTGAATTGGGAGAAATGCCACTTTATGGTTAATGAAGGTATTTTCTTGGGGCATAAAATTTCTGAAAGAGGTATTGAAGTTGATAAAGCTAAAGTCGATGCTATTGAAAAGATGCCGTGTCCCAAGGACATCAAAGGTATAAGAAGTTTCCTTGGTCATGCCGGTTTTTATAGGAGGTTCATTACGGACTTCTCAAAAATTTCTTGGCCTCTGACTAACCTATTACAAAAAGATATTCCTTTTGTCTTTGATGATGATTGTGTAGAAGCATTTGAAATACTTAAGAAAGCCCTGATTTCTGCACCTATTGTTCAGCCACCTGATTGGAATTTACCCTTTGAAATTATGTGTGATGCTAGTGATTATGCTACAGGGGCTGTTCTAGGACAAAGAGTTGATAAGAAATTAAATATTATTCAATATGCTAGTAAAACCCTAGACGGTGCCCAAAGAAATTATGGTACTACTGAAAAGGAATTCTTAGCAGCTGTATTTGCTTGTGATAAGTTCAGACCTTATATTGTTGATTCTAAAGTAACTATTCACACTAATCATGCTGCTATTAAATACCTTATGGAAAAGAAAGATGCTAAACTTAGACTTATTAGATGGGTTCTCCTGCTACAAGAATTTGATTTGCATATTATTGATAGAAAGGGAGCTGAGAACCCCGTTGCAGACAACTTGTCTAGGTTAGAAAATGTTCTTGATGACCCACTACCTATTGATGATAGCTTTCCTGATGAACAATTAAATGTCATAAATGCTTCTCGAACTGCTCCATGGTATGATTATTATGCTAATTATATTGTTGCTAAATTTATACCACCTAGTTTCAAATACTAGCAAAAGAAAAAGTTCTTCTATGATTTGAGACATTACTTTTGGGATGACCCACATATTTATAAAGAAGGAGTAGATGATATTATTAGACATTGTGTACCCGAGCATGAACAGGAACAGATCCTACGCAAGTGTCACTCCGAGGCTTATGGAGGACACCATGCTGGAGATAGAACTGCACATAAGGTATCGCAATCCGGTTTTTATTGGCCTACTCTCTTCAAGGATGCCCGTAAGTTTGTCTTGTCTTGTGATGAATGTCAAAGAATTGGTAATATTAGTAGACGTCAAGAAATGCCTATGAATTATTCACTTGTTATTGAACCATTTGATGTTTGGGACTTTGATTATATGGGACCTTTTCCTTCCTCTAATGGGCATACACATATTTTAGTTGCTGTTGATTACGTTACTAAGTGGGTAGACGCTATTCCAACTAGTAGTGCTGATCATAACACCTCTATTAAGATGCTCAAAGAAGTCATTTTTCTGGGGTTTGGAGTCCCTAGATATTTAATGACTGATGGTGGTTCACATTTTATTCATGGTGCCTTTCGTAAAATGCTTGCTAAGTATGATGTTAATCATAGAATTGCATCTCCTTATCACCCACAGTCTAGTGGTCAAGTAGAATTGAGTAACAGAGAGCTCAAATTAATTTTGCAAAAGACTGTTAATAGATCTTGAAAGAATTGGTCCGAGAAACTTGATGATGCATTATGGGCCTATAGAACTGCATATAAAAATCCTATGGGTATGTCTCCGTATAAAATGGTTTATGGTAAAGCATGTCACTTACCTCTTGATTTAGAACATAAGGCATATTGGGCTATGAAAGATCTCAACTATGACTTCAAACTTGTTGGTGAGAAGAGGCTTTTTGACATTAGCTAACTTGATGAATGGAGAACCCAGCCTTATGAAAATGCCAAGCTGTTTAAAGAAAAAGTTAAAAGATGGTATGATAAAAGGATATAAAAGCGTGAGTCCAATGTAGGTGATTATGTATTGCTATACAACTCTCGTTTAAGATTTTTTGCAGGCAAACTTCTCTCTAAATGGGAAGGTCCTTACGTTATCGAGGAGGTCTATCATTTCGGTGCCATAAAAGTCAACAACTTCAAAGGCACAAATCTGAAGGTGGTGAACGGTCAAAGAATTAAACATTATATCTCAGGTAATCCTATAAATGTTGAAAATAATATTATCGAAACCATAACCCTGGAGGGATACATAAGGGACACTTTCCAGAACGTTTTAGACCCAGAAAAGGAATAGGTATGTGGTACTGTAAGTAAACCGACTCCAAAACAGTTCTAATGGCAATTTTTCTCCGTTTTGGAATATTTAGAAAAATAGGAAAATAAGAAGCAGTCCGGGAAGGACACGAGGCTTCCACGAGGGTGGGAGGCGCGCCCTACCCCCCGGGCACGCCCCCTGCCTCGTGGGCACCTCGTGTGCTCTCCAGACTCCGTTTTCTTGCACAATACTTCTTTTGGTCGGTAAAAATTCATTATATAATCTCCCAAAGGTTTTGACCACCGTATCACGCAAATATCTCTTGTCTTTGTTTCAAGCTATTTTTTCTGACAGATCCAGGTCGTCATGTGGTCTTCAAGTGCCCCCAAGGACAAGTTCTTCGAGAAGGTCATCAACCCCTACTCCGCGGAGGTGCTGCAACACCCTCAAACCATTGAGATACGTGAGGGGTTGTTGCACATCTGTGATGTTGAGGGGCCAAGGAGGACCGGAAGCACGGAGGCAAGGCTTGAGGCATTGGAGGAACGAGTTTTCAAGTGTCAGGAGATGGTGGAGCGTGGACTCAACTCCAATCACATTATGATCACGGAGTTCACCAACAACCACAAGCTGGACATCAAGGACATTGGGGAGGCCATCTTCAAGCTTCATGAGAAAATCGAGCACCTCCAAGCCCAGATCTATGACTTGCACAATCAAAACTGTGAGTATGAATATAGATTCAAGAGGATGAGTTTGGCTGCAGATTTGAGGATTCAGGAGACTCTATCATCCTTCTATGATGGCGAGCCTATGCCTTGGAAGAGGGACGGCAAGCCTACATCATCAACAACTCCACCTTCTTCACCAAGAAAGAAGAACTGAGTATCTGGTATGGGCACTCCCCTTGGCAACTACCAAGCTTGGTGGAGTGCCCCGGTATCGTATCACCATCACTTTTATCTCTACCATTTTTCTTAGTTCGATCCTTTTGATAATATATTGATCTAGTAGAATAAAGTTTTAGTATGATCTAGTTGTGAGTTTTGATTTATGATCCTCTTATGTAATCGAGTCCGTGAGCTATATATAATAAAGATTAGTGTTGAGTCAAGGGCTTTATTATTTTGCTATGATCTTTAGGGAATAAAATAAAAGAGAAGATATAAAAATAAACAAAGAGATCATATGGATCTTATGGAGAGTAATGATCTCACATATAAAGAGTATGATGAATAAAAGTTGTTGAGAGTTGACAAACATAGTTTTGGTCATCGTTGCAATTAATAGGAAGTAATAAAGAAAGAGAGGTCTTCACATATAAATATACTATCTTGGACATCTTTTATAATTGTGAGCACTCATTAAAATATGACATGCTAAAGAGTTGACGTTGGGCAAGGAAGACAACGTAATGGGCTATGTTTTCTTACATCTGAGATAAATTATATTGTCATGGATCATCCAACATGTTGAGCTTGCCTTTCCCTCTCATGCTAGCCAATTTCTTCGCACCAAGTAGAGATACTACTTGTGCTTCCAAATATCCCTAAACCTAGTTCTGCCATGAGAGTCCACCATATCTACCTATGGATTGAGTAAGATCCTTCAAGTAAGTTGTCATCGGTGCAAGCAATAAAAATTGCTCTCTAAATATGTATGACTTATTACTGCGGAGAAAATAAGCTTGATACGATCTTGTGATATGGAAGAAATAAAAGCGACGGACTGCATAATAAAGGTCCATATCACAAGTGTCAATATAAAGTGACGTTCTTTTGCATTAAGATTTTGTGCATCCAACCATAAAAGCGCATGACAACCTCTCCTTCCCTTTGCGAAGGGCCTATTTTTTACTTTTATCTTCTACCTTACATAAGAGTCATGGTGATCTTCACCTTTCCTTTTTACATTTTATCCTTTGGCAAGCACAATATGTTGGAAAGATCCTGATATATATAGCTAATTGGATGTGAGTCTTCATGAACTATTGTTGTTGACATTACCCTTGAGTAAAACGTTGGGAGGCAAAACTATAAGCCCCTATCTTTCTCTGTGTTCGATTAAAACTTCATACCCATACATATTGCATGAGTGTCAGCAATTGTGAAAGACTAAAAGATGGTTGAGTATGTGGTCTTGCTAAAAAGCTCTTATATTGACTCTTTCCTATGATACGATAAATTGCAATTGCCTCAATGACTGAGATTAGAGTTTGTTGGTTCTCAATGAAGTTTACGATTCATACTTAAAATTGTGATTGAATTGTTACTTTAGCATAAGAGATCATATGACAATATATATATATATATACATATATATATATATATATATATACAGCCCGTCTTTTCTGATAATATTATCAGAATAGTTATTCTGATAACACTTCCGCACTGCATGCTCAATGCGTGGGCTGATGACCCACAAGTATAGGGGATCTATCATAGTCCTTTCGATAATTAAGAGTGTCGAACTCAACAAGGAGCAGAAGGAAATGATAAGCGGTTTTCAGCAAGGTATTCTCTGCAAGTACTGAAATAAGTGGTGACAGATAGTTTTGTGATGAGATAATTTGTAACGAGCAACAAGTAACAAAAGTAAATAAAGTGCAGCAAGGTGGCCCAATCCTTTTGGTAGCAAAGGACAAGCCTGGAAAAACTCTTATATAAGGAAAAGCGCTCCCGAGGACACATGGGAATATCGTCAAGCTAGTTTTCATCACGTTCATATGATTCGCGTTCGGTACTTTGATAATTTGACACGTGGGTGGACCGGTGCTTGGGTGCTGTTCTTACTTGAACAAGGATCCCACTTATGATTAACCTCTATTGTAAGCATCAGCAACTACAACAAAAGTATTAAGGTAAACCTAACCATAACATGAAACATATGGATCCAAATCAGCCCCTTACGAAGCAACGCATAAACTAGGGTTTAAGCTTCTGTCACTCTAGCAACCCATCATCTACTCATTGCTTCCCAGTGCCTTCCTCTAGGCCCAAATAATGGTGAAGTGTTATGTAGTCGATGTTCACATAACACCACTAGAGGCTAGACAACATACATCTCATCAAAATATCGAACGAATACCAAATTCACATGACTACTAATAGCAAGACTTCTCCCTTGTCCTCAGGAACAAACGTAACTACTCACAAAGCATATTCATGTTCATAATCAGAGGGGTAATAATATGCATAAAGGATCTGAACATATGATCTTCCACCAATTAAACCAACTAGCATCAACTACAAGGAGTAATTAACACTACTAGCAAGCTACTAGCACCAATCCCGGACTTGGAGACAAGAATTGGATACAAGAGATGAACTAGGGTTTTGAGATGAGATGGTGCTGATGAAGATGTTGATGGAGATTGCCCTCTCCCGATGAGAGGAGCGTTGGTGATGACGATGGCGATGATTTCCCCCTCCGGGAGGGAAGTTTCCCCGGCAGAACAGCTCTACCGGAGCTCTAGATTGGATCCGCCAAGGTTCCGCCTCGTGGCGGCGGAGTTTCGTCCCGAAAGTTTGCTTCCTATTTCTCTCTCGACGAAAGACTTCATATAGGAGAAGATGGTCATCGGAGAGCCACCAAGGGGCCCACGAGGTAGGGGGCGCGCCCTAGGGGGGGAGGGCGCCCCCCACCCTCGTGGAAAGGGTGTGGGCCCCCTGGTCTTCATCTTTGGCAAGGATTTTTTATTATTTATTATAAGGCATTCCGTAGAGTTTCAGGACTTTTGGAGTTGTGCAGAATAGGTCTCTAATATTTGCTCCTTTTGCAGCCCAGAATTCTAGCTGCCGGCATTCTCCCTCCTTATGTAAACCTTGTAAAATAAGAGAGAATAGCCATAAGTATTGTGACATAATGTGAAATAACAGCCCATAATGCAATAAATATCGATATAAAAGCATGATGCAAAATGGACGTATCAACTCCCCCAAGCTTAGACCTCACTTGTCCTCAAGCGAAAGATGATAACAGTAAATATGTCCCCATGTTTAGAGGTAGAGGCGTTGATAAAAATAAAATACGGGCATGAAGGCATCATGATTATTCTCATAATAACAACATATATAGATATTGTCATATGATTACTTATGTTCAAGTGATGATCTATTCACAATGCAAAAGTATGAATCAGAAACCTTATTGAGAACCAACAAACTATAACCTCAGTCATTGAAGCAATTGCAATTTATCATAACATCAGAAAGAGTCTATGTCAGAGCTAAAAAGCAAGCCCACATACTCAACTATCATCTAGTCCTTCATGATTGCTAACACTCGCACAATACTTGTGGTTACAGAGTTTTAGTCGGACACAGAGAAAGATAGGGGCTTATAGTTTCGCCCCACAACCTTTTACCTCGAGGGTAATGTCAACAATAATAACTCATGCCCCCCTACATCTAATTAGATATGTATATCAGGTTCTTTCCAACATGCCAGGCTTGCCAAAGGATAAAATGAAAAAGGGAGAGGTGAAGATCACCATGACACTTGCATAAGGTAGAAGATAATAATAAAAGATAGGCCCTTTGCAGAGGGAAGCATAGGTTGCCATGCGCTTTTATGGTTGGATGCACAAAATCTTAATGCGAAAGAACGTCACTTTATATTGCCCCTTGTGATATGAACCTTTATTATGCAGTCCGTCACTTTTATTACTTCCACATCACAAGATCGTATAAAGATTATTTCTCCCACACTAATCATACATATTTAGAGCAATTTTTATTGCTTTGCACCGATGACAACTTACTTGAAGGATCTTACTCAATCCATAGGTAGATATGGTGGACTCTCATGGCAAAACTGGTTTAAGGGTATTTGGAAGCACAAGTAGTATCTCTACTTGGTGCTGAGAATTTGGCTAGCATGAGGGGGAAAGGCAAGATCGACATGTTGGATGATCCATGACAACATACTTTATTTCAGATATAAGAAAACATAACCCATTACGTTGTCTTCCTTGTCCAACATCAACTCTTTAGCATGTCATATTTTGATGAGTGCTCCCAATCATAAAAGATGTCAATAATAGTATATTTATATGTGAAACCTCTCTTTCCTTATTACTTCCTATTAATTGCAACGATGACCAAAGCTATGTCTGCCAACTCCCAACAACTTTTAATCATCACACTCTTTCTATGTGAAGTCATCACTATCAATAAGATCAATATGAACTTTTGTTTCTTCTTATTCTTTTTCTCTTTTCTTTTATTCACGCAAGATCATAGCAAGGAAATCAAGCCCTTGACTCAACACTAATCTTTATTATATAGCTCACGGACTCGATTACATAGAGAGATCATAAAGCAAAACTTAAAACTAGATCATGCCATAAACTTTATTCTACTAAATCAAAATACTATTAATAGGATCAAACTAAGGAAAACTATAAAGATAAGAGTTGTGATTGTGATACGATACCAGGGCACCTCCCCCAAGCTTGGCAGCTGCCAAGGGGAGTGCCCATACCCATGTGATTATGTCTCCTTCTTTGTTGTTGGTGAAATATTCTTGGTGATGATTCCTCTCAGGATACGGTTCTCCTCCTCGAGCTTGTTGACTTGCTGCTTGAGGTCCATTGTTTCCTTACGAAGCTTTCCTATGACGGCTAAAGCTCCTTGCACCCAAGGGTGTTTCATAGTTGTGGGAGAACAAGTGACACTCCTCTTCATATTTTCATAAGAAAGAAATCTAACATTGGAAGGGATAACCGAGTTTGGAATAGCTGAGCTCTGTGGTTCCCCCATCATGAACCCATCTCGGAAGCGAGAGGTGACTTCTTGATCCTCCATGGCATCTATCCTCATTAAGTCAGCCTCCATCTCCTCCTCCGTTGTTTGCCCAAAGTGGTCAGGGTCGCTGTTTGCCCTTGGTTCCGGTGCCAGATTAGATACCCGGCTCTCCCCGACTGACTCTTGAGAAGACATCTTGCTCTAATCTACAGCAGCAACAGCTCGAAACAAAAACAGAGGATATTTGCGTGATACGGGAGTCAAAACCTTCGGGAGAATATATAATGAATTTTTACCGACCAAAATATGTGTCGTGTACGAAAACGGAGTCCGGAGGGCACACGAGGAGCTCACGAGGTAGGGGGGCACGCCCAGGGGGGTAGGGCGTGCCCTCCACCCTCATGGGGCCCTCGTGTCCTTCGCGGACTGCTACTTAATTTTCTATTTTTCTAAATTTTCCAAAATGGAGAAATATTGCCTTAAAAATTGTTTTGGAGTCGGTTTACTTACCGTGCCACATACCTATTCCTTTTCGGAGTGTGAAACGTTCTGGAAAGTGTCCCTTATGTATTCCTCCGGGGTTACGGTTTCAATAATATTGGTTTCAACATTTATGGGATTACCTGAGATATAATGTTTGATTCTTTGACCGTTTACCACCTTCGGATTTGTGCCTTCAAAGTTGTTGATTTTTATGGCACCGGAACGATAGACCTCCCCGATAACATAGGGACCTTCCCATTTAGAGAGAAGTTTTCCTGCAAAAAATCTTAAACGAGAGTTGTATAGCAATACATAATCACCTACATTAAACTCACGCTTTTGTATCCTTTTGTCATGCCATCTTTTAACCTTTTCTTTAAACAACTTGGCATTTTCATAAGCTTGGGTTCTCCATTCATCAAGTGAGCTAATATCAAATAACCTCTTTTCACCGGCAAGTTTGAAATCATAATTGAGCTCTTTAATAGCCCAATATGCCTTATGTTCTAGTTCGAGAGGTCAGTGACATGCTTTTCCATATACCATTTTATATAGAGACATACCCATAGGATTTTTATATGCAGTTCTATAGGCCCATAATGCATCATCAAGTTTCTTGGACCAATTCTTTCTAGACCTATTGACAGTCTTTTGCAAAATTAGTTTGAGTTCTCTATTACTCAATTCTACTTGACCACTAGACTGTGGGTGATACAGAGATGCAATTCTATGATTGAGGTCATATTTAGCAAGCATTTTACGGAAAGCGCCATGAATAAAATGTGAACCACCATCAGTCATTAAATATCCAGGAACTCCAAACCTCGGAAAAATAACTTCTTTAAGCATTTTAATAGAAGTGTTATGATCAACACTACTAGTTGGAATAGCTTCTACCCACTTAGTAACGTAATCAACAACAACTAAAATATGTGTATATTCATTAGAGGCAGGAAAAGGTCCCATATAATCAAAGCCCCAAACATCAAATGGTTCAATAACAAGTGAATAATTCATAGGCATTTCTTGACGTCTACTAATATTACCAATTCTTTGACATTCATCACAAGATAGGACAAACTTACGGGCATCCTTGAAGAGAGTAGGCCAATAAAAACCGGATTGCAATACCTTATGTGCAGTTCTATCTCCCGCGTGGTGTCCTCCATAAGTTTCGGAGTGGCACTTGCGTAGGATCTGTTCCTATTCACGCTCAGGTACACAACGTCTAATAACACCATCTACTCCTTCTTTATAAAGATGTGGGTCATCCCAAAAGTAATGCCTCAAATCATAGAAGAACTTTTTTTGTTGGTATGTGAAGCTAGGTGGTATAAATTTAGCAACTATGTAATTAGCATAATCAGCATACCAAGGGGTACTACGAGAAGTACTTATGATTTTTAATTGTTCATCAGGGAAACTATCATCAATAGGTAGTGGGTCATCAAGAACATTCTCTAACCTAGATAAGTTGTCTGCTGTTCTCAGCTCCTTTTCTATCAACAATATGCAAATCAAATTCTTGTAGCAAGAGAACCCATCTAATAAGTCTAGGTTTAGCATCTTTCTTCTCCATAAGATATTTAATAGCAACATGATCAGTGTGGATAGTTACTTTAGAATCAATAATATAAGGTCTGAACCTATCACAAGCAAATACAACTGCTAAAATTTCTTTTTCAGTAGTAGCATAATTTCTTTGAGCATTGTCTAGAGTCTTACTAGCATAATGGATAACATTTGATTTCTTACCAACTCTTTGCCCTAGAACAGCACCTACGGCATAATCGCTAGCATCACACATAATTTCAAAGGGTAAATTCCAATCAGGTGGCTGAACAATAGGTGCAGAGACTAATGCTTTCTTAAGTATTTCAAATGCTTCTACACAATCATCATCAAAGACAAATGGTATATCTTTTTGTAATAAATTAGTCAGAGGCCGAGAAATTTTTGAGAAGTCCTTAATGAACCTCCTATAAAATCCGGCGTGACCAAGGAAACTTATTATACCTTTGATGTCCTTGGGACATGGCATCTTTTCAATAGCATCAACCTTGGCTTTATCAACTTCAATACCTCTTTCAGAAACTTTATGCCCCAAGACAATACCTTCATTAACCATAAAGTGGCACTTTTCCCAATTCAAGACAAGATTAGTTTCTTCACATCTCTGCAAAACTCGATCAAGATTGCTCAAGCAATCATCAAAAGAGGAACCATAGACGGAAAAGTCGTCCATGAAAACCTCACAAATATTTTCACAAAAGTCAGAGAATATAGCCATCATGCATCTTTGAAAGGTAGCAGGTGCATTACATAAACCAAAAGGCATACGTCTATAAGCAAAAGTACCAAAAGGGCATGTAAAAGTAGTCTTTGATTGATCTTTAGCCGACACAGGTATTTGAGAGAAACCGGAATAACCATCTAGAAAGCAGTAATGTGTATGTTTGCATAATCTTTCTAGCATTTGATCGATAAAAGGTAAGGGGTAATGATCTTTCTTAGTAGCCTTATTTAATTTGCAGAAATCAATTACCATCCTATAACCTGTAATAATTCTTTGTGGAATCAATTCATCTTTATCATTAGGAACAACAGTAATACCTCCCTTCTTAGGGACACAATGAACAGGACTTACCCACTGACTATCAGCAACGGGATAAATTATACCTGCCTCCAGAAGCTTTAGTATTTCTTTTCTCACCACTTCTTTCATTTTAGGATTCAAACATCGTTGAGGATCACGAATTGGTTTGGCATCTGCTTCCAAATTTATTTTATGTTGACATAGAGTGGGACTAATGCCCTTAAGATCATCAAGAGTGTATCCAATAGCAGCACGGTGCTTCTTCAGAATTTTCAATAATCTTTCTTCTTCATGCTCTGAAAGGTTAGCACTAATAATAACAGGATATATTTTCTTTTCATCAAGATAAGCATATTTAAGATTATCAGGCAACGGTTTAAGCTCAAACACGGGATCACCCTTAGGTGGAGGAGGATCCCCTAGGATTTCAACAGGAAAATTGTGTTTCAACATAGGTTCGTGTTTAAAGAATACTTCATCTATTTCCCTTCTTTCATTCATAAACATATCATTCTCATGGTCTAGCAAATATTGTTCTAAAGGATCAGTATGGGGTACAGCAATAGAAGCAAGACCAATAATTTCATCCTTACTAGGCAATTCTTCTTCACGGTGTTGTTTACTAAATTTAGAGAGATTAAATTCATGAGTCATATCATCTAAGCTGACAGTTACAACATCCCTTGTGCAATCTATGGTAGCATTAACAGTATTTAAGAAGTGTCTACCAAATATAATGGGACAAAAGCTATCTTGTGGGGAACCAAGAACAAGAAAATCAGCAGGATATTTAGTTTTCCCACACAAGACTTCAACATCTCTAACAATTCCCATTGGTGAAATAGTATATCTATTAGCAAGTTCAATAGTAACATCAATTTCTTCTAACTCAACAGGTGCAATGTCATGCATAATTTCTTTGTATAAGTCAATAGGTATTGCACTAGCACTAGCACCCATATCACATAAGCCATGATAACAATGATCTCCTATTTTAACAGAAATAACATGCATGCCTACCACAGGTCTAGGTTTATCTGTATCACGGGGTTTAGCAATTCTAGCAGTTTCTATTGGAGATATGCCCTAGAGGCAATCATGTATGATGATATTTCCTATGTGTTTATGAATAAAGATAGTCCTTGGACATTATTAATGATGTGCATCAGCAAGTACGTGACTTGTTTGTGGGACTATGCATGGTATGATGACTGTCCTAAAAGGTCCCTAGTCGAAAGGGCTGTGTGGATGCGCAGCCAACTAGACTAGCATATGACACGGTCGATGGCTTGGTCTCACTAGCCATGGAGCATTGGATGCTAATCGGATAATATGGACTTGGAAGGATTTGGTCGGATTCGACGTAGTCGGATCCGAGTCGAGATAAGGTCCAAGCCGGACAGACCCCACTATGAGACGCAGCGATATGTCATCTGTGAGTCTCTAGTACAACATATGTTCTATGTCCTAAGACCTGAGCTGACGCATGTACTCGGGATGGTGATAGACTTGCTTTGGGCCGACCAAATGCTACTCCGTAACTGGGTAGTTATAAAGGTAGGTTTCGGGTTTGTCCAGAACCATGCTGCGAGACGTAGTCGAGCAAGATGGGATTTGCCCCTCCGACCAGGAGAGATATACTCTAGGCCCCTCGTGTGATCCGACCAGGATAAGCATGGCCATGCGACAAGGATTATGAGATAATCCAGTTTTGTGGTCGGCATCACTGAAACGAGAAAGAGGTCGGGCTAGCACAAGGATGACAGACTCGCCTTGAGCTCGACAACATATATCGTGTGGCAAAAGGAATGGAAGCGTGATGTACAGGTTCGCTAACCAGCTTCATAGTCTGCTTGGTGTTCGGCATGCCTTCCTAGAGGCCGCTACCAACCGTGCAGTTCGGACGTGATCCGAACTGCGACCAAGCCGACTTGAACCTAAGGGGCCACGCGCTTAAGGGAAGGAACCTACGAGGTCGGATCTGAGGACACTGGTCGAATGTGATCCGAACTGTATTTGGATTGTGGCCGAGTAGACTTATGGGATTTAGGGTCTGTGCGAGGCCCAAGAGTGTTGAGCCCGTGACGGACGCCTATATATATATATATATATATATATATAGTGGAGGTGCGACACACTCTTTGGCTGATCGCTTCGGCACTGTCACTAGGGTTTGCATGTGTTGCGAATAGACACCTCCACTCACTGCCGGTTGTGTGATCGGACCTAGCAGTCCGCCGCACGACGTTCCTCCTGCACGCGCAGATACCGTTAGAGGCGGTGCACTTGCGCCGCTCCGGTGAACCTGTACGTGGGAACCGACCACCGGTTGTACGAGGGAGATCAGACAAGGAGGAGATGATCTACGCGGGCGCGCTGCCCCAACTCTTCTTCCGCTGCACGACACTGCGCATCTAGTGTCGTGGTTCTAAGTCTGACAGTAGTGTAGGGGGGTAAGTATGGAGACGCAAGATCTTAGCTATGGAGAAGTTGTAAGCATGCAAGGTTTACGAGTTTAGGCCCTTCTCGGAGGAAGTAATAGCCCTACGTCTCGGAGCCCGGAGGCGGTCGACTGGATTATGTGAGTATGAGTTACAGAGGTGCGAACCCTTATCTCGGAGGAGGGGGGTGGCTTATATAGAGTGCGCCAGGACCCCAGCCAGCCCATGTTACAAAGGGTTTAATGTACATTAAGGCAGGGCGTTACTGGTAACGCTATTAATAAAGTGCTATGATGACCATAAAAGCTTTTTAATGACCGACCATTAGCGTGCGGAGTGACTTCAGGTCTCCTAGCCGTCGAGTGGTTGGATCTTGGTCGAGTGATTGCTTATTGGTCGAGTGTCTTCGAGTCTGTCGAGTGGAACACCTCCAAGTCGATTGAAAGGCGGTTTCTTCTAGAGATGTCCTTGGGTAGGGCAGTTAGGACAGGTCCATGACCCTACCCTAGGTACATAGCTTCATCATTAGCCCCCGAATGGATCGAGGTTTGAGTGGGGAAGGAGTTGAGAACCTCTTCGACTCGTTTTTCATGCCGTGAGCATATCTTGTTCCGGATCAATGGACCTGAGTGATGACAGCAACTTCCTTTTCAGTCGCCTTGATCCATTCTTAATTCTTCCTCGAGTGAGTTTCTTCACTTGTAAAGCTCCGAGTGACGGTGCGGAGGAGATCTTTTAGTCTGACAAGTTTGTTTGCTGCCCGTAGATTTCGTGGGATCCGAATTTTGGGAAGCGCGAGAGATGGGGGAGGCCGCAGTAATCGGATGGGATAGAGCGGAGATGCCTCGATCCCCGTGCCGCCTTTTTCGCCACGTACCGCGCGTGCGATCATTACGGGATTTGACAGAGCCACCTGGGCCTACCCGTCAGCCACTCGGAAGCGGCCTCATATAAGGCGTTGGACCGGGGTCTCCCGAATAGTGCGTTCCCATTTCCTCTTCTCCTCTTCACGCCCCTCCGCTGCGCTCGTTCTCGCCCCAGCATCACCGCTCCGTACGCATCTCACCGGCGACAATGGCGAAGGAGAAGACGGCGGCTCTGGAGCGGGCAAAGAAGGCGACGACGAGGTCGAAGGGGAAGGCGACCAGTCGGGGCGGATCTTCCTCGTGGACCGGCCTGCTGAGGGGCTGGATCCAGGGCGACTGGATCCACTCGAGGATCACCCAAGAAGACCTCGATGACCTGGCCGAAGGGGGGCTGATCCCCTATGACTCGGCGCGGCTTCCGGGGAAGGAATCTGAGCCGCAACCTCGGGAGGGTGAGTGTGTTCTTCTTGCCACCACGTCGACCGTGGATTTTCCTTGCCTCCTCACCCTTTCTTTCGAGGGTTTCTGAACTTCTTTGGGGCACAACTCCACCATTTTACCCCCAACTCGATCGTTTATCTCGCCGCTTTCATTTCTTTGTGTGAGAATTTCCTGGGTTGCCGGCCTCACTGGGGTCTTTTCAAGCATATTTTCACTTGTCGCTCCCAGACAGTGAAAAAGGCTAATCTGAGTGATGAGAGGACCCAAGTGATCTAGATGTGTGGGGGTCTTGGCATCCAGACGAGAGGGAAAAGCTCCTTTCCGGCCATGATTCTTCCTGACTCGGTTCACGGATGGCAATCGACCTGGTTTTACTGTAAAGACTAGTCGACGCCAGGGCAATCGACTGGCCTCCCTACCATGGACCGAGTGGAGAAACCCTCCCCTTTGAAGGTGCTCCCGGAGGAGAAGGCGCACGTGAAGCTGTTGGTCGATCGAGTGGTCCAGCTTATGCGTGACGGGGTCACTGGTATGGATCTCTTGGAGGTCTTCCTTCAGCGGTGCATCCAACCTCTTCAAGCTCGAGACCATCCGATGTGGATGTATTCGGGTCTTGAAGACTCCACTCGGATCCATCCGGAGGAGGTCGAGGACGACACACTGGAGAAGTGGCTGTCGGGCATTACCGGGAACAAGGACAATCCTAGGGGAGCTAGGAGAGTTCCCCCGTTCGACCAATCTCATGCACCAGAGCAGGTCTGATTCTGAGTTTTTGCTTGTAATCTGAATTCACTCGCGCAACTGCCTATATTGCGTCGACTGACTTTTTTCTCCCTGCTTCCTTTCAGGCTATTATTGAAATGTATTCAATGCCCAATGGGGAGCAAGAGCAAGCACTGGAAGGTGAGGCGAGTGGCGGCGACAGTGGCGAGAGGACTTCCGATGGTGAAGGGGATGGAGGAAGCGACGGCTCAAGTGATGGAGAAGAAGTCGAGTCGCCCCCTCGCAGGGAGAGGCGATCCAAGCTCGACCAAGAACGGCCGAGTGCCCGCGACAAGGCAACTACTCAGGCTTGTCAGTCTTTGAAGCGTCCTCGGATCTCTTCACCAACCCCGACTGAGAAGGCGCCAAAGCACCCCAAAGTTTCAGAGCCGAGGACTCGGAAGGCGTTGCCGAAGATCAAGATTGATATCCCCGTCGCCTCCGCGTGAGTGTCTCTCTTTGTATTCACTCTACGCTCCGCGCTATTTGTTTTTCTTGTTTTGACTGGACGGACTTTGGAATTGTCAGCGCTGCCACTTCCGAGACCTCAGCTTACAGGGATGATGATGAGGTGATGGAGGATGCAGTCACTTCTAATCCGGGTATGATTTCTGCCATACTATCTTTACTCGGTCGATTCAACTACAATGTGCATCATTGGGTGACGTGATTTTGGCAATTGAACTTTGCATAGCTCCCAACATTATTGACCTCCCTGATGATGATGAAGAGTCCGAGAGGCCTTTGACGAGGAAGAATAGGCGAGCTCCTGTAAGTGAGGTGCTATAGCCGACACCGAGGGCGGATCCAGTCGTTCAGGACACTGGCGACGTCAATCGGGGTTCTGTTACCTTCGCCGAGCCACTGTCGAGTGCCTTGCCTTCTTCGTCGACTGCTCGAGCCCCTGTCGACCCGCCTTCACTTTTTGCGACCCATCATGTCCCAGAGGACGAGGTGAATGCTGCTAGGGAAGCCATACGCCAGGCGGGCATTATGATGGAGAAGATGAAGACGGTGCGGGACGCTAGCCAAGCTGCCTATGATGCCAGCTCGGCTCTCCAGAGCAACGTTCAGGTTAGTTGGTCGCCGCTTGTTCTGTTAGGATATGCTACCCGAAGATTCTTTCCGAAAACCTTTGCACCTGTACACCCACTAGGTGCGTCGATTGAATTTTTGGACTAGTGGGGGCATGCTGAGTGCACCCACTGGGTGTAGTCCCCGAGACTACGGTGGACTGCTGGCAGTCGACTGTAGTCTTTGTATTTTGCCTAATGTATAAACCAAACTGGTAGTTTGTCTCTTCCACTCGGTCTGGTCGAGTGGGATCAGAACCGGTGGGGGCACGCTAAGTGCTCCCACTAGGTGTAGTCCCCGAGACTACGGTGGACTGCTGGCAGTCGACTGTAGTCTGAGTTCTACTTTCTCTCTTTATGCCCCTTTTTTTTGAACTCGACTTCGGCGGGCCAGTCGAGTGGGATCAGAACCGGTGGGGGCACGCTAAGTGCACCCACTGGGTGTAGTCCCCGAGACTATGGTGGACCGCGGGCAGTCGACACTAGTCTTAGTATTTATTGCCTTTGTTGTTTTTTGCTGTAAAAATAACTTCTCCCCTTTTATTTCAGAAATCTTGTGATCTTGGAGCTCGCTTTGCTGACTTGGAGAAGCAGTAGATTCAACTGAACCTTGACTTGGAGCTAGCCAGGACAGAGCTGCAAAAGGTCAGAGACGGCGCCACAGGTAAGATGAGTTTGTCGACTGGTCAGTTTTAGGCTTGAGTACCCTTCTGCTATTTCTGAATCAATCATCATTTCTTTGTAGAAAAACTGAGAGAAGCTCTGGCGAAGAAGGATCAGGATTTGGCCGCTGCTCGTAAGGAGGCTGACGACAAGACCGATCTGGCCGAACAGAAGCTGGCTTTGGTCGGCCTGTTGGAAGAAGAGAATACCAGGCTCAAGACTGCTCTGAATGACTCCAACAAGGAGTGCTCGCGCTGGAAGAAGGCGAATCTCGTCCAGGGCGAGAAAATGGAAGGCATTGCTCGCAGGAGGGATGATCTGGAGAGCTATATGAGAAGTCTTGCCAAGAAGTTGTTCATCAAGCTTGAAGGTGCACATTCTGTTCCGACTGATTTTTTTTTGTGTCGACTCAATGTACGAAAATTGACTTATCCTTGGATCGTGAATGCAGAGTTTTGCCAGAACTTTGAAGAGGAGACTGGGCGGATTGAACCAGGTTTGGATCCAATCAACTCTCCCGTGAAAGATGAAACTGCCATGAATTTGCTCCGTTTGGAATCTCGCATCGACAGTGCCATGGACTACTTGGCTCGACTGAAGGTTGCCATGTCGCGGATTTACCCGGCACTTTGGCCAGAGGATGTGCTCCAAAATGATATTGAGTCCCTGATGACTCGACTAAATGAAATCCCCGACCGAGTGCAGGAGTGGAAGAAGTCTGCTGCTCGGTGTGGCGCTGACGTGGCTCTGTCTTTGGTTCGTGTCCACTGCAAGGAGGTGCGACAGGACAAACTGGCAGCAATCAAGGTCGCCAACACCCAAAAGCATGACTTCCGAACCTTTATGGAGACTTTCATTGCTGCAGCCACTCGGATAGCCGACGGCGTCGACCTGGATGAGTTCGTCGAGCCTGCCAGCCCTCCTCCCGCGGAGTGAACAAACTCTTATGTCCACCTTAAATTTGCCTCGGAATGCCGAGTGGTTTTTGTAACCGTTAAACTTTTTCGGGCTGCATGCCCGAGTACTTCGATCTGTGATCTGGAACCTTTGGAATTTACCCGAACTTGGTTTACCGTTGAATATCTTTATGAATCTCCTGCTGAGTGAACCCATTCTTCATTCGAGACAACTTTGCATTCGCGGCGCAGCTCCGAAGGAGAGGGAAGCAGTCGACCCATGTCTTGTATTTGTGGCGAAGCTCCCCAGGGGAAGGCGGCGGTCGACCCACACCCTGTTACTGCAGAGTGGGACAGAGCGCACATTGTATTTGTGGCGAAGCTCTCCAGGAGAAGGTGGCACTCGACCCGCACTTTGTTACTGTAGAGCGGGATGAATCGCGCATTGTATTTGTGGCGAAGCTCCCCAGGAGAAGGTGGCAGTCGACCTGCCCCTCGTCGTCCTTGAGGAATGAGATGTGTTTCGTACTTAGGCGAGTTCTGGACTATAGCTAAGGCCCCGAGTGGGAGGATTGCTCTCCACTCGGTAGGATTTTTTCAAACATAGGCGAGTGCCGGACTACAGCTAAGTCTCCAAGTGAGAGAACTTAGGCGAGTACTGGACTGCAGCTAAGCCCCCGAGTGGGAGGATTGCTCTCCACTCGGTACGATTTTTTCAAACTTAGGCGAGTGCTGGACTGCAGCTAAGCCCCCGAGTGGGAGAACTTAGGCGAGTACTGGACTGCATCTAAGCCCCCGAGTGGGAGGATTGCTCTCCACTCGGTAGGATTTTTTCAAACTTAGGCGAGTGCCGGACTGCAGCTAAGTCTCCAAGTGAGAGAGCTTAGGCAAGTACTAGACTGCAGCTAAGCCCCCAAGTGGGAGGATTGCTCTCCACTCGATAGGATTTTTTCAAACTTTGGCGAGTGCTGGAGTGCAGCTAAGCCCCCGAGTGGGAGAACTTAGGCGAGTACTGGACTGCAGCTAAGCCCCCGAGTGGGAGGATTGCTCTCCACTTGGTAGGATTTTTTCAAACTTAGGCGAGTGCCGGACTGCAGCTAAGTCTCCAAGTGAGAGAACTTAGGCGAGTACTAGACTGCAGCTAAGCCCCCGAGTGGGAGGATTGCTCTCCACTCGGTAGGATTTTTTTTCAAACTTAGGCGAGTGCTGGACTGCAGCTAAGCCCCCGAGTGGGAGAACTTAGGCGAGTACTGGACTGCAGCTAAGCCCCCGAGTGGGACGATTGCTCTCCACTCGGTAGGATTTTTTCAAACTTAGGCGAGTGCTGGACTGCAGCTAAGCCCCTGAGTGGGAGAACTTAGGCGAGTACTGGACTGGAGCTAAGCCCCCGAGTGGGAGGATTGCTCTCTGCTCGGTAGGAATTTTTCAAACTTAGGCGAGTGCTGGACTGCAGCTAAGCCCCCGAGTGGGAGAACTTAGGCGAGTACTAGACTACAGCTAAGCCCCCGAGTGGGAGGATTGCTCTCCGCTCGGTAGGATTTTTTCAAACTTTGGCGAAACGGATTCGCAACTAAGCCCCCGAGTGGGAGGCTGGCTCGCCACTCGGTAGGAAACTGTTTTTACAAACTTAGGCGAAGCGGATTCATAGCTAAGCCACCCACTGGGGGATTTCTTACGCAAACAAAAACAATAATAATCACTAGGAAAATTATAACGCTCTTGTCTTTGATAAATAAACTACATGAGTTTTTCTTATTACATCTCATCCGAGTGAGAATTCAAGTATAAAAGGGGTGAACTAGCTCTGCATTCCAGGCTCGTGGCTCATCAATCTGGCGATCGACATTGTAGAGGTGGTATGCTCCATTGTGGAGGACTCTGGTGACTATGAAGGGGCGTTCCCAAGTAGGAGCGAGCTTGTGTGGTTTCTGCTGATCCACTCGGAGGACTAAGTCTCCTTCTTGGAAGGCTCAACTCTTCACATTTCTGGCATGGAATCGACGCAAGTCTTGCTGATAGATGGTCGATCGAATCAAGGCCATTTCCCTTTCTTCTTCTAAGAGGTCGACTGCATCCTGCCGGGCTTGTTCTGATTCATCTTCTGAGTAGAGCTCGACTCTGGGAGCATTGTGAAGCAGGTCACTCGGTAAGACTGCTTCGGCCCCGTAGACCAGAAAGAATGGGGTTCTTCCAGTCGATCGATTCAGGGTTGTCCTCAATCCCCAAAGGACTGATGGAAGCTCGTTGACCCATGCACCTGCTGCGTGCTTGAGATCGCGCATCAATCGGGGTTTCAGTCCTTTGAGAATTAGGCCGTTTGCCCTTTCTGCTTGCCCATTCGACTGGGGGTGAGCGACCGAAGCATAGTCGACCTGAGTGCCCTGAGAGGCGCAAAAGGCCCTAAATTTGTCGGAATCGAAGTTTGACCCGTTGTCGGTGATGATGCTGTGTGGAACTCCATATCTGAATATCAACTCTCTGATCAAACTGATAGTGGTGCAGGCATCAAGATTCTTGATAGGCTTGGCTTCAATCCATTTGGTGAACTTGTCGACTGCTACCAGCACATGAGTGAAGCTGCCCCTGCCTGTTCTCAGTGGTCCAACCATGTCCAACCCCAAACAGTGAAAGGCCAGACGAGTGGAATGGTTTTCAGGGCTGACGCGGGCTTGTGTGGCATATTGGAGTAATACTGACATCCTGCACATTTGTCGACTATCTCTTTGGCCATCTCATTGGCTCTTGGCCAGTAGAACCCCGCTCGGGGTATGCTTTAGCCACAATGGTCCGAGAGGATGCATGATGACCACAGGTCCCCGAGTGGATATCGTTAAGGATCATCTGACCTTCTTCTGGTATAATACACTTCTGGCCGACCCCAGTCGCGCTTTCTCTATATAACTGTCCCTTTATGACTGTAAAGGCCTTGGATCGACGGACGATCTGTCGAGCCTCTTCTTCGTCTTCTGGGAGTTCTTTCCTTAGGATGTATGCGATGTATGGTTCTTTCCAGACGGGAGTGATAACCAAGACTTCCATGATCAGGTCGACCACAGCTGGAACTTCAACTTCAGTCGGATCCGTGGCACTTTTTGGCTGCGGGGCCTCTTCAGTGAAGGGATCCTCCTGGACTGATGGTGTGTGGATGTGTTCCAAAAACACATTGCTGGGAATGGCTTCTCTTTTGGAACCTATTTTTGCCAGATCATCAGCTGCTTGATTTTTCAGTCGGGGTATGTGATGAAGCTCTAACCCCTCGAATTTCTTCTCCAACTTTCTCAATGCATTGCAATAACCAGTCATGGCTGGACTTCTAACGTCCCATTCCTTCATCACTTGATTGACCACCAAATCTGAGTCGCCATAGACGTTGAGGCGACGGATGCCGAGTGAAATGGCCATGCACAACCCATATAAAAGTGCTTCGTATTCTGCCTCATTGTTAGAGGAATCAAAGTGGATTTGAAGAACATATCTGAGTTTATCTCCTCTGGGGGAGACCAACACCACTCCGGCTCCGGAACCATTTAGCATCTTGGAACCGTCAAAGAACATGGTCCAATGCTCCGAGTGAACCTGAGTCGGCAGTTGCTGTTCAATCCACTCGGCGACGAAATCCGCGATTGCCTGGGACTTGATAGCTTTCTTTGCCTCAAACTTGATATCTAGAGGAAGGAGTTCAATCGCCCATTTTGCCACTTGACCAGTTGCGTCCCTGTTATGCAAGATCTCTGACAACGGAGTGTCGCTGACGATTGTAATGGAATGATCAGATAAGTAGTGGGCAACTTTCTTTGTGGTCATATAAATCCCATATACGAGCTTCTAATAATGAGGATATCTTTGCTTCGATGGGGTCAAGACTTCAGAAATATAATACACTGGGCGCTGAACTTTGAAGGTTTTCCCTTCTTCTTCCCGCTCGACCGTAAGTACCATACTGACGACTTGTCATGTGGCTGCAATGTAAAGCAGCAAAGGCTCCTTGCTGATTGGGGCAGCAAGCACCGTCTGGGTGGAGAGCAGAGCTTTGAGCTCTGCGAACGCTGCGTCAGCTTCAGGAGTCCACTCGAACTTGTCAGACTTCTTCATCAATCGGTAAAGAGGTAATGCCTTTTCACCGAGATGAGATATGAATCGACTTAGGGCGGCCAAGCAACCAGTACGCTTCTGAACATCGTGCACTCGCACAGGACATTTCATTCGGAGTATGGTACCGACTTTTTCTAGATTGGCATCGATTCCCCGTTCGGAAATGAGAAAACCGAGTAACTTTCCGCCAGGAACCCCGAATGTGCATTTTGATGGATTAAGCTTGATATCGAACCTTCTGAGGTTGGCAAAGGTTTCAGCAAGGTCAGTCAGCAGGTCGGAATCCTTCCGTGACTTGACCACAATATCATCCATGTACGCTTCCACATTCCGACTGATTTGGGTGAGCAAACACTTCTGAATCATCCTCATGAATGTGGCTCCGGCATTCTTGAGGCCGAATGGCATGGTAACATAACAGAAGCACCCAAAAGGAGTGATGAAAGTTGTTTTGATCTCGTCAGGCCCATACAGACGGATCTGATGGTACCCGGAATAAGCATCTAAAAAAGACAGTCGCTCACATCCCGCAGTCGAGTCGACTATCTGGTCGATGCGGGGGAGAGGAAAATGATCTTTCGGGCAGGCCCGATTGATATGTTTAAAGTCAATGCACATGCGAAGTGACTTGTCCTTCTTGGGGACCATGACAACATTGGCGAGCCACTCGGAGTGGTAGATTTCTCGGATGAATTCCGCCGCTAAGAGCCGAGCTACCTCTTCGCCAATGGCCTTTCTCTTCTGGACGGTGGACCGTCGGAGATGTTCCTTGACAGGTTTTATTTTTGAGTCGACTCTTAGGCGGTGCTCAGCCAGCTCCCTGGGAAAACCCGGCATGTCAGAGGGCTTCCATGCGAAAATGTCCCAGTTCTCACGGAGGAACTGGATGAGCGCTTCTTCCTATTTGGAGTCGAGTGTTGTCAAGATATGAGTTGGAGCAGCGCTGGGGTCGGTCGGGTGGATGTGAGCTGTCTTCGTATCGCCAGTCGACTGAAAAGCTGACTCTATAGCGGGCTTCTTGGCTCGCAACAAATCACTCGGGTCTGCAGTATTCTGGTACTCCTGCAACTCCACCACTGCCACCTGAGCATCGGTGATCTTCAAACCTTTTTGAAAACATTCTTCCGCTTTCTTCCGATTGCCCGTAATAGTGATCACGCCTTTGGGGCCAGGCATCTTCAATTTGAGATACACATAACACGGTCGGGCCATGAAGCTTGCATAAGCCGGCCTGCCCACAATAGCGTGGTAGGCACTCTGGAAGTCTACAACTTCAAATGTCAACTTCTCTTTGCGGTAATTCTTGGAATCACCGAAAATCACATCAAGAGCAATTTGGCCGAGTGATTCAGCCTTCTTCCCAGGAATGACTCCATGGAAACTCATGTTGCTGGCACTGAGTCTGGACATCGGAATGCCCATCCCTTTCAACGTCTCAGCATATAATACGTTCAAACCACTGCCACCATCCATCAAGACTTTGGTCAGTCGAGTGCCTTCAACCACTGGGTCGACCACCAGAGCTTGCCTCCCAGGGGTGGCAATATGCGTTGGGTGATCGGATTGGTCGAACGTGATGGCAGTCTGGGACCATTTCAAATAACTTGGTGTCGCCGGAGCAACCATATTCACCTCTCGGTTGATGACTTTCAGTCGACTTTTGCTCTCAACATCAGCAAAAATCATCAAGGTGGAATTGACTTGAGGGTATCTTTTGTCACTGTCCTCTTTGTCCTCGACCTTGTCCGACTCCTTTTCCTTACCTTTAGGCTGTTTGCCCTAGAACTGCTGGATCAAGAGTCGACACTGTCGAGTGGTATGTTTCGGGTAAATGAAATTACCCTCTTCATCTTTCTTTGTGTGGACGAGACATGGCAAGTCCAACACATCATTTCCATCCTGGTCTTTAACCTTTTTGGGGTTCCAAGGCCCTTTAGGTTTCCCTTTAAACTTTCCTTGGGTTAAAGCCAAGGCTTCCCCAGGAGCCGCTGGCTCGGCTTTCCGCTTCTGTTTCCGATTGGAATTGCCTCCGGGCTCTTGGGCGACTGACTTGAGTTTGCCACTCCTCAGTCGATCCTCATCTTCGCCATTAGCGTACTTGGTGGCAATCTCCATCATCCGATTCAGGGACATATCCCCGGTTCGACCGAATTTCAAATTCAGTTCTCTGTACTTGACGCCTTCCTTGAAGGCACAAACTGCTTGGTGGTCAGGCACATTCTCCACCGAGTGATTTAACGTGATCCACCTCTGGATGTAATCCCTCAAAGTTTCATTCGGCTTCTGTACACAAGACCGCAGTTCCGTCAGCCCTGCCGGTCGCTTGCACGTGCCTTCAAATGTGGTGACGAACACTCGAGAGAGATCCTCCCAAGTGTAAATGCTGCTAGGTGCTAACTGGTTCAACCACGCTTTGGCCGAGCTCTCCAACATGAGAGGCAGGTGCTTCATGGCCACTTCATCATTGCCGCCACCGATCTGGACGGCCACTCGGTAATCTTCAAGCCAAGTATCGGGCTTGGACTCGCCAGTGAACTTACCGACTGCAGTCGCCAACCTGAAGTTAGGAGGAATCACAGTGGCCCTGATGGCTCTACTAAAGCATTCTGGCCCCGAAACATGTACTCTGCTGCTGGTAGGTGCATCTCTGTCATGACCTTCTCGGTGAGCCCTGTTCCCGTCGATGAAACCCTAGACGAGAATGGATCTCGCGTCAAAGCCTGGCCCTCTGGGTTGACTGGAATCCTTCACCGACCACTATGAGGGCGCGTGTCATCCTGCTGGCGAGGCACATACGACCCGCTCCTCGGGGGAGGCGTGGGCACTCGACATCGACCGTCACGATCGACTCGGTGATCATACTGCTCATGGTTCCCATACTGGTCACGCTGGTCTCCACGTCCCTCATGCCTCGGGGGCGATCTCAGGCTGTGAGCCGACTGGACTGTGTCTGCGGCAAAGGATCTGCTGTGAATTCTGTTCCGCGACTGAGAAACAACGGAATTCTGATCTCCTGCTGCCCGGAGTAACGCTCTGATCTGCAGCAAGCCTCTGCCAGCCTCCGGCTGGGAAGGCTGAATCGACTCCGCTATACGGGCAGCAGCTGCTAAATTCTGAATCGGAGTTCGATATACCTGCAGGGGCGGGAAGAGCTGACGTCGACTGGATTCGGGAACCCGTTGTCGCGCATGCTCGTCGAGTGCTCGCTGGAGGTTCTCCAGTCGAGTGCGCTCGGCCAAGTTTGCTAGGCGCGCGTCCTCCAAGGCGCGAGCCTCGGGGGTTTCTCCAACAATAGGAGTGTGCAGTGCATCCATGTTCCGGCGGCGAAGTTCTTCTCTCTGCAGCGATATGAGAGGCTCGGGAAGATACTCCTCATGGAGACGCGACGGGTCGCCTCCTCCTGCGCCTCCGTCGTTGCGAGGAAAACTGGGAGGACTGGGTGGTCCATCGACCATCAGAACCTTCGCCACCGGATCGCTGCTATCGCACTCAGATGCGGTCTCTGTGGAGCCAGTCGACATGTCGAACAGGCCGTAGAGGGATTCGTCGGGCTCGATTGCCGCGACTTGAGGGGTGGCCGACTGACGTGCCACCGTGTGCCTCACCCACCGCTGAAGTCTCGACCGACCGGAGCGCTTGCGCCGACGGGAAACGGGGAGGGAGGACAACACAGGAGCCGACCGGTAGGGGGTCGACGGTTGCCGCAGGAGAATGCCGCGGACGCACACGCTAAAGTGCATTGCCCCGCGAGCAGGGAGTGCGTCCACGTCGAGCGGAGCCTCCTGGAGCCAAGCAGAGTCGTCGACGATGAACGTGAGCGCGCCGAGACGGATCTCGCGGCCCTCCATCGAAACTCCGCCAAAAACCATGATGATTCGTGTCAGAAAAGGTCGCAACTCCTCCAACAAACGCTAAAACACCTACCCCACGGTGGGCGCCAACTGTCGTGGTTCTAAGTCTGATAGTAGTGTAGGGGGGTAAGTATGGAGAGGCAAGATCTTAGCTATGGAGAAGTTGTAAGCACGCAAGGTTTATGAGTTCAGGCCCTTCTCGGAGGAAGTAATAGCCCTACGTCTCGGAGCCCGGAGGCGGTCGACTGGATTATGTGAGTATGAGTTACAGAGGTGCGAACCCTTGTCTCGGAGGAGGGGGGTGGCTTATATAGAGTGCGCCAGGACCCCGGCCAGCCCATGTTACAAAGGGTTTAATGTACATTAAGGCAGGGTGTTACTGGTAACGCTAGTAATAAAGTGCTATGATGACCATAAAAGCTATTTAATGACCGACCGTTAGCGTGCGGAGTGATTTCAGGTCTCCTGGCCATCGAGTGGTTGGATCTTGGTCGAGTGATTGCTTCTTGGTCGAGCGTCTTCGAGTCTATCGAGTGGAACACCTCCAAGTCAATTGAAAGGTGGTTTATTCTAGAGATGTCCTTGGGTAGGGCAGTTAGGACAGGTCCATGACCCTACCCTAGGTACATAGCTTCATCATCTAGTGGTAACGAACTGTGATCCATCTCCCGTAGCATGTTCTTGGTTGTTCTGCACGTAGGAAATGTTAAATTTGCTGTCGACGCACCCTACCGTAGATCCCAACAGTGGTATCAGAGCCTCTGCTATAGGATTTGGATTCAGATCGTATGCATATTAGATATGTGGAGGCAATAGATGAGATCTGTTGTCATTGATAAGATTTGCTGTGTGCACGGTTGATGAGATCAACTGCACATGGGGATCGATGTGGCTATGTTTTTTGTTGATTGGGATCGATGAGGTCGTGACACGATCTACCCCTACCGGTCGGTTATCCGCCATCGGGGTTAATAGTGAAACGTAAATCCGAATCAGATTCGTGATGATCGATGAGATCGGTCAGATCAGAGAATTTGGCGTGATCGGAGTTCAGATGTGATCTGTAATTTCCGAAAACATCGGGCGCTGCCCGCACCCGCGAGGGGCCCTGCCCCTTCGAACCCCGCCCGCTGACCAGCTAGCGGGACCGCCGTGTGCGTAGCGCCTTGTATTTCGTACATGATCACTCAAACCGGTAGAATACGATTCTATGCATAACTTTATTTTGCAGGGTTTGATGTGAATAGTATGGCTCATGTGTATGTGATGCATGTGTGTAAATTATACATGGCCTGCGTGACATGTTTGGCAGCCGGTAGGAGCCAAAGTGCTGTCATTATATTGTATAACGACCCGCGTGTCGACTTGTGACTCTATGTAAAATTCGTTACTAGTTATAGTAGTTGGATAATAGAGATCAGGTTGGTGGCTTGGCGTCCCGGCATGACAAATAAGATGGAGTTTCTAGATGGTCATCGGAGTTGGAGCCGACCTGGAAGAACATCCATGAAGGAGCCATACTATTTCACAATATGTGTTTATTTGTGATTGTTATGCTTCCTTGTTTTCTATGCATGTTAGAATGGTAGAAAGATCCCTCATGAATATCAAGCGAATTGCCATCCCCGATGTTGCACCTTCGCACGTCAAGTACGTTTAGTAGTGGGCTCATAAAATTGGGGTGCTACTAGGTGTCCTTGAACTCAAGGGTTCGTGTCGGACACGGACATGCACTACATTAGGTTGACTTGACAAGGCTATCAAAATGGTTTTGGGCCTTGTGGCAAAAGAGGTCAGGAGCCGGGGTATGAGATACCTACCCGACCGACAGGAATTGTATAGAGATACGATTAGCAAGGAGTTGCTTACCGGATAGGCATGTTGTCTAGCAGTGATGCTAAAGCTCACTAGTTGCATGTGCTAGTCGGATCCTGAATCACTGAGAGTTTGTGGAGGGATGCTGACTTCACTGGGAGTATTTCTGTTTAAGGCTAGAATTACTCTACATAAACACATTGCTTAGTGATTGCATATTTTTCTGATGTAGATCAATGGTACCACCTGCTCAACCCAACTTTGCATTGAAATCAATTCTGGAAAAGGATAAACTTGTAACATCCCAAATTTGCAATTTGGAATGTTATACATTAGATCATCATGCATATCATATTTTCCTGCATTTTGGTTGATCCTAGAAATTTCACGCAACTCAAGGACCCACGGAGAGAGTTGGAGATTTCGTTATTTTCATATTTGAGAGTTTTCTCAAATTTGAAAAGAGGATCATTTGATTTATTTATTTCATCTTCAATAATTTTTCCGATATCAAAAATATAAGAGAGGGAAAATATGACTTTCCCAAAATTGAGGAAAAATGAAGATTTAATAAATAGATCAAATTTTGTTTGCCGGAGTTTTTTTGCATTTTATTTGGATAGGGAAAAATGCGTGTTTTCAAAAATTGCATTTTAGGCCCGGTGTAAAGTTCATTTTGTTCGGCTCATTTTTAGGAGTCGGGGAAAATTTACTTTAGAATTTTTGGAGCTCGTTTAGATTTTCTTTCTTTTGTTTTTCTGCGCACGAAACCGTTTAAAAAAAAAAGAGCCAGGCCAGCCGGGCCAAAGGCCCAGCCCGCCAGCCACCGCCCCAGCCTCCCGTGCGCCAGGCGCCAGGCGCAGGAGCGCCAGGCCGCCGCCTCCCCTCGCTCAAGCCGAGTCCCAGCGGGACTCTGGCCGGTTAGCCCCCTCTCTTTTCTTTGTTCGTTTTCCTATTCCTACTCTATTTCTTGTCCCCTACCCCAAGAAACCCCCTCCCCTCACCAATATAAATACCCCACACCCCCCCTGCAACACATCAAATCAAACCCCAAGCCCCTCTCCTCCTAAGCCGCAGCAAGCAGCAGCGCGCAGCCCCAAGCTGCCCCACCCTGCGCCCCTCACCACCGCCGCCGCCGCCCTCACCCACGGCGCCGCCCTTGTGCATCGCCGCCGCCGCCCAACGCCGCCGTTCGCCAGAGCCCCTCGCCGGAGCCTCGCCGAGGTTGCCACGCCGCGTCTCTTTTTCTTCCCCGGTCCGGTTTTTCCTAAAAGAACCGTTCCGTTTTCTCTCCGATTCTTTTCTTTTTCTTCCGGTTTTTGTTTCGGTTTTCTTCTGAAACCCTAGATCGGTTTTCCGTTTCTTTTTCGGTTTCTTTTCCGAAAACCCTAGATCGTTTTTCGTTCTTCTTTCGGACCGTTCGTCTCAACGAATGTGATCACCGATTGTTCCCGGTTAACGATGCCCGTCCGTTTAACCGCTCATCTCTTTCTTTTCGTTGGATTTATTCCGCGATCGCGATCTCAGATCCGATCTTCGTTCTAGTCTTTCTTTCCGCTCGTTTATCGGAATCAGGTGATTCAAGCGCCTGGAGTTTCGTCTCGAAACCGCCGTTCCGACTAATCAACTTGAACAAGTTTTTTGCCACAATAAAATTTGACCTAGTTTCAACTTGCTAGAACCGAGTTGTTTTCTTCCGCCGTTTGTTTTTCCGTCGTCTGTTCGGTTCTTTCTTTGCAACCGGAGTTCTTACGTTGAACTTTCTGGTTCGTTCTCTTGTTCGAGTTTTACCTGTGCATTAGATGAGTACTTATTGTGTGCTTGTTGTTTGTCTGCGATAGATCACCCGGATTGCGCCGCTTGTTACTTCGAAACCCTAGGACTCGCGGATCATCAGCAAGGCAAGTAACACTTTGATCATACTTTTTCTACAACCCATGTTTTATTGCATTAGATCAATCCTCTCACATTGCATGATTAGGATCTAATTAAATTGTGGGATGGGAAGTAGATGAGGTAGTACCTATCACCTGTACTATTATGAAACCTTTGGGAGTTACTTCTACGTTTGCTTATTATGCCATGCTATGCTAGTAGACGTGGATTGGGTGAGTGATATCCATGACAGATGTGAGATTGATAATTTTAATGGTTTATCTAAGGTGGCAACTTAAACACACATCTGGGTGGATTGAGGCACCTGATGTCTATCAGGACTTGCCTGTTTTATTTTGGACCGCCACCCAGGCTCAAAGGGATCATAAGATCTTTCAAACTAGAAACTTACGTGTGCAGCCACAAGCCATTATGGGCTCTGGCATAGTTGATTAAGTCGTGCGAACTCTTACGGGTAGACTAGCAGATGTAGGGGAAAGTAGGTGTACCGGTCTACCCACAAGTAAGGTGCTAGCGCTTCTGAAAGACTGTGTCTCAATCATCCGTCTTCTCAAACACCATGTAGTGCGAGAAACCAAATGGAGGCGATCGAGTCTTGTGGGGAAAAGTGCGCAAACCTTTGCAAAGTGTACAAACTAATCATGATTAGCCGTGTCCCCGGTTATGGACAACTTGAGTATCTAGTACTTGAATATCATGTGAATCTCATCATGTTACTTCTAAATAATGTTGTTGGGTTTTAATTACTTAATTGGGATCGGAATGCTGTCAACCATTCTCGATGTTTAACAACCACCATGATAGTTAAATAAATTTATTCCTTTGCAGTAGGGAAAAACTGGCTTTACGCAAAACTGTAACCATAGAGCTTTCCACCAGCCATATATACATATAGTATAGCTGTTTCATTCCATTACTCTCTATGTGTTACTTTGCCAGCATATTCCATGTGCTGACCCATTTTCGGGCTGCAACTTTCATGTTGCATACTTTTCAGACGACGAGTAAGGTGCTTTTAGGTCGTGGCCCTATACTCAGTGATGCCGTTGGAGTTGATGGACCCATTTACCCTTGCAAGTCTTCCGCTATTTTCGACACTAGATGGCCTTAAGCCATATTTATTGTAATAAGTTCTCTTTGAGACAACGATGTAATAAGTGTGTGATTGCCACTCTGCTATAAATCCTTCGATGTTTTGTGTGGTGTCAGCATTACTGATCCAGGGATGACACCTGAGCACAAAGCACTTGATCCATTCGGGTCGGGTCGCTACAGAGAATGGTATCAGAGCACACGCTGACTGTAGGACACGACCACTAAGTTAAAGCCATAGAACACCACTCTCTTCTCATTTTCTAACTCCTCATCTTTTCTACTCTATTAGGATGACGAACGCGAAGATTAAGTACGCTCAACCGGATGAAGGCACACCATTTGGATTTCACTTGAAGGAAGTCACCAAGTACCTGAACATTGGAATACCAAACTTCACGGGAACCTTCAACGCCACTCTGCCTGAAGAGGAGCGCTGGAAGATTCAAGCTCACGTTCCGGGAAGGACATTCGCGCCAATCACGAAGCCCATAGATAGTGTTTTCAATGCACCAACCTGGAGTCTGGGAAGGAGCATGGCAGCTCATATCACCATAGGACGCATTGGAGAACTTTACCAAGAAGACCTCAAGGACACTATCTACCAGATTTGCGGACGCCGAGATGAACAATGGGAGTTAGTCAGCACCAAGAAGGATAGATCCATTGCATCTTTCATCCAGGAGTTAAACCAGCACATTCGACGCCATGAGAACCAGATGTGCAATGATATGATAGAGTTGAAGAATGCAAAGGCAAGGATCATTGAGCTAGAAGGAGAACTCAAGTCTACACGCAAGGACTACATGGACGAGATCGTAGCTCTAGCAAGACATAATGGCGATCTTAAGCAGGAGATTGAAGAACTCAAGAGGAAGTTAGCATCCACGGAGGAAGACGAGTACGTCGCATGTCCGGACAACTACATCATCATCGACGACACCGATTCGGATCCAAGTGAACCCGACTTTGAAGACGAAGCTGGAGCAGATATCATGGAGTCTTCCACCGGTTCAAATTTCTAGATGACCACCAGATAGTAGTAGCATTTCCCCCCTGTAAACATTATAGTTCGAGCACTTTTGCGATAGTTTTAGACCGTTTGTAAGCCCTTGTTTGATTGAATGAAGTGATTTTGTGTGCTTTTGCTCATGTGCATTGGGGTAGTGTTTTCCCTTTAGACCTCACTCTATTCTTAATTCTCGTCTCTTCTAAACCCTCAGATGCCTCCAACCCAAGCCCTTAGGTTACCCATGTTAGTAAGCTCACCAGGAGCGGAGTATATGGCTAGACGATGGTGTGATCGGTTACCATTAAGGATTGGTAACTATGTTTTTCCCTCAGACCTAATAGTATTGGAATCTCAAGGATTGGATGTGATATTAGGCATGGATTGGTTATCAAAGTATGAAAGGAACATTGAATGCGCTAGTAACTCAATTTTGCTTACCACACCAGAAGGAAGAAGGATCAAGTATGTATCCCGGCATGTGCCAAACAGGACACAAGTAAACTGCCTAACAGGAGTTGTGCAAGAAGAAGTACCAGTGGTAAAGGATTTTCCTGATGTATTTCCTGAGGAATTACCAGGCATGCCACCGGATAGAGACATTGAGTTTTTGATTGAGTTATTGCCAGGTACATGCCCAATATCGAAGCGACCGTACCGGATGCCAGCAAAGGATTTGGTGGAAATTAAGAATCAGATTAAGGAGTTATTGGGTAAAGGTTACATTCGCCCAAGTTCTTCGCCTTGGGGATCACCCGTACTTCTAGTGGAAAAGAAGGATGGATCATTAAGGATGGTTGTTGATTATCGGGGATTGAATGAAGTAACCATCAAGAATAAGTACCCACTGCCAATGATCAATGATCTGTTTGATCGGTTGCAAGGAGCTAAAGTGTTTTCCAAGATCGATTTGCGATTAGGGTACCATCAATTGAAGATTCGAGAACAGGACATACCTAAGACAGCATTCACCACAAGATATGGATTGTATGAGTATACCGTTATGTCATTTGGATTGACTAACGCACCTGCCTATTTTATGAACCTGATGAAAAAGTGTTTATGGAATTTTTGGATAAATTCGTCGTAGTGTTCATTGATGACATCCTAGTTTATTCAAAGAATGAAGAGGAGCATAAGGAACATTTGCGTTTGGTTTTGGAGAAACTAAGGGAACATCAGTTATACGCCAAATTCAGCAAATGTGAGTTTTGGTTGAAGGAAGTTGGATTCCTCGGACATGTTATATCCGGAGAAGGTATAGCAGTTGACCCCACTAAGGTTGAGACCATAACCGAATGGGAATCACCAACGACAGTTGGAGAGATCCGGAGTTTTCTTGGACTCGCAGGATACTACCGGAGATTTATTGAGAATTTCCCAAAGATTGCAAAGCCTATGACTGAATTGTTGAAGAAGGATACTAAGTTCAAATGGACTGAAGAGTGTGAAGCTAGTTTCCAGGAGTTGAAGAAACGCTTGGTTACCTCACCAGTATTGATTTTGCCAGATCAGACCAAGGATTATGAGGTGTATTGCGACGCTTCACGTCGAGGACTTGGAGCAGTGCTTATGCAGGAAGGAAGAGTTGTTTCGTATGCTTCACGATAACTGAAGCCTCATGAGTTGAATTATGCCACGCATGATTTGGAGTTAGCAGCCGTAGTGCATGCATTGAAGACGTGGAGACATTTCCTCATCGGAAATCATTGTGAGGTGTACACGGATCATAAGAGTTTGAAGTACATTTTCACTCAGAAGGAGTTGAACCTCAGACAAAGGAGATGGTTGGAACTCATCAAGGATTATGACATGAGATTGCATTACCATCCTGGAAAAGCTAATGTAGTAGCTGACGCATTAAGCCGTAAGAGCCATGTCAATACTCTAGTGACGGGAGAAGTATCAAAGGAGTTAGCAGAAAACCTTCGTGAGCTATGTTTGGAAATAGTTCCGAGAGGCTATGTAGCAGCATTAGAGATTCAGTCAACATTGACAGATAAAATCAGAGAAGCTCAGAAATCTGACAAGGAGATTGCTGCTATAAAAGAGAGAATGAGCAAAGGAAAAGCAAAGGGATTTCGTGAGGATGAGCACGATACCTTATGGTTTGAGGACCGTGTTTATGTGCCCAATGACCCGGAGATCAGGAAGTTGATTTTGCAAGAGGCACATGATTCACCGTATTCGATTCACCCAGGGAATACCAAAATGTATTTGGATTTGAAGGAAACATTCTGGTGGACCGGAATGAAGAAGGATATTGCAGCATATGTAGCAGTTTGTGACGTATGTCAGAGAGTAAAGGCAGAGCATCAGAAGCCAGCAGGATTGTTACAACCATTGCCGATACCCGAATGGAAGTGGGATAAGATAGGCATGGATTTTATCACAGGACTACCCAGGACGAAAGCAGGATATGACTCGATATGGGTAGTAGTTGATCGTTTGACGAAGGTAGCACATTTTATTCCAGTTAAGACCACTTACACCAGTGCTAAGTTGGCGAAGATATACATGACTAGGATCATTTGTTTGCATGGAGTTCCAAGGAGTATCGTATCAGATAGAGGAACCCAATTTACCTCAAAGTTTTGGAATCAGTTGCATGAAACTTTAGGAACCAGACTAGAGTTCAGCACAGCTTTTCATCCGCAGACAGATGGACAGACCGAGAGAGTCAATCAGATTTTGGAAGATATGCTGAGAGCTTGTGCACTAGATTATGGATCTAGTTGGGACGATAACTTGCCATATGCGGAGTTTTCTTATAACAACAGTTACCAAACCAGTTTGAAGATGGCACCTTTCGAAGCTTTATACGGAAGGAGGTGCAGGACACCGTTGTCATGGGACGAAGTTGGAGACCGTCAATTCTTTGGACCAGATTTGATTAAGGAGTCTGAACGGAAAGTTAAGTTGATTCGCGATAGGCTCAAGGTAGCCCAGTCCAGGCAGAAGAGCTACGCAGATTCTAAACGCAAGGAGACAGTCTACGAAACCGGAGACAGAGTTTATCTTCGAGTATCCCCACTTCGAGGAGTTAAGCGCTTTGGAGTTAAGGGAAAGTTAGCCCCGCGTTTCGTTGGACCGTATAAGATCTTGCAACGTATGGGAGAAGTCGCTTATAAGTTGGAATTACCAGAGGGACTGTCAGGAGTTCATGATGTATTCCATGTTTCTCAGCTGAAGAAATGTCATGCCGAGATGGCGGAGGTACCGCTAAGAGATACCGTACCACTCGAAGTGATTCAGTTGAAGGACGACTTAACGTATGAGGAGAAGCCAGTCAAGATTCTCGATTATGCCAGCAGAATTACTCGCAGCAAGGTTATCAAGTTTTGCAAAGTTCAGTGGAACCACCACTCAGAGGATGAAGCCACCTGGGAGAGAGAAGAAGATTTGCTCAAGGACCACCCTCACCTATTTTCTAGCCAACCCGAATCTCGAGGGCGAGATTCATCTTAAGGGGGGTAGGTTTGTAACATCCCAAATTTGCAATTTGGAATGTTATACATTAGATCATCATGCATATCATATTTTCTTGCATTTTGGTTGATCCTAGAAATTTCACGCAACTCAAGGACCCACGGAGAGAGTTGGAGATTTCGTTATTTTCATATTTGAGAGTTTTCTCAAATTTGAAAAGAGGATCATTTGATTTATTTATTTCATCTTCAATAATTTTTCCGATATCAAAAATATAAGAGAGGGAATAATATGACTTTCCCAAAATTGAGGAAAAATGAAGATTTAATAAATAGATCAAATTTTGTTTGCCGGAGTTTTGTTTGCATTTTATTTGGATAGGGAAAAATGCGTGTTTTCAAAAATTGCATTTTAGGCCCGGTGTAAATTTCATTTTGTTCGGCTCATTTTTAGGAGTCGGGGAAAATTTACTTTAGAATTTTTGGAGCTCGTTTAGATTTCTTTCTTTTGTTTTTCTGCACGCGAAACCGTTTAAAAAAAGGAGAGCCAGGCCAGCCGGGCCAAAGGCCCAGCCAGCCAGCCACCGCCCCAGCCTCCCGTGCGCCAGGCGCCAGGCGCAGGAGCGCCAGGCCGCCGCCTCCCCTCGCTCAAGCCGAGTCCCAGCGGGACTCTGGCCGGTTAGCGCCCCCTCTTTTCTTTGTTTCGTTTTCCTATTCCTACTCTATTTCTTGTCCCCTACCCCAAGAAACCCCCCCTCACCAATATAAATACCCCACACCACCCCTCCAACACATCAAATCAAACCCCAAGCCCCTCTCCTCCTAAGCCGCAGCAAGCAGTAGCGCGCAGCCCCAAGCCGCCCCACCCCGCGCCCCTCACCACCGCCGCCGCCGCCCTCACCCACGGCGCCGCCCTTGTGCATCGCCGCCGCCGCCCAACGCCGCCATTCGCCGGAGCCCCTCGCCGGAGCCTCGCCGAGGTAGCCGCGCCGTGTCTCTTTTTCTTCCCTGGTCCGGTTTTTCCTAAAAGAACCGTTCCGTTTTCTCTCCGATTCTTTTCTTTTTCTTCCGGTTTTTGTTTCGGTTTTCTTCCGAAACCCTAGATCGGTTTTCCGTTTCTTTTTCGGTTTCTTTTCTGAAAACCCTAGATAGGTTTTCGTTCTTCTTTCGGACCGTTCGTCTCAACGAACATGATCACTGATTGTTCCCGGTTAACGACGCCCGTTCGTTTAACCGCTCATCTCTTTCTTTTCGTTGGATTTATTCCGCGATCGCGATCTTAGATCCGATCTTCGTTCTAGTCTTTCTTTCCGCTCGTTTATCGGAATCAGGTGATTCAAGCGCCTGGAGTTTCGTCTCGAAACCGCCATTCCGACTAATCAACTTGAACAAGTTTTTTACCACAATAAAATTTGACCTAGTTTCAACTTGCTAGAACCGAGTTGTTTTCTTCCGCCGTTTGTTTTTCCATCGTCTGTTCGGTTCTTTCTTTGCAACCGGAGTTCTTAAGTTGAACTTTCTGGTTCGTTCTCTTGTTCGAGTTTTACCTGTGCATTAGATGAGTACTTATTGTGTGCTTGTTGTTTGTCTGCGATAGATCACCCGGATTGCGCCGCTTGTTACTTCGAAACCCTAGGACTCGCGGATCATCAGCAAGGCAAGTAACACTTTGATCATACTTTTTCTACAACCCATGTTTTATTGCATTAGATCAATCCTCTCACATTGCATGATTAGGATCTAATTAAATTGTGGGATGGGAAGTAGATGAGGTAGTACCTATTACCTGTACTATTATGAAACCTTTGGGAGTTACTTCTACGTTTGCTTATTATGCCATGCTATGCTAGTAGACGTGGATTGGGTGAGTGATATCCATGACAGATGTGAGATTGATAATTTTAATGGTTTATCTAAGGTGGCAACTTAAACACACATCTGGGTGGATTGAGGCACCTGATGTTTATCAGGACTTGCCTGTTTTATTTTGGACCGCCACCCAGGCTCAAAGGGATCATAAGATCTTTCAAACTAGAAACTTACGTGTGCAGCCACAAGCCATTATGGGCTCTGGCATAGTTGATTAAGTCGTGCGAACTCTTACGGGTAGACTAGCAGATGTAGGGAAAGTAGGTGTACCAGTCTACCCACAAGTAAGGTGCTAGCGCTTCTGAAAGACTGTGTCTCGATCATCCGTCTTCTCAAACACCATGTAGTGCGAGAAACCAAACGGAGGCGATCGAGTCTTGTGGGGAAAAGTGCGCAAACCTCTGCAGAGTGTACAAACTAATCATGATTAGCCGTGTCCCCGGTTATGGACAACTTGAGTATCTAGTACTTGAATATCATGTGAATCTCATCATGTTACTTCTAAATAATGTTGTTGGGTTTTAATTACTTAATTGGGATCGGAATGCTGTCAACCATTCTCGATGTTTAACAACCACCATGATAGTTAAATAAATTTATTCCTTTGTAGTAGGGAAAAACTGGCTTTACGCAAAACTGTAACCATAGAGCTTTCCACCAGCCATATATGCATATAGTATAGCTGTTTCATTCCATTACTCTCTATGTGTTACTTTGCCAGCATATTCCACGTGCTGACCCGTTTTCGGGCTGCAACTTTCATGTTGTAGACTTTTCAGATGACGAGTAAGGTGCTTTTAGGTCGTGGCCCTATACTCAGTGATGTTGTTGGAGTTGATGGACCCATTTACCCTTCCAAGTCTTCCGCTATTTTCGACACTAGATGACCTTAAGCCATATTTATTGTAATAAGTTCTCTTTGAGACAACGATGTAATAAGTGTGTGATTGCCACTCTGCTATAAATCCTTCGATGTACTATGTGGTGTCAGCATTACTGATCCAGGGATGACACCTGAGCACAGAGCACTTGATCCATTCGGGTCGGGTCGCTACAAAACTGAATGGAACAAACTTTACTACCTGGTATGGAAATTCGAGAATTGTTCTTAAGCATGATAAAAAGGAACATGTTCTAGAGGATCCGCTTCCAGAGGAACCTGCCGATAATGCTAGTACCACAACCAAGAATGCCTACCGGAAACTCGTTGATGAATCAAACGAGATCAGCTGCCTCATGCTGGCTTGTATGGAGCCTGATTTGCAGCAGCATTTCGAAGACGTTGGGGCTTTTGATATGACCGAGAGTCTCAAGAGCATGTTTCAGGTGCAGGCTAGGACCGAAAGGTTCAACGTCTGGTGATCCTTGATGGATTGTAAGCTGAAGGAAGGTGATCCACTGATCCCACATGTGATCAAGACGATCGGATATGTGCAAGCTTTGGATCGGTTGGGCTTCCCGCTCTTGGATGAGCTGGCTACTGATGCAGTTCTGGGTTCTCTTCTGCCCAGCTATGGGACGTTCATCTTGAACTATCATATGCATGGCATGGATAAGAAGCTCACTAAATAGCATGGGATGCTCAAAGTGGCAGAGCAGGATATTAAGAAAGGCACGCATCAAGTGTTGATGGTGCAGAAATCAGCTAAGTTCAAGAAGAGTTGGTCTAAGAAGAATGCTAAGGCAAAGGGCACGGAGATGGTAACCTCCGCCGCTGCACAAAGTCTGGACCGGACTCAAAGACCATTTGCTATCATTGCAAGGAAACTGGTCACTGGAAGAGGAACTGTAGCAAGTGGCTTGCAGAGCATGGCAAGAAGGCCGGGAATGCTCCTTCAGGCAAAGGTACACTTGTTGCATATGTTATAGACATTTACTTTGCTGAGATACCTAGTAGCTCTTGGGTATTTGATACCAGATCGGTTGTTCATATTTGCAACTCGACGAAGGGGCTAGTAAGAACTAGGCGTGTGGCACAAGGGGAGATTGACATCAGGGTCGGCAACAAAGCAAGAGTTGCTGCGTTGGAGGTCGGCACGATGCAGCTCCAGCTTCCTTCTAGATTTATTTTGGAATTGAATAATTGTTATTACATTCCTGCACTTAGTCGGAACATTATTTCTGCCTCATGCTTGATGAGTCAGGGTTATGAATTCAATTTAAAGGACAATGGTTGTTCGATTTATTTGAATGGTATGTTCCACGGCTATGCACCCATTGTTGATGGGTTATTTATATTGAATCTAGAACAGGAACCGGTCTATAACGTGAATGTCAAGAGGTATAAGCCCAATGAGATAAATCCGACATACTTCTGGGATTGCCGGCTTGGACATATTAGTCTGAAACGCATGAAGAAGCTCCATGATGATGGACTCCTAACTTCGACCGACTTTGGGTCGTTCGAGATATGCGAATCATGCTTGCTCGGCAAGATGATTAAGTCTCCTTTCACAAAGAGTTGCGAGAGGGCATCCGAGCTATTGGAACTGATACACAGTGATGTGTGTGGACCAATGAGCACAACTGCCAGAGGTGGCTATCAGTACTTCGTGACTTTTACCGATGACTTGAGTAGATATGGATATATCTATTTGATGAGGCACAAGTCAGAGACTTTTGAAAAGTTCAAAGAGTTTCAAAGCAAGGTGGAGAATCAGCTCGGCAAGACTATAAAACTTCTACGATCTGATCGTGGAGGTGAGTACATGAGCCAGGAGTTTGATGATCATCTAAAAAGCAGAGGTGTAGTACCTCAGCTCACACCTCCGGGTACGCCACAGAGAAATGGTGTATCAGAACGGAGGAATCGCACCTTGTTAGACATGGTTCGATCTATGATGAGCAAGTCATATTTACCCTTGTCATTCTGGGGATACGCTCTAGAAACTGCAGCTTTCACACTTAACAGGGTACCATCAAAATCCATAGACAAGACACCACATGAGATGTGGACCGGGAAGAGTCCCAGTTTGTCTGTTCTAAAGATTTGGAGTTGTGAAGCATTTGTCAAGAAACTTATGTCAGACAAGCTTACACCCAAGTCAAATAAATGCATATTCGTGGGATATCTGAGGGAAACCTTGGGATATAACTTCTACAACCGGGAAGAGAACAAAGTGTTTGTTGCTCGGAACGGGGTTTTCCTTGAGAAAGAGTTTCTCAGTCGGGAGGCCAGTGGGAGGACGGTCCGACCCGAAGAAATTCGACGACCACTCGGGGACGGCTCGGCTAGTGATGAGATCATACCGGAGTCAGTCAGGGAACCCGTAGTGGAAGCAACACCGGAACCACGGAGGTCGGAAAGATTGCGCAGAGTGCGAGATGTATTATTGCTAGAAAGCGACGAGTCGGCTACATATGCGGAAGCGATGGTGAGCCCAGATTCCGAGGCATGGCTGGAGGCCATGAGATCCGAGTTAAAGTCCATGGATGAGAATCAAGTTTGGGACTTGGTTGATCCGCCGCCTGGCGTAACGGCCATTGGTTGAAAATGGGTCTTTAAGAAGAAAACCGATGTGGATGGAAATGTTCAGATCCACAAAGCTCGGCTTGTCGCTAAGGGTTATGGACAAGTTCAAGGAATTGACTACGACGAGACTTACTCGCCGGTAGCGATGCTGAAGTCGGTGAGGATCGTACTAGCTATAGCTGCATATTTCGATTACGAGATATGCCAGATGGATGTCAAGACGGCTTTCCTTCATGGAAATTTAACCGAGGACGTGTATATGATACATCCCGAGGGTTTTGTCGATCCGACTAGCACTAGTAAGGTATGCAAGCTCAAGAGATCCATTTATGGGTTGAGGCAAGCATCTCGGAGCTGGAACATTCGTTTTGATGAGGTCGTCACTGGTTTCGTCTTCATCAATAGCGAAGAGGACTCTTGTTTATACAAGAAGTTAAGTGGGAGCTCGATAGTGTTTTTGATCTTGTATGTGGATGACATACTACTGATCGGAAATGATATTTCGATGCTGAACTCTGTCAAGGAGTCATTGAATGGCAAGTTTTTGATGAAGGACCTTGGTGAGGCAATGTACATTTTAGGCATTAAGATCTATAGAGATAGATCAAGGAGGCTGCTCGGTTTAAGCCAGAGCACATACATAGATAAAGTGTTGAAGCGGCTCAACATGAGTGAGGCAAAGAAAGGGTTCTTGCCACTCTCACATGGTATAAGGCTAAGCGAGACTCAGAGTCCTTCGACATCTGATGAGCGAAGCAGGATGAGTAGGATTCCATATGCCTCGACAATCGGATCCATCATGTATGCCATGATATGTACGTGGCCCGATGTTGCTTTTGCAATAAGCCTAACAAGTAGATACCAGGCCAATCCAGGTGAGAGTCATTGGGCAGCGGTAAAGACTATTTTGAAGTACCTGAAAAGGACTAAAGAGATGTTCCTAGTTTATGGAGGTGAGGAAGAGCTCGTCGTAAGGGGTTACGCCGATGCTAGTTTCCAAACCGACAGAGATGATTGTCGATCATAGTCCGGATTCATGTACGTCATGAATGGAGGAGCAGTGAGCTGGATGAGTTCCAAGCAAGATACAGTGGCCGATTCTACTACAGAAGCCGAATACATTGCGGCTTGTGAAGCAGCAAAGGAAGGTGTTTGGATCCAGAACTTTCTGGATGATCTTGGTATTTTCCTAGCCTCGGTAAAACCGTTGGACCTTTATTGTGATAATTCTGGTGCCATCGCACAAGCCAAGGAGCCGAGGAATCACCACAAGGTCAGACACATAGATCAGAAATATCACGTGATACGAACGATCGTAAAGAGTGGTGATGTAGATATATGAAAAATTCACACGGATGCAAATGTTGCGGATCTGTTGACTAAGCCGCTTCCACAACCCAAGCATGAGGGGCACGTTAGAACTATGGGCATTCGATGTCTATTTGATTGACTCTAGTGCAAGTGGGAGACTGTTGGAGATATGCCCTAGAGGCAATCATGTATGATGATATTTCCTATGTGTTTATGAATAAAGATAGTCCTTGGACATTATCAATGATGTGTATCAGCAAGTACGTGACTTGTTTGTGGGACTATGCATTGTATGATGACTGTCCTAAAAGGTCCCTAGTCAAAAGGGCTGTGTGGACGCGCAGCCAACTAGACTAGCATATGACACGGTCGATGGCTTGGTCTCACTAGCCATGGTGCATTGGATGCTAACCGGATAATATGAACTTGGAAGGATCTGGTCAGATTCGACGTAGTCGGATCCGAGTCGAGATAAGGTCCAAGCCGGACAGACCCAACTATGAGATGCAATGATATGTCATCTGTGAGTCTCTAGTACAACATATGTTCTATGTCCTAAGACATGAGCTGACACATGTACTCGGGATGGTGATAGACTTGCTTTGGGCCGACCAAACGTTACTTCGTAACTGGGTAGTTATAAAGGTAGGTTCGGGTTTGTCCAGAACCATGCTGCGAGACATAGTCGAGCAAGATGGGATTTGCCCCTCTGATCAGGAGAGATATACTCTGGGCCCCTCGTGTGATCCGACCAGGATAAGCATGGCCATGCGACAAGGATTATGAGATAATCCGGTTTTGTGGTCGGCATCACTGAAACGAGAAAGAGGTTGGGCTAGCACAAGGATGATAGACTTGCCTTGAGCTCGACAACATATATCGTGTGGCAAAAGGAATGGAAGTGTGATGTACAGGTTCGCTAACCAGCTTCATAGTCTGCTTGGTGTTCGGCATGCCTTGCTAGAGGCTGCTACCCACCGTGCAGTTTGAAGGTGATCCAAACTATGACCAAGCCGACTTGAACCTAAGGGGTCGCGCACTTAAGGGAAGGAACCTACGAGGTCGGATCCGAGGACACTGGTCAGATGTGATCCGAACTGTATTCGGATTGTGGCTGAGTAGACTTATGGGCTTTAGGGTCCGTGCAAGGCCCAAGTGTTGAGCTCGTGACGGACGCCTATATATATAGTGGAGGTGCGGCACACTCATGGGCTGATCGCTTCGGTGCTGTCACTAGGGTTTGCATGTGTTGTGAATAGACACCTCCACTCGCCACCGGTCTTGTGATCGGACCTAGGAGTCCACCGCACGACGTTCCTCCTGTACGCGCGGATATCGTTAGAGGCGGTGCACTTGCGCCGCTCCGGCAAACCTGTACGTGGTAAGCGACCACCGGTTGCACGAGGGAGATTAGACGAGGAGGAGACGACCTACGCGGACGCGCTGCCCCAACTCTTCTTCCGCTGCACGACACTGCACGTCTAGTGGTAACGAACTGTGATCCATCTCCCGTAGCATGTTCTTGGTTGTTCTGCATGTAGGAAGTTTTAAATTTGCAGTCAACGCACCCTACCGTAGATCCCAACAGTTTCATCACAGAAATAAATAACATGCCAATCTATATTATCAGACAAGAGATCTTTAACAATAGCAATATTAGGTTCAACTTTAACTTGCTCAGGAGGTGTATATGTTTTAATATTGCTTTTACGAACCATAGTTGAAGCTTTAGCATGATCCTTTATCCTAACAGGGAAAGGTAGTTTCTCAACATAACGAGTAGGAACAATAGGATCATTATAAGTGAAAGTCTTTTCTTCAACATTAATAGGTGCAACTACTTTTACTTCTATGGGAGGATGATATTTAAACCACTTCTCCTTGGGGAGATCAACATAAGTAGCAAAAGATTCACAGAAAGAAGCTACTATCTCAGAGTCAAGTCCATATTTAGTGCTAAACTTACGGTAAATATTGGTATCCATAAAAGATTTAACACAATCAAACTTAGGTGTCATACCTGACTCCTTACCTTTGTCGAGATCCCAATCTTCAGAGTTGCATTTAATTCTATACAATAAATCCCATCTAAATCCAATAGTCTTCATCATAAAAGATCCAGCACAAGAAGTATCGAGCATGGTGCGATTATTTTCGGAAAGCCAAGCATAAATTTTTTGAATAATCATTTCTCTTGAGAGCTCATGATTGGGGCATGAATATAACATTGATTTAAGCCTCCCCCAAGCTTGAGCGATGCTTTCTCCTTCGCGAGGTCAAAAATTATATATATAATTGCGATCACGATGAACAAGATGCATAGGGTAATACTTTTGATGAAATTCCAATTTCAATCTTCTATAGTTCCATGATCTCGTATCATCACATAGCCTATACCATATCAATGCGTCTCCCTTCAAAGATAAAGAGAAGACCTTCTTCTTAGCACCATCATCGGGTATACCTGCAAGCTTAAATAATCCACAAACTTCATCCACATATATTAGGTGTTCATCAGGATGCTTTGTTCCATCTCCTGTAAAAGGATTAGCTAGAAGTTTTTCTATGATACCCGAAGGATACTCATAAGGAATTTCATCTTCAATAGGTTCAGTAGGTTGAGGAGCAACTCTTTGCTCTACTGGTCGGGGTGAAGATACCCCGAACAAGCCCCTCAGAGGATTACTTTCCATAGTAACAAGTGACAGTAAATTTCAGCACACTATATAAATTTTTCCTTACCAAATTCCACCTACCAAAGGCGCTTCACTCCCTGGCAACGGCGCCAGAAAAGAGTCTTGATGACCCACAATTATAGGGGATCTATCGTAGTCCTTTCAATAAGTAAGAGTGTCGAACCCAACGAGGAGCAGAAGGAAATGATAAGCGGTTTTCAGCAAGGTATTCTCTGCAAGTACTGAAATAAGTGGTAACAGATAGTTTTGTGATGAGATAAGTTGTAACGAGCAACAAGTAACAAAAGTAAATAAAGTGCAGAAAGGTGGCCCAATCCTTTTTGTAGCAAAGGACAAGCCTGGACAAACTCTTATATAAGGAAAAGCGCTCCCGAGGACACATGGGAATATCGTCAAGCTAGTTTTCATCACGTTCATATGATTCGCGTTCGGTACTTTGATAATTTGACATGTGGGTGGACCGGTGCTTGGGTGCTGTTCTTACTTGAACAAGCATCCCACTTATGATTAACCTCTATTGCAAGCATCCGCAACTACAAAAAAAGTATTAAGGTAAACCTAACCATAGCATGAAACATATGGATACAAATCAGCCCCTTATGAAGCAACACATAAACTAGGGTTTAAGCTTCTATCACTCTAGCAACCCATCATCTACTTATTACTTCCCAATGCCTTCCTCTAGGCCCAAATAATGGTGAAGTGTTATGTAGTCGACGTTCACATAACACCACTAGAGGCTAGACAACATACATCTCATCAAAATATCGAACGAATACCAAATTCATATGACTACTAATAGCAAGACTTCTCCCATGTCCTCAAGAACAAAAGTAACTACTCACAAAGAATATTCATGTTCATAATCAGAGGGGTAATAATATGCATAAAGGATCTGAACATATGATTTTCCACCAATTAAACCAACTAGCATCAACTACAAGGAGTAATTAACACTACTAGCAACCTACTACCACCAATCCCGGGCTTGGAGACAAGAATTGGATACAAGAGATGAACTAGGGTTTTGAGATGAGATGGTGCTGATGAAGATGTCGATGGAGATTTCTCTCTCCCGATGAGAGGAGTGTTGGTGATGACGATGACGACGATTTCCCCCTCCGGGAGGGAAGTTTCCCCGGCAGAACAGCTTTGCTGGAGCTCTAGATTGGATCCGCCAAGGTTCCGCCTCGTGGCGGCGGAGTTTCGTCCCGAAAGGTTGCTTCCTATTTTTTTCTCGACGAAAGACTTCATATAGGAGAAGATGGTCATCGGAGAGCCACCAAGGGGCCCACGAGGTAGGGGGCACGCCCTAGGGGGGGGGGGCGCCCCCACCCTCGTGGAAAGGGTGTGGGCCCCCTGGTCTTCATCTTTGGCGAGGATTTTTCATTATTTATTATAAGGCATTCCGTGGAGTTTAAGGACTTATGGAGTTGTGCAGAATAGGTCTCTAATATTTGCTCCTTTTCCAGCCCAGAATTCCAGCTGCCGGCATTCTGCCTCCTTATGTAATCCTTGTAAAATAAGAGAGAATAGCCATAAGTATTGTGACATAATGTGAAATAATAGCCCATAATGCAATAAATATCGATATAAAAGCATGATGCAAAATGGACGTATCAAGGGCACTGCACTTTCTTTAGCAAGAGCACTGCATTACAGAGACTAGTTAACTTCGTGTCGGAAAAAACTGCGTGTAGTGTTCTTTCGGTACTGTTTTCACTCTAATTTTTTAAAAATTTATCGGAAGGAGACGTGTAATATACCGTTGGAAATCTATGGATTAGGCGCAACTTCTCCATGTTGAACAATTTTCGAGATTCCCCGCGGTTTAAGAGCAGTTTCAAAAATGGTGCGGCCCACAATGAGTGGCAGCGAGCGTTTTTTCACGTTTTTTTCTAAGCCGTTCGTCGGAATGAGGCAAATGATACACTGTTGGATAGATATTGTCGAGGCACATCTTTTTCATAACTATCGTTTTCTCTAATTCATTACGATTTAAGAGCAGTTTCAAATTTACTAAACCGCGGAATTCTGTTTTTCGAAATTTTTCAAATTTTTCGGTACTATTTTCCCTCCAGTTTTTGAACCGTTTGTCGAAACGAGGCGTTTGATACGCCGTTGGAAAGCTACGGACGAGGCACAACTTTCATATGTTTAAATGCTTTTGAGATTCCTTATGGTTTTTAGTTAATTTTGAAAATCGTGCAGCAGACGACGAGTGGCAGCGGCCGTTTTTTGCAAAATATTTACAAACCGCTGGTCGGAATGATTCAAACGATATGCCGTTGGAAAGATATCGATAAGGTGCAACTTTTTCATGTATAACACTCTCTCTAATTCTTTACGGTTTAAGAGGAATTTCGAATTTACCGAAATGCGGACACTCTGTTTTTCGCGACACCCAAATCGACGTGCGTACTTCATCCGACTAGAACCGCACTGCATCGGACGAAAAACCGCACTGACTCAGACGGGTAAGAGAACTGCATGGTTTCTTTTTTCTAGGACGTAATTTTTTGAAGACGAGAAAGAAAACCGCACTACTTTTAGACTGAAAACCGCACTGCATCAGACGGTCAAGTAAGCTTCATGGTTTCTTTTCACATAAGATTTTTTTTCAAACAAGCACTAAAATCGACGTGTGCACTTCATCCGACAGAAGAACGCACTACTTCAGACGAAAAATTGCACTGGATCAGCTGGCCAAATGAACTTCATGATTTCTTTCATCCTTTTTCTAACTTTTTTTATGAAACACGAAACACCTGGTAACTCGTGGGATGAGTGCGGTGCAAATCAAAGGGAAAGTGAACCGCTACACAAATTAAAGTGCACTAAATGGATTTTTTGTCGTTTTCAAACTACTTTTTTATAAATACGTTCAAACTGAATTATCAAGGCTAGTGTACTGTATTTTTTTGCAAATTATCGAGGCTAGTGTACTGCATTTTCTTTTTGCAAAATGCTTTTGTAAGTTTGCACGGTTGAGGTTAGTGAGCTGCACTATTATTTTTCATTTTCTCTTCTCATTTTTTTAAGAATGCTCCCTAATTGTTGAGACGAGATAAGTGTACTGTATCAATGTTTCTCAGAGTGAACCACAAAGAACTTCGTCTACCCACGCACCGGACTGCAAGTGCACCACCCCAAACCGCATGAGTGCACCAGAAACATGTACGTAGAAACATGTACACACCCATTGCACAACAAAACATGCACCAGAGCTCTCCCATAGTGAACTGCACTTTAAGACTATAAAACAAAACTGAAAACAACCAAATTGCACGCCCAGGTGCTCCGCACTGCGCGAACAGTCGGGTGTACCACTATTTTATCAATAATTTTGCACAGGGACTTTGGAGGCGGAGGCCCTCCTCTCACTCGCCATGGTGTCGTTGCCAGTGAACTGAAACGTCCCACACCGTGTAGATTTTATTTGAAACAAACAACCTGTTTTTTGGTCCCTCTCAATCACACAAGAGGGAGGCTCAGCGAACTGAATTACATGACGGAAATAAGCAAACCTTCTTTTGCTGCTGAACTACACGGTGTCTATATAAGAAAACGAGCTACACAAGGAAAATATGAGCACCACCACACCTAGGAAATCACACGCCGACGACAACCGGATTACATTTCCGCGCTCTGCTTCTGGGAACAGCACGCCGGCACCAACCGTACTGCATTGCCACACATTTCTTATGGGAACCGCACTGCATCGCCGTGCAGGGCATACTTCATCACTGAAACAGGGAGTGGACTGCACCCAGTGTCGCGATGTTGGAGATGCTGGGATCCAGCGATGGGAGGAGCGACCGATGCAGGCGTTGACAGGGATCCGGTGGCCGATGCAGGCGTTGACGAGGATCCGACAATGGCAGGTGAGCCACAGCAACACCGGTGGCCATAGCTTGAACTGGAGGTAGCCGTCGCATGGTCGGGTGCTGGCTGGCGATAGCGACCCGCCGAGGGGGGGGGGGGCGAGTTGGTCGCTTGGGCCGCCCTGCCGGAGAGGGAGAGGAAGACCCTGGCCCCAGCGGCGTTGCCATGGTGTGGATCCAGCGGGGAAGGGCAGTAAGGTGTGGATCCGAAGGCGCCGGCGCTGGACTAGCGGAGGTCATTGAGGCAGGGCCGCGGCGGATCTGGGGGTGGGAAGGATGGATCCAGCTATGGTGGCCAGTAGGAGGTCGTCGGTGGTCGGGAACTGAGCCATGGGGTGGGGTGGGACGGCGGTTGGGCACGTGATGGTGTTGGCCCGGACCGGCAGTAGAACGGGTCCCAGACCAGCGATGGGTGGGTGGGGGCACGGGATTGGAATCGGGGTCGGGGCGTGGCTGTTGGGCGCTCTGCAGCTTACGATTCAATGGCGGTGGGGGAGGAGATGGTGTGGGAAGGGAGGTGGATAGGTGGTGCGGTGGACGCGGTTGGGGGAGGGAGGTGGCATGGTGGAGGTGGTGGGGGAGGGAGGGACTTGGTGTGGTGGGGAAGGAAATGAGCAGCCGAAGAAGACGGGGAGGGAAGGGGCCGCGGTGCTCAGGTGGGGGTGTTAGCAGAATAAGACTAGGTGTTATTAGAATAAGGTCTTAAGGGGTGTTATCATAATAGACCCACCCTATATATATGTTGCTGTTCTAAGAACGATCATGATGCCCTCATGTCCGTATTTTATTTTTATCGACACCACAATCTCTAAACATGTGGACATATTTTTCGATTTCGGCTTTCGCTTGAGGACAAGCGAGGTCTAAGCTTGGGGGAGTTGATACGTCCATTTTGCATCATGCTTTTATATCAATATTTATTGCATTATGGCCTGTTGTTACACATTATGTCACAATACTTATGCCAATTTCTTTGCACCAAGTAGAGATACTACTTGTGCTTCCAAATATCCCTAAACCCAGTTCTACCATAAGAGTCCACAATATCTACCTATGGATTGAGTAAGATCCTTCAAGTAAGTTGTCATCGGTGCAAACAATAAAAATTGCTATCTAAATATGTATGACTTATTAGTGTGGAGAAAATAAGCTTTATACGATCTTGTGATGTGGAAGAAATAAAAGCGACGGACTGCATAATAAAGGTCCATATCACAAGTGGCAATATAAAGTGACGTTCTTTTGCATTAAGATTTTGTGCATCTAACCATAAAAGCGCATGACAACCTCTGCTTCCCTCTATGAAGGGCCTATCTTTTACTTTTATCTTCTACCTTATATAAGATTCATGGTGATCTTCACCTTTCCTTTTTACATTTTATCCTTTGGCAAGCACAATGTGTTGGAAAGATCCTGATATATATAGCTAATTGGATGTGAGTCTTCATGAACTATTATTGTTGACATTACCCTTGAGGTAAAACATTGGGAGGCAAAACTATAAGCCCCTATCTTTTTCTGTGTCCTATTAAAACTTCACACCCATAAATATTGTGTGAGTGTTAGCAATTGTGAAGGACTAAAAGATGGTTGAGTATGTGGGCTTGCTAAAAAACTCTTATATTGACTCTTTCCTATGTTATGACTGATATTAGAGTTTGTTGGTTCTCAATGAAGTTTATGATTCATACTTGAAATTGTGATTGAATTGTTACTTTAGCATAAGAGATCATATGATAATATATATATATATATATATATATATATATATATATATATATATATATATTGCTGTTCTAAGAATGATCATGATGCCCTCATGTCCGTATTTTATTTTTATTGACACCTCTATCTCTAAACATGTGGACATATTTTTTGATTTCGGCTTTCGCTTGTGGACAAGCGAGGTCCAAGCTTGGGAGAGTTGATACGTCCATTTTTCGTCATGCTTTTATATCGATACTTATTGCATTATGGTCTGTTATTACAAATTATGTCATAATACTTATGCCTATTCTCTCTTATTTTACAAGGTTTACAAGAAGAGGGGGAATGCCGGCAGCTGGAATTCTGGGCTGGAAAAAGGAGCAAATATTAGAGACCTATTCTGCACATCTCCAAAAGTCCTGAAACTCCATGGGTGCACTTTTCAGAATATATAAAAAATATTGGGCGCAAGAAGTACCAGTGGGGGGCCACACCCTCGCCACGAGTGTGGGGGGCGCGCCCTACCCCCGATGGGCGCGCCCCCTGCCACGTGGGCTCCCTGGTGGTCCTCCGATGCCCATCTTCTGCTATATGAGGTCTTTCGTCCGAGAAAAAATTATAAGCAAGCTTTTGTGACGAGACTCCGCCGCCACGAGGCGGAACCTTGGCGACACCAATCTAGGGCTCCGTCAGAGCTGCTCTGCCGGGGAAACTTCCCTCCGGGAGGGGGAAATCATCACCATCGTTATCACCAACGATCCTCTCATCGGGAGGGGGTCAATCTCCATCAACATCTTCACGAGCACCATCTCATCTCAAACCCTAGTTCATCTCTTATATCCAATCTTTGTAACCAAACCTCAGATTGGTACCTGTGGGTTGCTAGTAGTGTTGATTACTCCTTGTAGTTGATGCTAGTTGGTTTACTTGGTGGAAGATCATATGCTCAGATCCATTATGCATATTAATACCCCTCTGATTGTGAACATGAATATGCTTTGTGAGTAGTTACGTTTGTTCCTGAGGACATGGTAGAAGTCTTGCTATTAGTAGTCATGTGAATTTGGTATTCGTTCGATATTTTGATGTGATGTATGTTGTCATCCCTCTAGTGGTGTCATGTGAACGTCGACTACATGACACTTCACCATTGTTTGGGCATAGAGGGAGGCATTGGGAAGTAATAAGTAGATGATGGGTTGCTAGAGTGACAGAAGCTTAAACCCTAGTTTATGCATTGCTTCGTAAGGGGCTGATTTGGATCCATATGTTTCATGCTATGGTTAGGTTTACCTTAATACTTCTGTTGTAGTTGCGGATGCTTGCAATGGGGGTTAATCATAAGTGGGATGCTTGTCCAAGTAAGGACAGTACCCAAGCACCGGTCCACCCACATATCAAATTATCAAAGTACCAAACGCGAATCATATGAATGTGATGAAAACTAGCTTGACGATAATTCCCATGTGTCCTTGGGAGCGCTTTACTTCATATAAGAGTTTGTCCAGGCTTGTCCTTTGCTACAAAAAGGATTGGGCCATCTTGCTGCACCTTATTTACTTTTATTACTTTCTACTCGTTACAAATTACCTTATCACAAAACTATCTGTTACCGATAATTTCAGTGCTTGTAGAGAATACCTTACTGAAAACTGCTTATCATTTCCTTCTGCTCCTCGTTGGGTTCGACACTCTTACTTATTGAAAAGGCTACTATAGATCCCCTATACTTGTGGGTCATCAAGACACTTTTCTGGCGCCATTGCCGGGGAGTGAAGCGCCTTTGGTAGGTGGAATTTGGTAAGGAAAAATTTATATAGTGTGCTGAAATTTACTGTCACTTGTTACTATGGACAGTAATCCTTTGAGGGGCTTGTTCGGGGTATCTTCACCCCGACCGGTAGAGCAAATAGTTGCTCCTCAACCTACTGAACCTACTGAAAATATTTACTTTGAAATTCCTTCGGGTATGATAGAGAAACTGCTAGCTAATCCTTTCGGAGGAGATGGAACATTACATCCCGACTTAAACTTAATCTATGTGGATGAAGTTTTTGGACTATTTGAGCTTGCAGGTATGCTCGATGATGTTATCAAGAAGAAGGTCTTCCCTTTATCTTTGAAGGTAAATACATTGACATGGTATAGGCTATGTGATGACATGGGATCATGGGACTATAAGCGATTGAAATTGGAATTTCACCAGAAGTTTTATCCTATGCATCTTGTTCATCGTGATCGTAATTATATATATAATTTTTGGCCTCGCGAAGGATAAAGCATCGCTCAAGCTTGGGGGAGGCTTAATTCAATGTTATATTCATGACCCAATCATGAGATCTCAAGAGAAATGATTATTCAAAAAATTTATGCTCGACTTTCGAACAACAATCGCTCCATGCTCGATACTTCTTGTACTGGATCTTTTATGATGAAAACTATTGAATTCAAATGGGATTTATTGTAAAGAATTAAATGCAACTCTGAAGATTGGGACCTCGACAAAGGTAAGGAGTCAGGTATAACACCTAAGTTTGATTGTGTTAAATCTTTTATGGATACCAATGCATTTCGTGAATTTAGCACTAAATATGGACTTGACTCTGAGGTAGGAGCTTACTTTTGTGAATCCTTTGCTACTCATGTTGATCTCCCAAAGGAGAAGTGGTTTAAATATAATCCTCCCATTGAAGTAAAAGTAGTTGCACCTATTAAAGTTGAATAAAAGACTATCACTTATAATGATCCTGTTGTTCCTACTACTTATGTTGAGAAACCACCTTTCCCTGTTAGAATAAAGGATCATGCTAAAGCTCCAACTGTAGTCAACAAAAGTAATATTAAGACACCCAAACCCCCTGAACAAATTAAAGTTGAACCTAATAGGCGACTAGAAGATTTGCTGGCGAGTCCAAGCCTGAGATATGGCTAGAAGATTACCGAGTGGCAGTTCAGATTGGCGGCGGCAACGACAATGTGACCATGAAGCATGTGCCGCTGATGCTAGAAGGCTCCGTGATACGTCTCCATCGTATCTACTTTTCCTAACACTTTTCCTCCTGTTTTGGCCTCTAATTTGCATGATTTGAATGAAACTAACCCGGACTGACGTTGTTTTCAGCAAAACTACCATGGTGTTGTTTTTGTGCAGAAATAAAAGTTCTCGGATTGGAACGAAACTTTGCGAGGATTTTTTATACAATAAAATAAAATTACTGGAGCCAAGAACCACCAAAGGGGGGCACCTGGGTGGGCACAACCCACCAGGGCGCGCCCCTTCCTCCTAGCACGCCCAGGTGGGTTGTCCCAACTTGGTGGACCGCAGACCTCAACCCTGATACTACAAAATATCATTTTCGGAGAAAATATCGGGGAAAAGGGATTATCGCATTTCATGAGACGGAGCTGCCGCCACCTCCTGTTCTTCATCGGGAGGCTAGATCTGAAGTCCGTTTGGGGCTCCGGAAAGGGGGATCTTCGATCTTCATCATCACCAACCCTTCTCCATCGCCAATTCCATGATGCTCCCCACCAGGATTGAGTAATTCCTTCGTAGGCTCGCCGATCGGTGAGGAGTTGGATGAGATTCATCATGTAATCAAGTTAGTTTTGTTAGGGCTTGATCCCTAGTATCCATTATGTTCTGAGATTGATGTTGCTATGACTTTGCCATGCTTAATGCTTGTCACTTTGGGCCCGGGTGCCATGATTTCAGATCTAAACCGTTTATGTTATCACCATTATATCTATGTTCTAGATCCGATCTTGCAAGTTATAGTCACCTATTACATGTTATGATCCGCAAACCCCAGAGTGACAGAAGTTAGGATACTTTCCGGTGATGACCGTAGTTTAAGGAGTTCATGTATTCACTATGTGTTAATGCTTTGTTCCGGTTCTCTATTAAAACGAGGCCTTAATATCCCTTAGTTTCCAATAGGACCCCGCTGCCATGGGAGGGTAGGACAAAAGATGTCATGCAAGTTCTTTCCATAAGCACGTATGACAATTTACAGAATACATGCCTACATTATATTTATGAACTAGAGCTAGTGCTGTATCGCCCTAGGTTATGACTATTATATGATGAATATCATCCAACAAATTCACCGATCCAATGCCTACAAATTTCTCTCATATTGTTCCTGCTAAATTATTACTGCTATTGTTACTGTTACACTTGCTACAAAATCATTGCTATCACTGTTACTGTTATTATTGTTGTTGCTACTACTATCAAAACTATCATACTACTTTGCTACTGATTACATTACTGTAGATAATTAATCTCAGGGTGTGGTTGAATTGACAACTCAGCTTCTAATACTTGCAAATATTCTTTGGCTCCCCTTGTGTCGAATACTCTACTCTCGAAAACTGTTGCGATCCCCTATACTTGTGGGTTATCAAGACCTTTTTCTGGCACGTTGCCGAGGAGCATAGCTATATTTGTTGAGTCACTTGGGATTATTATCAAATTATCAATATGAAGAATCTGAAGGACACTAAAACCAAGATCGTTCCCTCTAGGGCGAGCGGAGGTAAGGAACTGCCATCACACTCTGCCCTTGATTCACCTTATGTTTTGAGTAGACTTGCAACACCACCACATGTTATTAATCCTATCATGTCGCAAGTCATTGATGATGCTACTTCTGCTATGAATGATACTCATGATGATGCTAGTACCTTGCTTGATGATAATGTGCCACTAGATAAATTTCTTGATGAACAACTTGCTAGAACTAAAGCTTTTGAGAATGTTGAAACTGATGAAATTATTGAAATCGATGAAGAGCTTGAAACTGAAAAATCTTGAAGCACCTATTAGATCTTGTTCTCCTATATATGAATAGCCTAAGATATTGGATGGTTATGTTATGGATGAGGAGACAACTAGAGACTTTCTTGCTTGCAATGATAGGGATGATCTTAAGAAATTATTATGCAAACTAAAAGAAAAATCTTTGAATGCTAGAATGAAATGTGATCCTAAGTTTGCTACTTCACCTATCTTTGTTGATGATAAGGATTATGAATTCTCTGTCGACCCAGAGTTGATTACTTTGGTTGAATCTGATCATTTCCATGGTTATGAAACTAAAACTATTGCGGCACATCTTACTAAGTTGAATGACATAGCCACCCCTTTTGCTCATGATAAGAAAATTCGCTATTATTATATTCTTAAATTATTTCCGTTCTCATTAAAGGGTGATGCTAAGACTTGGTATAATACTCTTGCTCCTGGTTGTGTGCATAGTACCCAGAATATGATTTACTATTTCTCTGAAAAATATTTTCCTGCTCATAAGAAACAAGCTTCCTTACAGGAAATATTTAACTTTGTGCAAATTGAAGAAGAGAATCTCCCACAAGCTTGGGGGAGGCTTCCCAAATTGCTTAATGCTTTGCCTGATCATCCTCTTAAGAAAAACGAAATGCTTGATATCTTCTATAATGGACTAACCGATGCTTCTAGGGATTTCCTAGATAGTTGTGCTAGTTGTGTTTTTAGGGAACGAACTGTTTAAGAAGCTAAAGAACTATTGAATAACATATTGAAAAATTATAATGATTGGACTCTTACCGAACCACCGCTTAAATCTACTCCGAAGAAGAGGGGTATCTTATAGCTCAGTCCTGAAGATATGCAAGAGGGAAAGGAATCAATGAAGGAAAAATGTATTAAAGCTGAGGATTTCAAAAATTTACCTCCTATTGAAGAAATACATGGGATCGAATCATTTAAACATCACCACGTAAGGTGGTAGAGGTAAATTCTTTAATGAAATTCAATGACAATGACAATCCTTACAATATGCATCCTAGTCAATGCCTTTATGAGTTTGACAACTACATTAGAAAACAAGATCACTTCAGTGCAAATGTTATGAAACAACTGAAATACAATTCTGATATGATTGCTCGCTTGAGTGACTTGCCATTTAGAATTACCAATGATGTTAGAGGTGTAGGACAACATGCCTCCATGGTTCAAACTCAACCAAAACAAGTTGCTAAATCTCAAAGAGATTTGTTTGATGAAATGAACAAGAATATCAATGACCATGCTGTTAGAGTAATGACTAGAGGAGGTAGAATGACTCAGGAACCACTTTACCCTGAGGGACACCCAAAAAGAATTGAACAAGACTCTCAAAAAGTGAACACTGATGCACCTAGTCCACCTAAAAAGAAAAAGAAGAAGAAAAATGATAGGACTTTGCGTGCCTCTAGTGAACCTGAAATAGAAAAACCTTCCGATAATGATAATGATGTTTCTATTTCTGATGTTGAAACTCAATATGGTAATGAAAACTCACCTTCTGATAATGAAAAAGATAATGATGAGGTTCATGAAGACACTCAAGCAAATAATAAAGAACCAGACAATGATGTTGAAATAGAACTAGTTGTTGATCTTGATAACCCACAACCCAAGAATAAAAGATACAAAAAAGAGACTTTGTTGCTAGAAAACATGGTAAGGAAAGAGAACCATGGGTTCAAAAAACTACGCCCTTTCCACCTAAATCAACTAAGAAAGGATGATGAAGAATTTGAACGCTTTGCTGAAATGATTATGCCAGTCTTTTTGCGTACCCGCTATCCTAAAAATGGCCCCTTGTGCAAAGTACATGAAAGACATCATCACCAACAAGACAAAAATACCGGAAGATGAAATCTCCACCATGCTTGCTAATTATTATTTTAAGGATGGGTTACCTAAAAACTTGGAGATCCGGGAATACCAACTATACATTGCTCCATCAAACGAAATTATGTCAAAACTGCTTTATGTGATTTAGGAGCTGGTGTTAGTGTTATGCCTTTCTCTTTATATAAAAGACTTGATTTGAATAAACTCACACCTACCGAAATATCTTTGCAAATGGCTGACAAATCAACTGCCATACCTATCGGTATTTGTGAGGATGTGTCCATTGTTGTTGCAAACATTACTATCCGAACTGACTTTATTATACTTGAGATGCCCGAGGATGACAACATGTTAATTATCCTTGGTAGAACCTTTTTGAATACTATAGGGGATGTTATTTGATTGCAATTAAAGCAAGGTAACTTTTCATATCAATGGTAATGTGCATACGGTGCACTTCCCGAAGAAATAATTCCAAGTGAATGGTATTAATGTTATTGAAAAATCTCCAACAATCACTATTGGAAGTTTTCAACTACCTCTACCTACTGCCAAAAAGAAATATAAAATGCTTATTGTTGGGGACATTCATATCCCCATTGATGTAACTTAGTGTTCTACGAAAGTTCTTCGGTTTCATGCTAATCGAAAGCGGTTGTTAATAAGACTTGATCAACATTATTAATGAATCATTTTTGAGAGGTATGAAGTTGATGAATTTAGTGAGCACTACCTTCTGTCCTTACCTTTTGTTTTATGTTTTTGTTAGTTATATAAAATAAAATGCCATGATTTTTCTATTTTCTGAATTTCCCGTGCAATAAAAAATGACCCCAAAATAAAAGTTCTCAGAATGCTCTAAAAATTTAATACGATTTTTTTTTCTGAATTTTTGATGAAAATAACATCAGAGGGGGTGCACCTGGTGGGTTGTGATCCCCATGTGGGTCCCCTCACTTATCTCTTTAGCCCATGTCACCACCTACCTCCAGAAAAAATCACCATTGCTCTCTCTCTGTCTCTCTGTCTCTGTCTCTCTCTCTCTCTCTCTCTCTCTCTCTCTCTCTCTCTCTCCCCCCCTCTCATGTTCTTGCTCTCAAACCCGCGGATTTCGATCTCTTTGCTCGAAGCCTCGTTTCTGAAATTGTTTCGGGCTCTAAAAATTTAATATGATTTTTTTCTTCTGAATTTTTGATGCAAATAACATCAGAGGGGGTGCACCTGGTGGGTTCTGGTCCCCATGTGGGCCCCCTCACTTATCTCTTTAGCCCATGTCACCACCTACCTCCAGAAAAAAATCACCATTGCTCTCTCTCTCTCTCTTGTGTTCTTGCTCTCAAACCCGCGGATTTCGATCTCTTTGCTCGAAGCCCCGTTTCTAAAATTGTTTCGGGGGATATCTACTTGGTATGTGACTCCTCCATTGGTCCAATTAGTTTTTGCTTTAGTAGTTTATATTTTGAATAATTAGTTACTCTTGGTGCTGCTGTAGATGACCTTGCATGTTGAATTCTTAGAGTTCTAAGTAGTTTGAATGCTTGATATGGCCTCTATGCATCCCTATGAGTAGTTGCTATGAATCTTGTGAAGTTCTGTTGAGAAAATTTTGTGGCCTAAAAATTTCAAAATTTTGTTCATAGAAAAAAGATGAGTTTCTTTAGGAAGTTTGCTTCCAAGAAGAACTCCAAGGGAGTTATCAGGGAGTCGTCGGATAATGACCTCCACACCCGGAGAATGGTGCAGGTACGACAGTGCGAATGGCCGCACAACCCATTCATGGATGGAGTTGGAATCCGTCAAGAGTTTGTACAATTCGATGCTAATGCCGGCCTCATCGACTTCATCGCAGCTGAATGTGAAGAATATCATCTCCTCACAAATTCCTTTGTGCAAATTTTTCATTTCATGAGTAGGAATAATCCTCCCGAGGTGCAGTTTAATGATATGCTGAAACCCATCAGATACCACTTACTGAATTTTTTGACATATGCTTGATCCCTTCTAATGGGGATTTAAGGGAGCCTAGGCTTGCAGAGTTCGAGGGCTTTTATCGTACTCGTTTCATGGGAGATGAGAGAGGGGTGTCGAGTGTCACCACCTTCAGTACATTATTTTACTCTATTCATTGCAAAGTGTTTACTTGCTAGAGAGAAGGTTGGTGCACTTAGTGCCCCCAATTTTGCTGTTTTACACCGTGCACTTTACAGCGACAACACTTATAGCTTGGGAGCTATTGTGGCACGTCGCCTACACATTAACATATCCAAGGGTAAAATATATGATGGTATTTATGCTACTCACTTGGCGAGTCATTTTAATGTTCAGATTCACTAGCATGATTATCCCTTGCCCAATGTTCATTTAGATCGCCAGGCTATGGCACATCATAAATTCATTGATGGCGAGAACACCACTATTGATATTCCTTATAACCTGGTTTTCAGTGTGAACACTCGTGATATTATTCCATTGCCTGCACCTGCTTTGTTTGATCCCATTGCCATGGGCGGATATGGGTATCATGCCAGTAGATATCATTGCCTACCGGAACGCCCAGGCAGCAACATAGGAGGAACCTCAAGAGTGGGACCCTCAGGTGCCCGCTCCCCAGCACTTGAACGTGGGACCTGATGGCTTTTTTGAGTGGTGATTACCAAGTTAAGCCAAAAGCCTAAGCTTGGGGGAGTACGTATGTAATGCCCTCGATGCGGCTATAGCTCCTATGTGTCGAAGCACAACTTAGAGGCATAACCGCATTAAAAGCAATGTCGCAAGTAAGGTAACCTTCACAACAACCCATGTAAATAGATAATAAGGGGAAAGGTACATAGTTGGCTTACACTCGCCACGTCACACAAAGTACATGAATAACATTACAATCATCCAATACACTCATGGTCCGACTACGGTACCAAAATAAAAGATCAACCCCAACATGCGACACGGTCCCGATCGTCCCAACTGGGCACCACTACTGATCATCAGGGAAAGACACATAGTAACGGCGTGAGTCTTTGTCGAACTCCCACTTTAGCTCAAGCGCATCATCTGGAACGGAGTCATCGGGCCCTACATCTGTTTTGGAAGTAATCTGTGAGCCATGGGGACTCAGTAATCTCGCACCCTCGCGATCAAGACTATTTAAGCTTATAGGTAAAGCAAGGTAATATGTGGAGTTGCAGCAAGCGACTAGCATATATGGTGGCTAACCTGTTCGCAAAAGAGAGCGAGAAGAGAAGGCAAAGCACAAACATGAACTAAAGAACAACCTACGACAAATATTACTCCAACACCGTGTTCACTTCCCGGACTCCGCCGAGAAGAGACCATCACGGTAACACACGCAGTTGATTCATTTTAATTAAGTTAAGGTTCATGTTATCTACAATCGGACATTAACAAATTCCCATCTGCCCATAACCGCGTGCACGGCTTTCAAAAGTTCAAATCCCTGCAGGTGAGTCCCAACTTAGCCCATCACAAGCTCTCACGGTCAACGAAGGATAAACCTTCTCCCGAGACATTCTGATCAGACTCGGTATCCCGGTTCTACAAGACAACTTCGACAAAGATAAAGCAAGTCTGGCAACACCGCCCGAATGTGCCGACAAATCCTGATAGGAGCTGCACATATCTCGTTCTCAGGGCACACTCAGATGAGTGCTCCATACAACTAAAACCAAACCTCGAGTTTCCCCGAGGGGGCACTGCACAGGGCTCTAGTTTGGACCAACACTCAGAGGACCACTGGCCCTGGGGGTTTAAATAAGATGACCCTCGGGCTCCGGAAACTCAAGGGAAAAAGAGGCTAGGTGGCAAATGGTAAAACAAAGGTTGGGCATTGCTGGAGGAGTTTTATTCAAGGTGAACTATCAAGGGGTTCCCATTATCACCCAACCTCTTAAGGAACGCAAAATCCGGGAACATAACACCGATATGACGGAAACTAGGGCGGCAAGAGTGGAACAAAACACTAGGCCAAAGGCCGAGCCTTCCACCCTTTACCAAGTATATAGATGCATTAAGATAACAAGATAATATAGTGATATCCCAACAAGAAAATAATGTTCCAACAAGGAACTGTCTCCAATCTTCACCTGCAACTAGCAACGCTATAAGAGGGGCTGTGCAAAGCGGAAACATAGCCAATCAACGGTTTGCTAGGACATGGTGGGTTAGAGGTTTGACATGGCAATTTGGGAGGCATGATAAGCAAGTGGTAGGTATCGTAGCATAGGCATAGCAAAAGAGCGAGCATCTAGCGAAGCAAAGATAGAAGTGATTTCGAGGGTATGATCATCTTGCCTGCAAAGTTGTCAGAGTTGACTTGATCCTTGTAAGCAAACTCAACGGGCTCCTTGTTAGCGAACTCGTCTCCCGGCTCTACCCAAACAAGACAAACAAGCAAAAGGAATACAATCAACCACGTGCGAAGCTCAAACAACATGATGCCAACATGGTATGCTATGCGGGATGCGATATGCGATGCATATGCAAGAATTGACAAGGAATGATTGAACCTGGCCTCAACTTGGAAATCCAAGAGTGCCACTGGAAAGGTGAGGTGATTTCGGTTGAAATCGATATAAAGAACACCGGAATCGGAGGCACGGTTTGGAAATGGCAAGCAAAACAAATATGGCACCGGTCTGCGATAAACAACAAGTAGCCATCTAAATGCATCAAGATAATTATGCTAAAACACTCAAACAAGACAATAAAATACATGGCAGGCATCCACTCGTAATGCTTGACAAAAGAGGAACACTGAGCTACGGCCAATTCATCCATTAACAGGTTCAAACAAGCATGGCAAAAGTGAAAATGGTAAACAGGTTTCAGACTTTGTGAAATTAACACAAGTCTGAAATTTCAGATCAGGTAGCACATTTGGGAGCCTGAAAACTATATGCTATAGGCTCTTAACATGGCAAAGTAAGGCATGACATGAAGCTACTAAAAGCACGTACAAAAGTCCCTTAGTGACCTTGAGCCAAAAGGGACCAGAAAATACAATTGCAAGCATGTGAACATGGCAAAAACATAATCAGATTACAGACTTAGTGAAAAACTGGAGCATGCAAATATGTTAACGAGTAGGCATGTTCACGAGCTCGATGCACTCACTACAGAGCAAGGCATGACAATCTAAGCATACACCCATCAAGAATACATATCATAGAAGCTATACATGGCAAGAACAACAACATATCACGCACGGATCAACAACAACATCCTCGGCAAAATCGCTAACAAGTAAACAATCTGCCAGGATTCACGAAATGGCAAAAGTAGAGCTCGATTGACTCAAGCTAGGTTGCTCCATAATTGCAAACAAAGACATGGATGGATAGAAAACCACAATATTAACAAATCATCCTTACTGATCATCCTCAAAAGAGGCACGGATCACTAGGAAACAACATGAACATATGGCATATTGATAAAAACAGATCAAGGACTTGGTGAAATTCTAAGTCCCTGAAATCAGCATTAACGAATGCACTACTTTGCAAGCTTGTGCTAGTCACCAAACATGTCACAAAAATACATGGTAAGTACCTATGTAAAGATGGCATGGCATATAACAAAACTCATGTAGAACTCAGGGGCATATCATGCACACATAAAACATGGTAAAAATGACAAATAGCTATTTGGTGCAGCAGATCTGATAATTATCTCAAATAGCTCTCTTCCAACAGCATTTCGGGCATCAAGATGAGCTCAAATGAAAATGATGCAATGAGATGAAATGATGTACTCTCTGAGACGAACATTTTGATATGCTACACATGCAAAATGGAGCTACGGATGCAAAGCTACGATGCGATGAAGATGCCTAAATAATTAGGGTTTCGGGGAGAAAGTCAACCCCAGATCTAGATCCATATCGGGATCTCGTCGGAGTTTACTGTAGCTGCCGGAGAACTCGAGCTCGCCGTACTTTATAGTTCACCGGAGAGGAAGAGGCCGACCGGGGCGGGTTGACGGCGTGGAGGGGGCGGCGCCGGCGCGGCACGGTCGCCGGAGCACGTCGGGTCGGCGATGAGGCAGCTGCAGGCCTCCGGGCAGCGCGGCGAGCTGGCGGCCGCGGTGAAGGTCGCCGAAGCCGGGATCCGCGGCGGCGCGGGGAAGAACGAAGGGCGCCGGCGAGCGGCGCGCCCGGTAGGTGCGGGCGACGGGAGGAGCCGGGCCGGGAGGGCCCCGCCTGGGCCCCGGCGGGCCGGCGCGCGGCCAGGCGCGGCGAAGTGAGCGCGGGTGGCGGCGGCGAATCGGAGAGCGCCATGTGGCGGCGACTGGGTCAGACACGTCCGGCCCAAAGCGGGCGCGTCCGGCGGCGAGAGGTGGGAGGAGACTATGGTTAGGGTAGAATGGATCCGGGATTTTCGGGGAGAGACCTATATATAGGCATAGAGGGAGCTAGGAGAGTCCAAATGAGGTGCGTTTTTCAGCCACGCGATCGTGATCGAACGCTCTAGATGATGGAGAGGGTTTAGGTGGGTTTTGGGCCAAAACGGAAGGGTGTTTGGCTACAACACACACGAGGCCTTCTTGGTCCCTCGGTTAACCGTTGGCGTATCAAACGAAGTCCAAATGGCACGAAACTTGACAGGCGGTCTACCGGTAGTAAACCAAGGCCGCATGGCAAGTCTCGGTCCAATCCGGAAATGTTTAACCCCCACACACGAAAAGAGGTAGAAAGGACCACCGGAGGAGATAGGAGCGCCGAAATGCAAAACAGACAATGGGGAAAATGCTCGGATGCATGTGACGAACACGTATGCAAATGCAATGCACATGATGACATGATATGAGATGCATGACAATGGAAACAACACACGGAGACAAAAACCCGAACCCGAGGAAATAAAATAACTTAGCGCCAAAAACGACAAGAGTTGGAGTACATATTAGGTAAATTACATCCGGGGTGTTACAACACTCCACCACTACAAAAGGATCTCGTCCCGAGATCTAGGACTAGAAGAACGCCGGGTACTCAGAATAGAGGTGATCCTCGTGTTCCCAGGTGGCTTCACGGTCGGAATGGTGTGACCACTTGACTTTGAGGAATTTGATTGACTTATTGCGAGTCTTGCGTTCAGTGTCTTCAAGAATAGCAACTGGGTGCTCACGATAAGAGAGGTCTTCTTGGAGATCAATGTCTTCGAAGTTGATGGTGCGGTCATGAGTCTTGAAGCACTTGCGGAGCTGAGAGACATGGAACACGTCATGCACATTTGCAAAGTTTGGAGGAAGCTCGAGTTGATAGGCGAGATCGTCTCTCTTGCTGACGCTCTTGAAAGGACCCACGTATCTAGGGGCAAGCTTCCCTTTGATACCGAAGCGACGAGTACCTTTCATTGGAGAGACGCGGAGGTACACATGATCTCCGATCTCGAAAGCCAAATCACGGTGCTTACTATCATAGTATCTCTTCTAGCGCGATTGCGCTGCTTTGAGGTTATCACGAATGACTTTGCACATCTCCTCTGCCTCTGTGATCAAGTCATTTCCAAGAAGTTGACGTTCACCGGTTTCTGACCAGTTAAGAGGAGTACGGCAGTTCCTGCCATACAGGATTTCGAATGGGGCCTTGCCCGAACTGGCTTGAAAACTATTGTTGTAGGAGAATTCCGCATATGGAAGACAATCCTCCCACTTCATACCGAAGGAGATAACGCAAGCCCTGAGCATATCTTCGAGAATCTGATTGACATGCTCGACTTGACCGCTAGTTTGAGGATGGAAAGTTGTGCTGAAGCGGATGTTGGTGCCCATGGCCTTCTGAAAAGAATCCCAAAACTTGGAGGTAAAGATACTGCCACGGCCTTAAGAGATCACCTGTGGAATACCGTGCAGAGAGACAATCTGAGAGGTATAAAGCTCCGCCAATTGAGCTGTAGTGATTGACTCTTTGATAGGCATAAAGTGAGCCACTTTAGTGAGGTTTGTCGATGACAACGAATATAGCATCATTGCCACGCTTGGACTTTGGAAACCCAGTCACGAAGTCCATCTCAATGTGGTCAAACTTCCATTCTGGAATGGCAAGAGGTTGGAGGAGTCCAGCTGGTCTTTGGTGTTCTGCCTTCACTCTTCTGCAGACATCACATTCATTCACAAACTGAGCAATCTCGCTCTTCATTCGAGTCCACCAATAAGCCTGCTTGAGGTCCTGATACATCTTCATACTCCCGGGGTGGATGGAGAGGAGTGAATTGTGAGCCTCATTCATGATAACTTTACGAAGGTCACCTTTGGGCACAACAATATGATCCTCGAAGAAGAGAGTATCCTTGTCATGAAGGCGGTAGCACTTGTACTTGGGTTGACTCTTGGCAATCCCAATCTTCACCTTCTTCACCATAGCATCAAGAAGTTGAGCCTCGCGAATCTGATCTTCCAAAGTAGGAGAGACTTGAAGGTTGGCGAGGAAACCTTGAGGAACAACTTGCAGATTGAGTTTGCGGAAAGCTTCACAAAGCTCGGGTTGGTAAGGCTTGAGAATCAGACTGTTGTGGTACGCCTTCCTGCTCAATGCGTCAGCAATCACATTGGCCTTGCCTGGAGTATACTCGATACTCGGATTATACTCTTGAATCATTTCGACCCAACGAGTCTGCCTGAGGTTGAGATTAGGCTGAGTGAAGATCTACTTGAGACTCTTGTGGTCAGTGAAGATGTCCACTTTTCTCCCCAATAAGAGATGTCTCCAAGTCAAAAGAGCATGCACAACTGCCGCCAACTCAAGGTCATGAGTGGGGTAGTTCTTCTCGTTGGGCTTCAACTGGCGAGAGGTATAAGCCACAACTTTCTTCTCTTGCATTAACACTACACCAAGACCTTGAAGAGAGGCATCACAGAAGACCTCGAACAGTTTGGATTCATCAGGAGGAGTCAGAACTGGAGCAGTGACCAATTTCTCTTTCAAAGTGTTGAAAGCGATGTCACATTCCGGAGACCAAACGTACTTGACGTGCTTCTGGAGAAGGTTTGAAAGAGGCTTCGCGATCTTTGAAAAGTTCTCAACGAACCTTCGATAGTAGCTTGTGAGACCAAGGAAGCTGCGGAGTTGCTTCACGTTCTGAGGTGGTTCCCAATTCACAATTGCAGACACCTTCTCAGGATTCACCACTGTGCCCTTGGCAGAGATGATATGCCCAAGATAAAGAACCTCATCGAGCCAAAACTCGCACTTTGAGAACTTGGCGTAGAACTGATGTTCCTTGAGCTTATCGAGCACCAAACGCAAGTGCTTGGCATGATCTTCCTTGTTCTTTGAAAAGACCAGAATGTCATTGAGATAGACCAAAACAAAGTCATTTGTGTAGGCGTTGAAGATGAAGTTCATCATGCGAGAGAGAGTCGGAGGAGCGTTGACGAGGCCAAAAGACATGACAGTGTATTCATATGAACCATAGCTTGTTCTGAAAGCTGTCTTGGTAATATCTTGCTCACGGATTCGAATCTGGTGATAGCCCATACGGAGATCAAGCTTGGAGAATACTTGGGCACCTTTGAGTTGTTCGAACAGCTCATTGATGTTGGGAAGTGGGTACTTGTTCTTGATAGTCTTCTTGTTTAATGGACGATAGTCAACACAAAGTCGGTCCGTTCCATCCTTCTTCTTCACAAAAAGTACTCCACAACCCCATGGAGAAGAACTAGGTCGGATGAGACCCATGCGCTCTTGAATATCGAGTTGCTTCTTCAGCTCCTTCAACTCTTTAGGTCCGAGCTTGTAAGGACGCTTGCAAACCGGTTCCGTGCCAGGTTCAAGATCGATGACGAATTCAACTGGCCGGTGCGGAGGCATTTCTGGAAGCTCTTCTAGAAAGACGTCTTGATATTCGCAAACGACTGGAATTTGGGAGATGGCATCCAGTTCACCCTTCTCATTGAGAGAAAACAAAAGGATGTATCGTCATGGGCGGCAAAGACAATTACATCCTCAGACGAATGAGTCAATTGAATCTGCCTGGCTGCACAATCAAGATGCGCCTTGTGCTTAGAAAGCCAATCCATTCCGAGAATAAGATCGATATCCGAGTCGCCCAGAACAATAGGAGAAGCTAGAAATTTGTAATCGCCCAACATGATAGTAACATCCGGGACGCAGATATTAGCTGTCATTTGCTTGCCCAGTGACACGATTTGCAAAGAACTTTGCAGATACTGATAATCGCACTCATACTTTGATGCAAAAGGTTTGGAAATGAAATAATGCGATGCACCAGTGTCAAAAAGAACTCTTGTAGGAATATTGTTAACAGGAAGGTTACCCATGATGACATCTGACGAGTCCTCTGCCTGAGCTGCATTCATCAAGTTGACCTTGGCGTGCTTGGGGTTATGCTTGACCACAGCTGTACTTGCCGATCTCACAGGAGGAGGAGGAGGAGGGAGGCGCCTCTGATTGAAGCATTTGTTGGCATAGTGACCCTTCTGTTGGCAGTTGTTGCACGTGACCTCTGAAAGCGGACGGTGATACGGAGCAATCGATCTTGGAGCTTGAGACGAAGTCTTGTTCTGAAAGCCAGGGTTGAGTGGGTGGGAAGATCCACTGCCACCTTTGCTCTTCTGCTGATAAGGCTGACGGAATGGAGGAGGAAGCCAATACTTCTGCTGCTTAGCCACTTGAGTTGAGGAAGAAGGAGTAGCATCTCTGACTCACTTCTTGGAAGCATCACACTTCAGTTGAGCAGACTCTTGCTTCAATGCCATGTTGTAAAACTCATCATACCTCCTGGGCTCAAAGAGGACAAGAGCTAGCTGGATTTCTTCTCTGAGGCCACCCCTGAACTGGTATATCATGCTCTTCTCGTCAGGGACGTCCTGCTTAGCAAAGCGGGCGAGCTTCTGAAACATCTTGTTGTAGTCATAGACAGACATAAAGCCTTGCTTCAGGTTGTGGAATTCCTCACGCTTGCTTTCAACCACGCTCTGAGGAATATGATGAGCTTTGAAGTCTTGACAGAATTCATCCCAGGTAATCAGATGGCCTCCTCTGGAATCTTTGTACTACTGAAACCATTCTGCAGCTTGGTCTTTGAGTTGGAAGGAAGCGAACTTGACAAAGTCCTCAGGCCTAATGTTACTGCACTCGAAATGCTTGCACAAGTCCACGAGCCAATCATCAGCGTCAGTTGCCTCAACGCAATTGCTGAAGGTCTTTGGCTGGTTAGCAAGGAACTGGTTGAGTGTAGCAAAGTGATTCTGATTGTTGCCTTGGTTGCCTTGGTTCGCTTGGTTGCTCTCTTGAAGAATTTAAATGATCAGCTACGTGTTTGCATTGGTAGCGGCCATCACAGCTTGCCATGCCTCCGGAGGTGGAGGTGGTGGTGGTGGATCAGGATTCGGAGTTGTGCGCGTTGGAGGAGCCATCCTGAAGAGGTTGACATCCATTAGCACATTGATAGACAAATATTGAAGCTGAATCCAACGGGTATAAATTGCAACATATAGTCTTCACATCCGAACAAAATGAATGAATGCATTCCAATTGAAATGGTCACATATCCATAAATTGAGAAGCCACTTAGAATTTAGGTAGAGGAATAAAATCAACAAGGTATGGAGCAAGAACGAATACTCGGTAAGGATCACCCAATCTCAAACCAAATATCCGTGGAAGAAGAACTAGAGCTACAAGAATTCCCACCTATGAAACTCCCGAACCTTTCCGGTTATGCAATCAGGTGTTGGGGATATAGGGGAAGCATAATATCTCACCCAAATCTAGCAAATCCTACATCCAGCTGTATCCATCCTTCAACGCATAACCGAGAAAACTTCGGAAATCGTCTACCTCAACCTTCGAAAAGCATCCGTTATACAAGTTATGGCAATACTCCCGAAGTCCCGCCCCAGTACTGGGTGGCGTCGAGGTTATCTCACCAACAACTGCATAAAAGAGATTTTAGATGTCGGCGAACTAAACTCAGGTATTCCAGAACTGCAACGATAAAATTGTGACGACAACACCTCGGAGCTCAACTCCCCGGGACACTGCCACAACCCCTAAATGACAGGAGGCACCAAGAACAATGTTCTCGTCACAAATTGATCGGAACGATTCCAAGATACCCGCGTGATCCTAAATTTTTTTTAGTGAAATTTGAGAAGAGAAGAGTCAAAACTCTACGTCAGGATGCCTTACCAGAGCGATGAAGGGACTGGGGGGTAAAAAGAATTCCTAAACTCTCGGATATATAATTCCTAAATGACTCAAAACATTTTTCTAGACTCAACTCGTCAGCTAATTCGATCAAGCAGTGGGGGCTCCTAAGGTCGGGGAAGGCTCTAATTACCAACTTGTAACACCCTCGATGCGGCTATAGCTCCTACGTGTCGAAGCACGACTTAGAGGCATAACCGCATTGAAAGCAATGTCGCAAGTAAGGTAATCTTCACAACAACCCATGTAAATAGATAATAAGGGGAAAGGTACATAGTTGGCTTACACTCGCCACGTCACACAAAGTACATGAATAACATTACAATCATCCAATACACTCATGGTCCGACTACGGTACCAAAATAAAAGATCAACCCCAACATGCGACACGGTCCCGATCACCCCAACTGGGCACCACTACTGATCATCAGGGAAAGACACATAGTAACGGCGTGAGTCTTTGTCGAACTCCCACTTTAGCTCAAGCGCATCATCTGGAACGGAGTCATCGGGCCCTGCATCTGTTTTGGAAGTATATCTGTGAGCCACGGGGACTCAGCAATCTCGCACCCTCGCGATCAAGACTATTTAAGCTTATAGGTAAAGTAAGGTAATATGTGGAGCTGCAGCAAGCGACTAGCATATATGGTGGCTAACCTGTTCGCAAAAGAGAGCGAGAAGAGAAGGCAAAGCACGAACGATGAACTAAAGAACAACCTACGGCAAATATTAGTCCAACACCGTGTTCACTTCCCGGACTCCGCCGAGAAGAGACCATCACGGTAACACACGCAGTTGATTCATTTTAATTAAGTTAAGGTTCATGTTATCTACAATCAAACATTAACAAATTCCCATCTGCCCATAACCGCGGGCACGGCTTTCGAAAGTTCAAATCCCTGCAGGGGAGTCCCAACTTAGCCCATCACAAGCTCTCACGGTCAATGAAGGATAAACCTTCTCCCGAGACATTCCAATCAGACTCGGTATCCCGGTTCTACAAGACATCTTTGACAAAGATAAAACAAGTCCAGCAACACCACCCGAATGTGCCGACAAATCCCGATAGGAGCTGCACGTATCTCATTCTTAGGGCACATCAGATGAGCGCTCCATACAACTAAAACCAAACCTCGAGTTTCCCCGAGGGGGCACTGCACAGGGCTCTAGTTTGGACCAACACTCAGAGGAGCACTGGCCCGGGGGGGTTAAATAAGATGACCCTCGGGCTGCGAAAACCCAAGGGAAAAAGAGGCTAGGTGGCAAATGGTAAAACCAAGGTTGGGCACTGCTGGAGGAGTTTTATTCAAGGCGAACTGTCAAGGCGTTCCCATTATCACCCAACCGCGTAAGGAACGCAAAATCTGGGAACATAACACCGAAGACGGAAACTAGGGAGGCAAGAGTGGAACAAAACACTTGGCCAAAGGCCGAGCCTTCCACCCTTTACCAAGTATATAGATGCATTAAGTTAACAAGATAATATAGTGATATCCCAACAAGAAAATAATGTTCCAACAAGGAACTGTCTCCAATCTTCACCTGCAACTAGCAGCGCTATAGAAGGGGTTGAGCAAAGCGGTAACATAGCCAATCAACGGTTTGCTAGGACATGGTGGGTTAGAGGTTTGACATGGCAATTTGGGAGGCATGCTAAGCACGTGGTAGGTATCGTAGCATAGGCATAGCAAAAGAGCGAGCATCTAGCAAAGCAAAGATAGAAGTGATTTCGAGGGTATGATCATCTTGCCTGCAAAGTTGTCAGAGTTGACTTGATCCTTGTAAGAAAATTCAACGGGCTCCTCGTTAGAGAACTCGTCTCCCGGATCTACCCAAACAAGACAAACAAGCAAAAGGAATACAATCAACCACGTGCAAAGCTCAAACAACATGATGCAAACATGGTATGCTATGCGGGATGCGTTATGCGATGCATATGCAAGATTTGACAAGGAATGATTGAACCTGGCCTCAACATGGAAATCCAAGAGTGCCACTGGAAAGTTGAGGTGATTTCGGTTGAAATCGATATAAAGAACACAGGAATCGGGGGCACGGTTTGGAAATGGCAAGCAAAACAAATATGGCACCGGTCTGTGATAAACAGCAAGTAGCCATCTAAATGCATCAAGATAATTATGCTATATCACTCAAACAAGACAAAAAAATACATGGCAGGCATCCACTCATAATGCTTGACAAAAGATGAACACTGAGCTACAGCCAATTCATCCATTCACAGGTTCAAACAAGCATGTCAAAAGTGAAAATGGTAAACAGGTTTCAGACAGGATTCACGAAATGGCAAAAGTAGAGCTCGATTGACTCATTCTAGAGTGCTCCATAATTGCACACAAAGACATGGATGGATAGAGCACCACAATATTAACAAATCATCCTTACTGATCATCCTCAAAAGAGGCATGGATCACTAGGAAACAACATGAACATATGGCATATTGATAAAAACAGATCAAGAACTTTAACGAATGCACTACTTTGCAAGCTTGTGATAGTCACCACACATGTCACAAAAATACATGGTAAGCACCTCTGTAAAGATGGCATGGCATATAATAAAACTCATGTAGAACTCAGGGGCATATCATGCACACATAAAACATGGTAAAAATGACAAATAGCTATTTGGTGTAGAATATCTGACAATTAGCTCAAATAGCTCTCTTCCAACAGCATTTCGGGTATCAAGATGAGCTCAAATGAAAATGATGCAATGAGATGAAATGATGTACTCTCTGAGACTAACATTTTGATATGCTACACGCGCCAAACGGAGTTACGGATGCAATGTTACGATGCGATGAAGATGCCTAAATAATTAGAGTTTAGGGGAGAAAGTCAACCCGAGATCTAGATCCAGATCGGGATCTCGCCGTAGTTTACTGTAGCTGCCGGAGAACTCGAGCTCGCTGGACTTTGTAGTTCACCGAAGAGGAAGAGGCTGGCCGGGGTGGGTCGACGGCGTGGAGGGGGCGGCGCCGGCGCGGCACGGTCGCCGGAGCGCGTCGGGTCAGCGATGAGGCGGCTGTAGGCCTCCGGGCGGCGCGGCGAGCTGGGCGGCCGCGGCGGAGGTCGCCGGAGCCGGGATCCGCGCTGGCGTGGTGAAGGACGAAGGTCGCCGGCGAGCGGCGCGGGCGGCTCGCCCGGTAGGTGCGGGCGGCGGGAGGAGCTGGGCTGGGAGGGCCCCGCCTGGGCCCTGGCGGGCCGGCGCGCGGGCAGGCGCGGCGAAGTGGGCGCAATGGCGGCGGCGAATCGGAGAGCGCCACATGGTGGCGGCGGCTGGGTCGGACACGTCTGGTCCGAAGCGGACACGTCCGGCCCGAAGCGGACGCGTCCGGCGGCGAGAGGTGGGAGGAGACTAGGGTTAGGGTAGAATGGATCCGGGATTTTCGGGGAGAGACCTATATATAGGCATAGAGGGAGCTAGGATAGTCCAAATGAGGTGCGGTTTTCGGCCACGCGATCGTGATAGACGCTCTAGATGATGGAGAGGGTTTAGGTGGGTTTCGGGCCAAAATGGAAGGGTGTTGGGCTGCAACACACATGGGGCCTTCTCGGTCCCTCGGTTAACCGTTGGCGTATCAAACGAAGTCCAAATGGCACGAAACTTGACAGGCGGTCTATCGGTAGTAAACCAAGGCCGCATGGCAAGTCTCGGTCCAATCCGGAAATATTTAACCCCCACACAGGAAAAGAGGTAGAAAGGACCACCAGAGGAGATAGGAGCACCGGAATGCAAAACGGACAACGGGGAAAATGCTCGGATGCATAAGACGAACACGTATGCAAATGCAATGCACATGATGACATGATATGAGATGCATGACAACGGCAACAACACACGGAGACAAAAACCCGAACCCAAGGAAATATAATAACTTAGCGCCAGAAACGGCAAGAGTTGGAGTACATATTAGGTAAATTACATCCGGGGTGTTACAGCGTATTTCCGCCGACATTACATTCATGTTCTCACATTTCATTCCAGTTGTCAGTATTCATACTTTTTTATTGTATCACCCATGTTAGATTTATTTTCTCGTATTCTTCTTGTGTGTTTAAAAAACTTTGAGAAAACCCAAAAAGATTTCCTTATTCTTCTTTTTCTTGTTGGGAGCTTTCCCGTGTAAATAGTTTTTCTCGTTTTTGCTTTTTTCTTTTTTTTTCTTTCTTCCAGAAAAACCAGATCATTTTTGCTTTTCTTTTATTTTTTTTCTTTCTTCCAGAAAAACCAGAAACTCCAAAAATATTTCAGTGTGTTTCTATGAATTTCTTTTCTGTTTATTGAGTCGTACCGAAGAGAAGACTGATACGTCCATTTTGCATCATGCTTTTATATCGATATTTATTGCATTATGGGCTGTTATTACACATTATGTCACAATACTTATGCCTATTCTCTCTTATTTTACAAGGTTTACATAAGGAGGGAGAATGCCGGCAGCTGGAATTCTGGGCTGGAAAATGAGCAAATATTAGAGACCTATTCTACACAACACCAAAAGTCCTGAAACTTCACGGAAGTTATTTCCAGAATATATAAAAAATACTGAGTGCAAGAAGTACCAGAGGGGGGCCACCCACCAGCCACGAGGGTGGGGGCGCGCCCTACCCCCAGGGCGCGCCCCCTACCTCGTGGGCCCCCTGGTGGACCACCAATGCCCATCTTCTGCTATATGGAGTCTTTCGTCGAGAAAAAAATCATAAGCAAGCTTTCGGGACGAGACTCCACCGCCACGAGGCGGAACCTTGGCGGAACCAATCTAGGGCTCCGGCAGAGCTGTTCTACCAGGGAAACTTCCCTCCGGGAGGGGGACATCATCACCATCGTCATGACCAACGATCCTCTCATCGAGAGGGGGTCAATCTCCATCAACATCTTCACCAGCACCATCTCATCTCAAACCCTAGTTAATCTCTTGTATTCAAACCTCAGATTGGTACCTGTGGGTTACTAGTAGTGTTGATTACTCCTTGTAGTTGATGCCAGTTGGTTTACTTGGTGGAAGATCATATGTTCAGATCCATTATGCATATTAATACCCCTTTGATTATGAACATCAATATGCTTTGTGAGTAGTTACATTTGTTCCTGAGGACATGGGAGAAGTCTTGCTATTAGTAGTCATGTGAATTTGGTATTCGTTCAATATTTTGATGAGATGTATGTTGTCTTTCCTCTAGTGGTGTTATGTGAACGTCGACTACATGACACTTCACATTGTTTGGGCCTAGAGGAACGCATTGGGAAGTAATAAGTAGATGATGGATTGCTAGAGTGATAGAAGCTTAAACCCTAGTTTATGCGTTGCTTCGTAAGGGGCTGATTTGGATCCATATGTCTCATGCTATGGTTAGGTTTACCTTAATACTTCTGTTGTAGTTGCAGATGCTTGCAATAGTGGTTAATCATAAGTGGGATGCTTGTCCAAGTAAGGACAGCACCCAATCACCGGTCCACCCACATGTCAAATTATCAAAGTACCAAACGCGAATCATATGAATGTGATGAAAACTAGCTTGACGATAATTCCCATGTGTCCTCGGGAGCGCTTTACTTCATATAAGAGTTTGTCCAGGCTTGTCCTTTGCTACAAAAAGGATTGGTCCATCTTGCTGCACCTTATTTACTTTTATTACTTGCAACTCGTTACAAATTACCTTATCACAAAACTACCTGTTACCGATAATTTCAATGCTTGCAGAGAATACCTTGCTGAAAACTGCTTATCATTTCCTTCTGCTCCTCGTGGGGTTCGGCACTCTTACTTATCGAAAGGACTACGATAGATCCCTATACTTGTGGGTCATCAAGACTCTTTTCTGGCGCTGTTGCCAAGGAGTGAAGCGCCTTTGGTAGGTGGAATTTGGTAAGGTAAAATTTATATAGTGTGCTGAAATTTACTGTCACTTGTTACTATGGAAAGTAATCCTTTGAGGGCCTTGTTAGGGGTATCTTCACCCTGACCGGTAGAGCAAATAGTTTCTCCTCAACCTACTGGACCTACTGAAAATGAAAATGTTTACTTAAAAATTCCTTCTGGTATGATAGAGAAACTGCTAGCTAATCCTTTTGCAGGAGATGGAACATTGCATCCCGACTTACACTTAATCTATGTGGATGAAGTTTGTGGATTATTTAAGCTTGCAGGTTTGCCCGGTGATGTTATCAAGAAGAAGGTCTTCCCTTTATCTTTGAAGGGAGATGCATTGACATGGTATAGGCTATGTGATGATATGGGATCATGGGACTATAAGCGATTGAAATTGGAATTTCACCAGAAGTTTTATCCTATACATCTTGTTCATCGTGATCGCAATTATATATATAATTTTTGGCCTCGTGAAGGAGAAAGCATCGCTCAAGCTTGGGGGAGACTTAAGTCAATGTTATATTCAGGCCCCAATCATGAGCTCTCAAGAGAAATGATTATTTAAAAAATTTATGCTCGGCTTTCTCACAACAATCGCTCCATGCTCGATACTTCGTGTACTGGTTCCTTTATGATGAAGACTATTAAATTCAAATGGATTTTATTGGAGAGAATTAAACACAACTCTGAAGATTGGGATCTCGACAAAGGTAAGGCGTCAGGTATAACACCTAAGTTTGATTCTGTTAAATCTTTTATGGATACCAATGTTTTTCGTAAATTTAGCACTAAATATGGACTAGACTCTGAGATAATAGCTTCTTTCTGTGAATCCTTTGCTACTCATGTTGATCTCCCTAAGGAAAAGTGGTTTAAATATAATCCTCCCATTGAAACAAAAGTAGTTGCACCTATTAAAGTTGAAGAAAAAACTATCACTTATAATGATCCTATTTTTCCTACTGCTTATGTTGAGAAACCACCTTTCCCTGTTAGAATAAAGGATCATGCTACAGCTTCTACTATGGTTCGTAAAAGTAATATTAGAACTTATACACCTCCTGAGCTAGTTAAAGTTGAACCTAATATTGCTATTGTTAAAGATCTCTTGGCTGATAATATTGATGGGCATGTTATTTACTTCTGTGATGAATCTGCTAGAATTGCTAGGCCTGATGCTAAAAATAAACATAGACCTGTTGTAGGCATGCCTGTTATTTCTATTAAAATAGGAGATCATTGCTATCATGGCTTATGTGATGTGGGTGCTAGTGCTAGTTCAATACCTATTTCCTTATGTAAAGAAATTATGCATGATATTGTACCAGCTGAGATAGAAGATATCGATGTTACCATTAAGCTTGCTAATAGAGATACTATTTCACCAATTGGGATTGTTAGAGACGTTGAAGTCTTGTGTGGGAAGGCTAAATATCCTGCTGATTTCCTTGTTCTTGGTTCCCCTCAAGATAGCTTTTTCCCATTATATTTGGTAGACCCTTCTTGAATACTGTTAATGCTAAGATAGATTGCAAGAAGGATGTTGTTACTATTGGTTTGGATGATATGTCTCATAAGTTTACTTTTTTCTAAATTTCATAGACAACCCCATGATGAAGAATTGCCTAGCAAAGATGAAATTATTGGTCTTGCTTCTATTGCTGTGCCTCCTAATGATCCTTTAGAACAATATTTGCTAGACCATGAGAATGATATGTTTATGAATGAAAGAAGGGAAATAGATGAAGTATTCTTTAAACAAGGACCCATTCTGAAACATAATTTTCCTATTGAAATCCTAGGGGATCCACCTCCACCCAAGGGTGATCCCATGTTTGAGCTTAAACCATTGCCTGGTACTCTTAAATATGCTTATCTTGATGAAAAGAAGATATATCCTGTTATTATTAGTGCCAACCTTTCAGAGTATGAAGAAGAGAGATTATTGAAAACTCTAAAGAAGCACCGTGCTGCTATTGGATATACTCTTGGTGATCTTGGGCATTAGTCCCACTGTATGTCAACACAAAATAAATTTGGAGAAAGACACCAAACCAGTTATTGATCACCAACGACGACTGAATCCTAAGATGAAAAAAGTGGTAAGAAAGGAAATATTGAAGCTCCTTGAGGCAGGTATAATTTATCCCGTTGCTGATAGTCAGTGGGTAAGTCCTATCCATTGTGTCCCTAAGAAGGGATGTATTACTGTTGTTCCTAATGATAAAGATGAATTGATTCCACAAAGAATTATTACAGGTTATAGGATGGTAGCTGATTTCCGCAAATTAAATAAATCTACTAGAAAAGATCATTACCCCTTACCTTTTATTGAGCAAATGCTAGAAAGATTATCCCAATATACACATTTTTGCTTTCTAGATGGTTACTCCGGTTTCTCTCAAATACCCATGTCAGCTGATGATCAAGAAAATACCACTTTTACTTGCCCTTTCGGTACTTTTGCTTATAGACGTATGCCTTTTGGTCTATGTAATGCACCTGCTACCTTTCAAAGATGCACGATGGCTATATTTTTTGACTTTTGTGAAAAGATATGGACCCTCTTTTGATGATTGCTTGAACAACCTTGATCGAGTTTTGCAGAGATGTGAAGAAACTAATCTTGTTCTGAATTGGGAGAAATGCCACTTTATGGTTAATGAAGGTATTGTTTTGGGGCATAAAATTTTTGAAAGAGGCATTGAAGTTGATAAAGCTAAAGTTGATGCTATTGAAAAGATGCCATGTCCCAAGGACATTAAAGGTATAAGAAGCTTCCTCAGTCACGCCGGTTTTTCTAGGAGGTTCATTATGGACTTCTCAAAAATTTCTCGGCCTCTGACTAATCTATTACAAAAAGATATTCCTTTTCTCTTTGATGATGATTGTGTAGAAGCATTTGAAATACTTAAGAAAGCATTGATTTCTGCACCTATTGTTCAGCCACCTGATTGGAATTTACCCTTTGAAATTATGTGTGATGCTAGTGATTATGCTGTAGGGGCTGTTCTAGGACAACGAGTTGATAAGAAATTAAATGTTATTAAATATGCTAGTAAGACCCTAGACGGTGCCCAAAGAAACTATGCTACTACTGAAAAAGAATTTTTAGTAGTAGTTTTTGCTTGTGATAAGTTCAGACCTTATATTGTTGATTCTAAAGTAACTATTCACACTGATCATGCTGCTATTAAATACCTTATGGAAAAGAAAGATGCTAAACCTAGACTTATTAGATGGGTTCTCCTGCTACAAGAATTTGATTTGCATATTATTGATAGAAAGGGAGCTGAGAACCCCGTTGCAGACAACTTGTCTAGGTTAGAGAATGTTCTTGATGACCCACTACCTATTGATGATAGCTTTCCCGATGAACAAATAAATGTCATAAATGCTTCTCGTACTGCTCCATGGTATGCTGATTATGCTAATTATATTGTTGCTAAATTTATACCACCTAGTTTCACATACCAGGAAAACAAAAAAGTTCTTCTATGATTTGAGACATTACTTTTGGGATGACCCACATCTTTATAAAGAAGGAGTAGATGGTATTGTTAGACATTGTGTACCTGAGCATGAACAGGAACAAATCCTATGCAAGTGTCACTCCGAGGCTTATGGAGGACACCATGCTGGAGATAGAACTGCACATAAGGTATTGCAATCCGCTTTTTATTGGCCTACTCTCTTCAAGGATGCCCGTAAGTTTGTCTTGTCTTGTGATGGATGTCAAAGAATTGGTAATATTAGTAGACTTCAAGAAATGCCTATGAATTATTCACTTGTTATTGAACCATTTGATGTTTGGGGTTTTGATTATATGGGACCTTTTCCTTCCTCTAACGGGTATACACATATTTTAGTCGTTGTTGATTACGTTACTAAGTGGGTAGAAGCTATTCCAACTAGTAGTGCTAATCATAACACCTCTATTAAGATGCTTAAAGAATTTATTTTCCCGAGGTTTGGAGTCCCTAGATATTTAATGAGCGATGGTGGTTCACATTTTATTCATGGTGCCTTTCGTAAAATGCTTGCTAAGTATGACGTTAATCATAGACTTGCATCTCCTTATCACCCACAGTCTAGTGGTCAAGTAGAATTGAGTAATAGAGAGCTCAAATTAATTTTGCAAAAGACTGTTAATAGATCAAGAAAGAATTGGTCCAAGAAACTTGATGATGCATTATGGGCCTATAGAACTGCATATAAAAATCCTATGGGTATGTCTCTGTATAAAATGGTTTATGGTAAAGCATGCCATTTACCTCTTGAGCTAGAACATAAGGCATATTGGGCCATTAAATAGCTCAATTATGATTTCAAACTTGCCAGTGAGAAGAGGTTATTTGACATTAGCTCACTTGATGAGTGGAGAACCCAAGCCTATGAGAATGCCAAACTGTTTAAAGAAAAGTTAAAAGATGGCATGATAAAAGGATACAAAAGCGTGAGTTCAATGTAGGTGATTATGTATTGCTATACAACTCTCGTTCAAGATTTTTTGCAGGAAAACTTCTCTCTAAATGGGAAAGTCCTTACGTTAACGAGGAGGTCTATCATTCCGGTGCCATAAAAATCAACAACTTCGAAGGCGCAAATCCGAAGGTGGTGAACGATCAAAGAATTAAACATTATATCTCAGGTAATCCCATAAATGTTGAAACTAATATTATTGAAACCGTAACCCTAGAGGAATACATAAGGGACACTTTCCGGAATGTTTCAGACTCTGAAAAGGAATAGGTATGTGGTACGGTAAGTAAACCGACTCCAAAACAGTTCTAATGGCAATTTTCTCCGTTTTGGAATATTTAGAAAAATAGGAAAATAAGAAGCAGACCGGAAAGGACACGAGGCTTCCACGAGGGTGGAGGGCATGCCCCCCTGCCTCGTGGGCACCTCGTGTGCTCTCCGGACTCTGTTTTCTTGCACGATACTTCTTTTGGTCGGTAAAAAATCATTATATAATCTCCCGAAGGTTTTGACCACCGTATCACGCAAATATCCTCTGTTCTTGTTTTGAGCTGTTTTTTGTCAGGGTTGTCAAGGCCAGGCATCATGTCGCCCCCTCCTCCAACAACGGTGACAATGATGCTTGGCTAATGAAGATAGAACTGAAGAGGGAAGAACCTATGGAGATCAACAAGGATGAAGGCATCAAGAAGGCCACGGAGGACCAAGTTCCGGCAGCCGAAGACATCCTTCAACTTGATCACAATCTTCTTACCCCAACTAAGATCGAAGCTTTAAAGATGATTGAGTTAGCCAGTATACCAATCAAGTATCTCACACATGAAAATATTTTGTTGAAGGAGCATATCATCACACTCAAGGGCATTATCCGCAAGTTGGAGGATCTCCTACGCTTGATGTGCGACTATCCATCGTCACCAACACCCTTTTCACCGACAAAGAAGGAGATATAAACACATGGGTATGGGCACTCCCCTTGGCAACTGCCAAGCTTGGGGGAGTGCCCCGGTATTGTTATCACCATCACTTTTATCTTTACTGTTTTCTTAGTTCGATCCATTTGATAATATCTTGATCTAGTAGAATAAAGTTTTAGTATGATCTAGTTGTGAGTTTTGCTTTATGATCCTTCTATGTAATCGAGTCTGTGAGCTATATATAATAAAGATTAATGTTGAGTCAAGGGCTTTTTTATTTTGATATGATCTTGAGGGAGTAAAATAAAAAAGAAATAATAAAAAGAAATAAAAAGAGATCATATTGATCTTATGGAGAGTAATGACTTCACATATAAAGAGTATGATGAATAAAAGTTGTTGGGAGTTGACAAACATAGTTTTGGTCATCGTTGCAATTAATAGGAAGTAATAAAGAAAGAGAGGTTTTCACATATAAATATACTATATTGGACATCTTTTATAATTGTGAGCACTCATTAAAATATAACATGCTAAAGAGTTGACATTGGACAAGGAAGACAACATAATGGGTTATGTTTTCTTACATCTGAGATAAATTATATTGTCATGGATCATCCAACATGTTGAGCTTGCCTTTCCCTCTCATGCTAGCCAATTTCTTCGCACAAAGTAGAGATACTACTTGTGCTTCCAAATATCCCTAAACCCAGTTCTGCCATGAGAGTCCACCATATCTACCTATGGATTGAGTAAGATCCTTCAAGTAAGTTGTCATAGGTGCAAGCAATAAAAATTGCTCTCTAAATATGTATGACTTATTAGTGCGGAGAAAATAAGCTTTATACGATCTTGTGATATGGAAGAAATAAAAGCGACGGACTGCATAATAAAGGTCCATATCACAAGTGGCAATATAAAGTGATGTTCTTTTACATTAAGATTTGTGCATCCAACCATAAAAGCGCATGACAACCTCTGCTTCCCTCTGCGAAGGGCCTATCTTTTACTTTTATCTTCTACCTTACATAAGAGTCATGGTGATCTTCACCTTTCCTTTTTACATTTTATCCTTTGGCAAGCACAATATGTTGGAAATATCCTGATATACATTGCTAATTGGATGTGAGTATTCATGAACTATTATTGTTGACATTACCCTTGAGGTAAAACGTTGGGAGGCAAAACTATAAGCCCCTATCTTTCTCTGTGTCCGATTAAAACTTCATACCCATACATATTGCGTGAGTTTCAGCAATTGTGAAAGGCTAAAAGATGGTTGAGTATGTGGACTTGCTGAAAAGCTCTTATATTGACTCTTTCCTATGATACAATAAATTGCAATTGCCTCAATGACTGAGATTAGAATTTGTTGGTTCTCAGTGAAGTTTATGATTCATACTTAAAATTGTGATTGAATTGTTACTTTAGCATAAGAGATCATATGACAATATATATATATATATGTTGCTGTTCTAAGAATGATCATGATGCCCTCATGTCCGTATTTTATTTTTATCGACACCTCTATCTCTAAACATGTGGACATATTTTTCGGTTTTGGCTTTCGCTTGAGGACAATACTTATGCCTATTCTCTCTTATTTAACAAGGTTTACATAAAGAGGGAGAATGCCGGCAGCTGGAATTCTGGGCTGGAAAAGGAGCAAATATTAGAGACCTATTCTGCACAGCTCCAAAAGTCCTGAAACTTCACGAAAGTTATTTCCAAAATATCTAAAAAATACTGAGCGCAAGAAGTACCAGAGGGGGGCCACCCACCAGCCACAAGGGTGGGGGGCGCGCCCTACCCCCCTAGGCGCGCCCCCTGCCTCCGGGCTCCCTAGTGGTCCTCCGATGCCCATCTTCTGCTATATGAGGTCTTTCGTCCGAGAAAAAATTATAAGCAATCTTTCGGGATGAGACTCCGCCGCCATGAGGCGGAACCTTGGCGGAACCAATCTAGGGCTCCACCGGAGCTGTTCTGCTGGGAAAACTTCCCTATGGGAGGGGGAAATCATCACCATCGTCATCACCAACAATCCTCTGATCGGGAGGGGGTCAATCTCCATGAACATCTTCACTAGCACCATCTCATCTCAAACCCTAGTTCATCTCTTGTATCCAATCTTTGTATCCAAACCTCAGATTGGTACCTGTGGGTTGCTAGTAGTGTTGATTACTCCTTGTAGTTGATGCTAGTTGGTTTACTTGGTGGAAGATCATATGTTCAGATCCATTATGCATATTAATACCCCTCTGATTATGAACATGAATATGCTTTGTGAGTAGTTACGTTTGTTCCTGAGGACATGGGAGAAGTCTTGCTATTAGTAGTCATGTGAATTTGGTATTCGTTCGATATTTTGATGAGATGTATGTTGTCTTTCCTCTAGTGGTGTTATGTGAACATCGACTACATGACACTTCACCATTGTTTGGGCCTAGAGGAAGGCATTGGGAAGTAACAAGTAGATGATGGGTTGCTAGAGTGATAGAAGCTTAAACCCTAGTTTATGTGTTGCTTTGTAAGGAGCTGATTTGGATCCATATGTTTCATGCTATGGTTAGGTTTACCTTAATACTTCTATTGTAGTTGCAGATGCTTGCAATAGTGGTTAATCATAAGTGGGATGCTTGTCCAAGTAAGTACATCACCCAAGCACCGGTCCACCCACATATAAAATTATCAAAGTACCGAACGTGAATCATATGAACATGATGAAAACTAGCTTGACGATAATTCCCATGTGTCCTCGGGAGCACTTTACTTCATATAAGAGTTTGTCCAGGCTTGTCCTTTGCTACAAAAAGGATTGGTCCATCTTGCTGCACCTTATTTACTTTTATTACTTGCAACTCGTTACAAATTACCTTATCACAAAACTATCTGTTACCGATAATTTCAGTGCTTGCAGAGAATACCTTGCTGAAAACTGCTTATCATTTCCTTCTGCTACTCGTTGGGTTCGACACTCTTACTTATCAAAAGGACTACGATAGATCCCTTATACTTATGGGTCATTAAAGACCATGATGAAAATGTTGAGTGGCTCTTATATGCATTAGTGTTGATCTAACAAAGAGCCCAAATTACCTTGTCTTCTACTTTTTAATAAAATGTTTGCAGATTCCAGCTTAGTCCATGGCACTCTTGCACTATTGTTATTTTCATATCGTTCGTTCGTGCAAGTGAAAGGAAATAATGACGATATTTAATGAACTGGCGGTGGCAGAGAGAAACGGGTATGAACTCAACTTGTTCTGTTTTTGTAAATATGTTTAACCTAGTATCCATGATTCAGCCTATTATGATTAAACATGTTTGCAATGACCATTAGATATTATAGTTTCTCATGCCATGCTTAAGTAGCTAGGAGTGGATAATGATTTATTTTGGATGTTAACATTGTGTTAAAATGATTGTGATGTAGTACGATGATATGGTATCCTCCTCTGAATGTTCGAGTGGCTTGACTTGGCACATGTTCATGCATGTAGTTGAATCAAAAACAACATAGCCTCTATGATATTTATGTTCATGGTGTTCATATCCTACTCATGCTAGTATCCAATGTTACTTATGCATAATGCATGTTCATGACCATTTTTGCTCTCTAGCTGGCCGCTTATCAACCTAATTGCTAGCCTTCGCCTGTACTAAGCGGAATTACTACTTGTGCATCAAAATCCTGAAACCCAAGTTATTACAGATGAGTCCACCATACCTACCTATATGCAGTATTACCCTGCCGTCCTAAGTAAATTTGCATGTGCTACCTCTAAAAACTTCAAATAAATATCCCTTTTAGTGTGTCTGGATTGTTCATAGAGCGACAAGAGGTAGTTATTATCTTCCATGCTAAGCGGGTTATTCTCATGATGAGTCACTACAAAAAAAGACACATCTGTGACATTTTGGGCCGAACGAATTTTTTTCTGTCATGCTTATGACACTTCTATGATGATAGTTGTGAAAAAACCCGGTATCATCGTAGATGTAGTGGGGTCCTACTTCTATGACAAAAAAATCATGACAAAAAATGGGCTTTTCGTCCTGGGCGGGCTGGAGACTGATAACCCACAAGTATAGGGGATCAATTGTAGCCCCTTTCGATAAGCAAGAGTGTCGAACCCAACGAGGAGCTAAAGGTAGAACAAATATCCCCTCAAGTTCTATCGACCACCGATACAACTCTACGCACGCTTGACGTTTTCTTTACCGGAAACAAGTATGAAACTATTTTGAAAGGATAAAACTACGAGTACTTTGCGAGAATAAAACTACGGATAAATTGCAAGGCAATAAAAGTGGAAAGCTTTTGTCAATAAGAAAGTCATTTGTCCCTAGGCAATCGATAACAAGTACCGGTAATCATTCTTGCAATTTTATATGAGGGAGAGGCATGAGCTAACATACTTTCTCTACTTGGATCATATGCACTTATGATTGAAACTCTAGCAAGCATCCGCAACTACTAAAGATCATTAAGGTTGTGAAACCCAACCATAGCATTAAGTATCAAGTCCTCTTTAGTCCCATACGTCATACCCCAGTTACTCGGGTTTAAGTTTATGTCACTCTCGCAACCCACCGTAAGCGAACCATGAACATATTGCAACACCCTACAGAGGGTCCCCCCTCACGTTTGCGCGAGAACCGAGGGCACCATAGGACAACACCATAAATAAAATATACAGTCATACCAACCAAGATGACGATTAACCCACAGGACAAAACAGATCTACTCAAACATCATAGGATAACCATAGATCATTGGGAAATAATATATGGAGTTGAGCACCATGTTTTAGTAGAGATTAAAATGGGGAGAAGAGGTGTCACACCGCTGCATAGAGGGGGATAGAGTTGGTGTTGACGGTAGCAAGATTGTTGATGTAGATCGCTCCCGATCGTTGCCCCGGTGGCACTTGATAACCCACAAGTATAGGGGATCAATTGTAGCCTCTTTCGATAAGTAAGAGTGTCGAACCCAACGAGGAGCTAAAGGTAGAACAAATATTCCCTCAAGTTCTATCGACCACCGATACAACTCTACGCACGCTTAACATTTGCTTTACCTAGAACAAGTATAAAACTAGAAGTACTTTGTAGGTGTTCTTGAAAAGGTTTGCAAGATAATAAAGAGAGTGTAAATAAAAAGTAGGGTCTGTTTAGATAAAGAAACAAAAAAGTTAGTATAGCGAGTGTGGAAAAGTGGTGGTAGGAGTTGCGAAATTGTCCCTAAGCAATTGACTACTTTACTAGACCGATAGCAAGTTTTATGTGGGAGAGGACACTGCTAGCATGTCATACCTGACTTGGAATTCTATGCACTTATGATTGGAACTATTAGCAAGGATCTGCAACTACTAACATTCATTAAGGTAAAACCCAACCATAGGATTAAGATATATTGGTCCCCCTTCAATCCCGTATGCATCAACTTCTATGCTAGGCCGAAGTTTCTGTCACTCTTGCCCTCCAATACATAGTCCTATCAACATACAACTAACCCTATGGTGTGATCCACACGCGCGCTCATATGATGGGCACCAAAGGACAACAACATAACCACAAGCAAATTAAATCAATCATAGTAATTAATCAACCACTGATAGGACAACGAAAATATACTTAGGCATCATAGGATGGCAACACATCATTGGATACTAATATGAAGCATAAAGCACCATGTTCAAGTAGAGGGTACAACGGGTTGCGAGAGAGTGGACTGCTGTAGATAGAGGGGGGAGGTGATGGAGATGTTGGTGAAGATGGCGGAGGTGTTGGTGTAGATTGCGGTGATGATGATGGCCCCCGGTGGCACTCCGGCGCCACCGGAAGCGAGGGGGAGAGAGCCCCCCTCATACTTCTTCCTTGACCTTCTCCCTAGATGGAAGAAGGGTTTCCCCTCTGGTCCATGGTCTCCATGGCGTGGGAGGGGCGAGAGACCCTCTGAGATTGGATCTGTCTCTTTGTCTCTCTCTGTTTCTGCGTTCTGGAATTCTGCCCTTTCACCGTTTCTTATATATCTGGAGATCTGTAACTCCGATTGGATTGAAACCTTCGCCCCGATTTTTCTCTCCAAAAATTAGCTTTCTTTCGGCCAAAGAAGAGCATTAATCGCCTTACAGGGGGCGCATGAGGGTCAGGGGCGCACCCAGGGGGCGCCCCTGCCTCGTGGCCCCCTCGGGCACCATCTCGTGTTGATTTTCTTCCCATATTTCACATATATTCCAAAAATATTCTCCGTCCATTTTTATCCCGTTTGGGCTTCGTTTGATATTGATTTTCTGCGAAACAAAAAACATGCAACAAACAGGAACTGGCACCGGGCACTGGATCAATATGTTAGTCCCAAAAATAGTATAAAAGGTTGCCAAAAGTATATAAAATTTGTAGAATATTGGCATGGAACAATAAAAAATTATTGATACAACGGAGACGTATCAGCATCCCCAAGCTTAATTCCTGCTCGTCCTCGAGTAGGTAAATGATAAAAAGATAATTTTTGATGTGGAATGCTACCTAGCATAATCTTGATCACGTAATCTAATCATGGCATGAATATTAAGACACGAGTGATTCAAAGCAATAGTCTATCATTTGACATTATGACAATAGTACTTCAAGCATACTAACCAAGAAATTATGTCTTATCAAAATAACATGGCCAAAGAAAGCTCATCCCTACAAAATCATATAGTCTGGCTATGCTCCATCTTCGCCACACAAAGCATTCAAATGATGCACAACCCTGATAACAAGCCGAGCAATTGGTTCATACTTTTTAACGCGCTTCAGCCTTTTCAACCCTCACGCGATACATGAGCGCAAGCCATGGACATAGCACTATGGGTGGAATAGAATATGATGATGGAGGTTTTGTGGAGAAGACAAAAAGGAGAAAGTCTCACATCGACACGGCTAATCAACGGGCTACGGAGATGCCCATCAATTGATGTCAATGTGAGGAGTAGGGATTGCCATGCAACGGATGCACTAAGAGCTATAAGTGTATGAAAGCTCAAACTGGAAACTAAGTGGGTGTGCATCCAACTTGCTTACTCATGAAGACCTCGGGCATTTGAGGAAGCCCATCATCGGAATATACAAGCCAATTTCTATAATGAAAATTCCCACAAGTATATAAAATTGATAACTCAAGAGACTCTCTATGTGAAGAACATGGTGCTACTCTGAAGCACAAGTGTGGTAAAAGGATAGTAGCACTGTCCCTTCTCTCTTTTTCTCTCTTCTTCTTTTTTTGGGCCTTCTTCTTATTTTTTGGCCTTTCTCCTTTTTTATATATTTTTTCGTCCGGAGTCTCATCCAGACTTGTGGGGGAATCATATTCTCCATCATCCTTTCCTCACTGGGACAATGCTATAATAATGATGATCATCACACTTTTATTTACTTACAACTCAATATTGCAACTCAATATCTAGAACAAAGATATGACTCTATATGAATGCCTCCGATGGTGTTCCGGGATGTGCAATGATCTAGCGTAACAATGACATCAAAGAACGGACAAGCCATGAAAACATCATGCTAGCTATCTTATGATCATGCAAAGCAATATGACAATAAATTCTCAAGTCATGTATATGATGATGATGGAAGTTGCATGGCAATATATCTCGGAATGGCTATGGAAATGCCATGATAGGTAGGTATGGTGGCTGTTTTGAGGAAGATATAAGGAGGTTTATGTGTGAAAGAGCGTATCGTATCATGGGGTTTGGATGCACCGGTGAAGTTTGCACCAACTCTCAAGGTGAGAAAGGGCAATGCACGGTACCGAAGAGGCTAGCAATGATGGAAGGGTGAGAGTGCGTATAATCCATGGACTCACATTAGTCATAAAGAACTCATATACTTATTGCATAAGTTTATTAGCCCTTGAAGAAAAGTACTACTATGCATGCCCCTAGGGGGATAGATTGGTAGGAAAAGACCATCGCTCGTCCCCGACCTCCACTCATAAGGAAGACAATCAATAAATACCTCATGCTCCAACTTCGTTACATAACGGTTCACCATACGTGCATGCTACGGGACTTGCAAACCTCAACACAAGTACTTCTCAATTTCACAATTACTCAACTAGCATGACTCTAATATCACTAACTTTATATCACAAAACTATTGCAAGGAATCAAACATATCATATTGAGTGATCTACAAGTTTTATGTAGGATTTTATGACTAACCATGTGAATGACCAATTCCTGTCATCTCTCTAAATGGATATAAGTGAAGCAAGAGAGTTTAATTATTTCTACAAAAGATATGCCCACGCTCTAACAAATATAAGTGAAGCAAAAGAGCATTCTACAAATGGAGGTTTTCTATGTGAAGAGAAACAGGCAATCCAAACTTCAAATGATATAAGGGAAGCACATGAAGCATTCTATAAAGCTATACTCAAAAGATATAAGTGAAGTGCAAAGAGAATTCTATAAATCAACCATGGACTATCTCATACCAGCATGGTGCATCTAATAAAAGTGAAAACTAAATGCAAAAGACGCTGCAAGATTGCACATATCGCATGAACGAAACGAATCCGAAAACATACCGATACTTGTTGAAGAAAGATGGGATGCCTTCCGGGGCATCCCAAGCTTAGCACTTGAGTCTCCTTGAATATTTACTTGGGGTGCCTTGTGAATCCCCAATATTGATCTCTTTCCTCTCCTCCTTCTACTCACATAGAGACCTCCTCGATCTTCGAACACTTCATCCACACAAAACTCAATTAGAAAGCTCGGTAAGATCCCTTAGTATAATAAAGAAAATCACTACTCTAATTACTGTTGCAAACCAATTCATAATTTTTTTTGCATTATATCTACTGTAATATAAATTTTCCATGGCTTAATCCACTGATATAAATTGATAGTTTCATCAAAACAAGCAAACTATGCATCAAAAATAGAATCTGTCTAAAACAGAACAGTCTGTAATAATCCGAACATTCACCAGACCTCTGGTACTTCAAAACTTCTACCAAAATTAGGAAAAATAAAAAATTGTATATAAATACAGTGCAAAAGGTTTCAGAACCGTTTTATGTTCCAGTAAAAAATGTAAAATCTCGCACTACAGCCAAAGTTTCTGTCCTGCACAGTACAAACCAACAAGCATCTAAAACATCCTAAAGGAAAACCTTGGCACATTATTTTTATTTTTAAACCTTATAAAAGAAAACAACAGAAATATATGACTCTCTAAAACTTCCGGGTTGTCTCCCTGTCAGCGTTTTATTTAAAGCCATTAAGCTAGGCATATAGTGCTCAAGTAATGGATCCACCCGGATCCCAAGGTATATCAAAGCCAATTTTAATTAACAATGATTTGTGATTTAGTAGTGAGCACAAAGTAACATATATCATGTAATGACAAAGCCTAACTCTCTTCGTATGCATCTTCATGTCATAAAAGAACAATTCATGCACACAAAGTAAAGGCCAATGCATATTATAAACAGTTTCTTACAATTTTATCATACTGGAAACATAAAGAGGTGGAGATATAGTTCCTCTCTCATAATAATTGAAAGTAGGAGAAGCAAGCACATGCATATTATATTTATCAAAATCATCATGTGCAACGGTAAAAGGCAACCCATCAATATAATCCTTAATAAGGGCAAACTTCTCCGATATAGTGTAGTCGGGAGAATTCAAAAAGATAATAGGACTATCATGCGTGGGTGCAATAGCAACAATTTCATGTTTAACATAAGGAACTATAGCAAGTTCATCTCCATAAGCATAATTCATATTGGCATCTTGGCCACAAGCATAACAAGCATCATCAAAAAGGGATATTTCAAGAGAATCAACGGGATCATAACAGTCATCATAGCAATCATCCTTCGGTAAGCACGAAGGGAAATTAAACAATGTATGAGTTGAAGAGTTACTCTCATTAGAAGGTGGGCACGGGTGATCAATTCGCTCTTCCTCCTTTTGTTCTTCGCTCTCCTCCTCATCTTTTCCATCCAATGAGCTCATAGTTTCATTAACTTCTTCCATAGACTCCTGCAAAATATTAGTCTCTTCTTGGACAGCGGAGACCCTCTTAATAAAATCATCAATATCGGAATTGAATTCATAATTCTCATAGAAATGTTTAAGGATAGCTAAATTTTCAGGTCTATAAACTGAATCATCAAAATTTTCACACTCTTTAAACAAAGATTCAATTTCATAAGCACCCATAAAAGCAACAAATTATTCTATTTGTTCCACATCATAGTAATCATATATACCATTAGCATAAGAAGCCAAGGTTTTATCATCATTAAATTTGCATGAGAAGGGAAGGTGTGGAGCCTTCATCCTAGAACAACAAGTATAATCATATCTCAAGCATAGTTCCCGAGCATACCAATGCAACATATGAATTTGATCCCATAATAGTTTCCCTTTTTGAGTCAAGCGATAATCCCTAAAGTATTCACGTTGATCCAATAGGTCTCCCATAACATAATTGAATGAGGTTTTCTTAGGATTATCAAAGTAGTACATAATCTCTTTCACACAATGAGCATTGTGGGTTTTAGGAGGTTCCCCATCTCCATGAATAGCATGTACACCTAATTTTTTTGGTATTTTGGGCTCCATATCCATAACCAAAGATAGAGAACAACCTAGAACAGCAAATAAAAATTACTTAGTGAGCAAACAAGCACACACAAGAATATTCACACCCAACGAGGAGCTAAAGGTAGAACAAATATTCCCTCAAGTTCTATCGACCACCGATACAACTCTACGCATGCTTAACATTTGCTTTACCTAGAACAATTATAAAACTAGAAGTACTTTGTAGGTGTTCTTGGAAAGGTTTGCAAGATAATAAAGAGAGCGTAAATAAAAAGTAGGGGCTGTTTAGATAAAGAAACAATAAAGTTAGTATAGCGAGTGTGGAAAAGTGGTGGTAGGAGTTGCCAAATTGTCCCTAAGCAATTGACTACTTTACTAGACCGATAGCAAGTTTTATGTGGGAGAGGCCACTGCTAGCATGTCATCCCTGACTTGGAATTCTATGCACTTATGATTGGAACTATTAGCAAGCATCCGCAACTACTAACCTTCATTAAGGTAAAACCCAACCATAGCATTAAGATATATTGGTTCCCCTTCAATCCCGTATTGTAACATCCCAAATTTCAATTTGGAATGTTATACATAGGTCATTCATGCATATCATATTTTATTGCATCTTCGTTCCGCAATCATTGAAATCCTAAGCAACTCAAGGACCCTCGGAGAGAGTTGGGGATTTCCCGGTTTTCATATTTGATTTTTATCAAATAATGAAACGAGGATTTTTGATTTTAATAATTTTTGCTCTCCAAAAAATATTTCATTTTAAAATAAATGAGAGGAGATAATATGACTTATCCAAAATAATTGAAATATTGGAGGAAAAATATTAAAAATCATTTATTTGATTTTATTTGGATTTTATTTGCAATTAGAAAAATTGCACGTTTTTCAAAGTTGCATTTTAGGGCCAAGAAAATGTTCATCTTGTTCTAAATATTTTATTTGGATGGTGAAAATTTGTTTTGGCATTTTTAGATTTTTATTTTATTTTCTAGGATTTTATTTCTCTCGGTGAAATTGTTTTAAAGAAATCTCTCCAGCCGACTGGGCCGAAACCTAGCCGGGCCGCCGGCCCAAGTCGTCGCTGCCTTCCTCGCGCGCGTGTGCCGCCGCCGCTGACGACTCAGACGAGGAGTCCGAGGCGGACTCCTCCGCCGCCGTGCCTTGCCCCCTACTCCAAGTCGCCGCCCCCATTTAAAGCCGCCGCCAAACCCCCCACCACCACACCACCACCGCGCCCCGAGCCGCCACCGCAGCCCCGCCGCTTGCTGCGCCCGCGCCGCCTGCCGCCCGCAGCCGCCGCCGAGCCCCGCCGCCCCGCGAGCCGCCGCCCTGCCGCCTAACCCCATCTTGCTGGAGGTACCGCACCGGATTCTGAGCCGCCGGTTTTTTTAAAAAAACTGTTCGGTTTTTTAGAAAACCCTAGTTCGTTTTTTAGATCGGTTCGCCGGGTTTTCTCCGTTCTTCTAATTAGCGAACGTTCGTCCGTACATTCATTTTAATGAACGGTTTTCGCCCGTCAGTTACAGTTAACGAACGCTCGTTCGTTAGTCTGCTCGTCAGTTTTCTTTTTATCAGATTAATCTACGATTATTTTCGATTGTGATTTCTGATCCGATCTTAGTTTCTGTTTATCTTTTCGCTCGTTAGTCGGAAACAGGCGATTCAAGTGCCTAGATCTTCGTCTCGAGACCCTCTTTCTATTTAACCAACTTGCACAAGTGTTTGCTACTATAAAATTTGACCTAAGTCCAGATTAGTAAACGGATCTTGTTTCTTTTGCCGTTTGAGTTTCGTTGCTCTGTTCGATTTGATTCTTTTTGCATACCGGAGTTCTTAAGTTGAACTTTCTGGTCAACCTCTCTTATTTGAGTTTTTCTTCCACATATTTGCTTGTTGCTTATGTATGTTATTGTTTGTTTGCGATAGAACACCCGCAGTGCGAAGCGTGTTACTACGAGTCTCTAGGTTTCGTCGATCGTCAGCAAGGTAAGTAACACATTGATCATACCCATTTCATACCCAGTTTTTATGCATTAGTTCCAATCCTCAAACATTGCATGATTAGGATGTCATTAACTTGTGGGTTGGGAAGTAGTTGTTGAGGTAGAACCTATTGCCCTGTTACTATCAAACCCTTGGGAGTTACTTCTACGCGTTGTTTATATTGCTATGCTATGCTATGCTCGTAGACGTGGTTTGGGTTTGAGTGAAATCCATGACAGATGTGAGATTGTTAATTAATGGTTCAACTTAAGGTGGCAACTTAAATTAACATCTGGGTGGATTGAGGCACCTGGGGAACCCAGTGTTGTCTATTTTTTTGGAAATCCCGGGGTACCCGTGTGATCTTCCTATGGACCGCCACCCAGGCTCAAAGGGAACTGGGATGATTCATGCTAGAAACTTCCGTGTGTAGCCACAAGCTATTATGGGCTCTAGCATAGTTGAGTAAGTTACGTGAAGCTCTTGAAGATGTAGATCAGCAGGTAGTGGATTTTGTAGGTTTGGTATGGTCTACCCGGAGTAAAGAGTTAATGTTTCTGAAAGACTGTGTCTCGGTCATCCGTTTCTCAAACACTGTGTAGTGCGAGGAATCCAACGGAGGTGATCGGGTCTTGTGGGGAAAAGTGCGCAAACCTCTGCAGAGTGTACAATCTAATCACGGTTAGCCGTGTCCCCGGTTATGGACAAATTTGAGTATCTAGTACTTGGGTTATCACATGTATCTCATCACTTTTAATTAATATTGTTGGGTTGTTAACTACTTTAATTTGGGATTGAGTTGGGGTTACCTTCTCAATATTGTTCAACCACCATGATAGTTAAATTAAAATCTATTCCTTTGTTGTAGGAAAAAAATTGGCTTTACGCAAAACTATAAACATAGAGCTTTCCACTAGCCAAATATGCATGTAGTGATAGCATTATTCTGTTCTTGCTCTACTGTGTTATAGCCGCCGCCGACTCGGACGACGAGTCCAAGCCGGACTCCTCCGCCGCCGCGCCTTGGCCCCTACCCCAAGTCACCGCCCTCGCCTTTAAAGCCGCTGCCAAGCCCCCACCACCACACCACCACCGCCGCCCCGAGCCGCCACCGCAGCCCCGCCGCCTGTCGCACCCGCGCCGCCCGCAGCCGCCGCCTGCATCGCTTGCCGCCCGCAGCCGCCGCCGAGCCCCGCCGCCCAACCCCGCCTCGCCGGAGCCCCTCGCCGGAGGTATCGCGCCGGATTCCGAGCCGCCGTTTTTTTTAAAACCGTTCGGTTTTTTTAGAAAACCCTAGTTCATTTTTTTTGATCGATTCGCCGGGTTTTCTCGGTTCTTCTAATTAGCGAACGTTCGTCCGTACATTCGTTTTAACGAACGGTTTTTGACCGTTAGTTACAGTTAACGAGCGCTCGTTCGTTAGTCTGTTTGTCAGTTTTCTTTTTATCGGATTAATCTGCGATTATTTTCGATCGCGATTTCTGTTCCGATCTTAGTTTCTGTTTATCTTTTCGCTCGTTAGTCGGAATCAGGCGATTCAAGCGCCTAGATCTTTGTCTCGAGACCCTCTTTCTGTTTAACCAACTTGCACAAGTTTTTGCTACTGTAAAATTTGGCCTAAGTCCAGATTAGTAAATGGATCTTGTTTCTTTCGCCGTTTGAGTTTCGTTGCTCCGTTCGATTTATTCTTTTTGCGTACCAGAGTTCTTAAGTTGAACTTTCCGGTCAACCTCTCTTATTTGAGTTTTGCTTGCGCATATTTGCTTGTTGCTTATGTATGTTATTGTTTGTTTGCGATAGAACACCCGAAGTGTGAAGCGTGTTAGTACGAGTCTCTAGGTTTCGCGGATCATCAGCAAGGCAAGTAACACATTGATCATACCCTTTTCATACCCAGTTTTTATGCATTAGTTCCAATCCTCAAACATTGCATGATTAGGATGTCATTAACTTGTGGGTTGGGAAGTAGTTGTTGAGGTAGAACCTATTGCCCTGTTACTATCAAACCCTTGGGGGTTACTTCTACGTGTTGTTTATATTGCTATGCTATGCTATGCTCATAGACGTGGTTTGGGTTTGAGTGAAATCCATGACAATTGTGAGATTGTTAATTAATGGTTCAACTTGAGGTGGCAACTTAAATTAACATCTGGGTGGATTGAGGCACCTGGGGAACCTAGTGTTATCTGTTTTTTGGAAATCCCGAGGTACCCGTGTGATCTTCCTATGGACCGCCACCCAGGCTCAAAGCGAACTGGGATGATTCATGCTAGAAACTTCCGTGTGCAGCCACAAGCTATTATGGGCTCTAGCATAGTTGAGTAAGTTACGTGAAGCTCTTGAAGAGGTAGATCAGCAGGTAGTGGGTTTTGTAGGTTTGGTATGGTCTACCCGGAGTAAAGAGTTAATGTTTCTGAAAGACTGTGTCTCGGTCATCCATTTCTCAAACACCGTGTAGTGTGAGAAATCCAACGGCGGCGATCGGGTCTTGTGGGGAAAAGTGCGCAAACCTCTGCAGAGTGTACAATCTAATCATTGTTAACCGTGTCCCCGGTTATGGACAAATTTGAGTATCTAGTACTTGGGTTATCACATGTATCTCATCACTTTTAATTAATATTGTTGGGTTGTTAACTACTTTAATTTGGGATTGAGTTCGGGTTACCTTCTCAATATTGTTCAACCACCATGATAGTTAAATTAAAATCTATTCCTTTGTTGTAGGAAAAAATTGGCTTTACGCAAAACTATAAACATAGAGCTTTCGACCAGCCAAATATGCATGTAGTGATAGCATTATTCTTTTCTTGCTCTACTGTGCTATTTTGCCACCATATTCCATGTGCTGGCCCGTTTTTGGGCTGCAACATATTATGTTGTAGACTTTTCAGACGAGGAGTAAGGTTCGTTAGGTCGTTGCCGTGCAACTCAGCTATGCCGTTGGAGTTGATGGACTCACTTTATCTTCCAAGCCTTCCGATGTTATCGCATTAGGTGGCCTTAAGCCATATTATTGTAATAAGTTCTCTCTTGAGATTTTTTGATGTAATAAGTGTGTGATTGCTACTCTATTATAAATCCTTCGAGTACTGTGTGTGTGTCAACATTACCGATCCAGGGATGACACTGAAGCACGGAGACTTGACCATCTGAGGTCGGGTCGCTACACGTATGCATCAATTTCTATGTTAGGCTGAAGTTTCTGTCACTCTTGCCCTCCAATACATAGTTCTATGAACATACAACTAACCCTATGGTGTAATCCACGCGCGCACTCATATGATGGGCACCAAACGAAAGCAACATAACCACAAGCAAACTAAATCAATCATAGCAATTCATCAACCACCGATAGGACAACGAAAATCTACTCAGACATCATAGGATGGCAACACAACATTGGATAATAATATGAAGCATAAAGCACCATGTTAAAGTAGAGGGCACAATGGGTTGTGGGAGAGTGGACCGCTGTAGATAGAGGGGGGAAGGTGATGGAGATGTTGGTGAAGATGGCGGAGGTGTTGGTGTAGATTGCGGTGATGATGATGGACCCCGGTGGCACTCCGGCGCCACCGGAAGCTAGGGGGAGAGAGCCCCCCTCCTTCTTCTTCTTCCTTGACCTTCTACCTAGATGGGAGAAGGGTCTCCCCTCTGGTCCATGGTCTCCATGGCATGGGAGGGGCGAGAGCCCCTTCGAGATTGGATCTGTCTCTCTGTCTCTCTCTGTTTCTGCATTCTGGAATTCCGCCCTTTCACCGTTTCTTATATATTCGGAGATCCGTAACTCCGATTGGATTGAAACCTTCGCCCCGATTCCCCCCCCCCCCCCCCGAAAATTAGCTTTCTTTCCGCCAAATAAGAGTAGTAACCACCTTACGGGGGGCCCACGAGGGTCAGGGGCGCACCGGGGGGGCCCACCTCGTGCCCCCCTCAGGCACCATCTCGCGTTGATTTTCTTCCCATATTTCACATATATTCCAAAAATATTCTCCGTCCGTTTTTACCCCGTTTGGACTCCGTTTGATATGGATTTTCTGCGAAACAAAAAACATGCAACAAATAGGAACTGGCACTGGGCACTGGATCAATATGTTAGTCCCAAAAGTAGTATAAACAGTTTCCAAAAGTATATCAAAGTTGTAGAATATTGGCATGGAACAATAAAAAATTATAGATACGACGGAGACGTATCAGCACTCCGGTGCCACCGAAAGCGAGGGGGAGAGAGCCCCCCTCCTTCTTCTTCTTCCTTGGCCTCCCCCCCTAGATGGGGGAGAGTTCCCCCTCTGGTCCTTGGTCTCCATGGAGGCGGAGGGGCGGGAGCCTCTCCGAGATTAGATCTCCCTCTCTGTTCTCTTCTGTTTCACGTTCCCAGATCTGGCTGAAAACCGTTTCTTATATTCCTGGAGATCTGTAACCCCGATTGCGCTGAGATTTTAACACGATTTTTTCCGGATATAAGCTTCCTTGCGACCGAAGTAGAGGTCCAACCAACGTACGAGGTGGGCACAACCCACCATCACGCCAGGGGCCTCTGGCGTGCCCTGGTTTCTTGTGCCCTGTGTAGGCCTCCGTTTGCGGTGATTCCAACTCCCAAAAATCACATATATTCCAAATAATTATCCGCAAAATTTTATTGCATTTGGACTTAGTTTGATATGGATATTCTGCGATACAAAAAACATGCAAAAACAGGAACTGGCACTAGATCAATAGGTTAGTCCAATAAATCATATAAAAAGTTGCCAAAACTGTATAAAAGTTGTATAATATTGGCATGAAACAATCAAAAAATATAGATACGACGGATACATATCAGCATCCCCAAGCATAATTCATGCTCGTCCTCGAGCAGGTAAATGATAAAAAAATTAATCTTTGATGTGGAATGCTACCTAGTATAAACTTGATCATATATCTAATCATGGCATGAATATTGAGACATAAGTGATTCAAAGCAATAGTCTATGATTTGACATAGAGATATCAATACTCAGGCATCCCAACAAACAATCATGTCTTTCAAAATATCAATGCTAAAGAAAGCTATTGATATGTCTCCAACGTATCTATAATTTTTGATTGTTCCATGCTATTATATATTCTGTTTTGGATGTTTAATGGGCTTATTTATACACTTTATATTATTTTTGGGACTAACCTATTAACCGGAGGCCCAACCCAAATTGCTGTTTTTTGCCTATTTCAGTGTTTTACAGAAAAGGAATATCAAATGGAGTCCAAACGGAATGAAACCTTCGGGAGCGTGATTTTTGGAACAAACGCGATCCAGAGGACTTTGAGTGGACGTCAAGCAACCAAATAGGAGGCCACGAGGCAGGGGAGCATGCCTACCCCCTGGGTGGGCCTCGTGGGCCCCTTGTGGCTCCACCGACCTACTTCTTCCTCCTATATATACCTACATACACTGAAAACATTCAGGAGCACCACGGAACCCTATTTCCACCGCCGTAACCTTCTATACCCAAGAGATCCCATCTTGGGGCTTTTTCTGGAGCTCCCGGAGGGGGCATTGATCACGGAGGGCCTCTACATCAACTCCATGGCCCCTCCGATGATGTGTGAGTAGTTTACCTCAGACCTTCGGGTCCATAGTTCTTAGCTAGATGGCCTCTTCTCTCTCTTTGGATCTCAATACAAAGTTCTCCTCGATTCTCTTGGAGATCTATTCGATGTAATCTTCTTTTGTGGTGTGTTTGTCGAGATCCGATGAATTGTGGGTTTATGATCAAGACTATCAATGAACAATATTTGAATCTTCTCTGAATTATTTTATGTATGATTGGTTATCTTTGCAAGTCTCTTCGAATTATCAATTTGGTTTGTCCTACTAGATTGATCTTTCTTGCAATGGGAGAAGTGCTTAACTTTGGGTTCAATCTTGCGATGATTGGTCCCAGTGACAATAGGGAAATGACACGTACTGTATTGTTGCCATTGAGGATAAAAATATGGGGTTTATATCATATTGCATGAGTTTATCCCTCTACATCATGTCATCTTGCTTAAAGCGTTACTCCGTTCTTATGAACTTAATACTCTAGATGCATGCTGGATAGCGGTCGATGTGTGGAGTAATAGTAGTAGATGCAGGCTGGAGTCGGTCTACTTGTCACAGATGTGATGCCTATATACATGATCATACCTAGATATTCTCATAATTATCCGCTTTTCTACCAATTGGTCGACAGTAATTTTTTCACCCACCGTAATACTTATGCTATCTTGAGAGAAGCCACTAGTGAAACCTATGGCCCTGGGGTCTATTTTCCATCATACAAGTTTCCAATCTATTTTATTTTGCAATCTTTACTCTCAATTTATATCATAAAATACCAAAAATATTTATCTTATTATCATTATCTCTATCAGATCTCACTCTTGCAAGTGGCTGTGAAGGGATTGACAACCCCATTATCGTGTTGGTTGCAAGGTTCTTATTTGTTTGTGTAGGTACGAGGTGACTCGCGTGTGGTCTCATACTGGATTGATACCTTGGTTCTCAAAAACCGAGGGAAATACTTATGCTGCTTTACTGCATCACCCTTTCCTCTTCAAGGGAAAACCAACACATGCTCAAGAGGTAGCAAGAAGGATTTTTGGCGCCGTTGCCGGGGAGATCTACGCCAAGTCAAGACATACCAAGTACCCATCACAACTCTTATCCTTCGCATTACATTATTTGCCATTTTCCTCTCATTTTCCTCTCCCCCACTTCACCCTTGCCATTTTATTCGCCCTCTTTTCCTTCCACTCTCTCTTTATATTCGCTTTTTCCTCGCTTGTTTGCTTGTGTGTTGGATTGCTTGCTTGTCACGATGGCTCAAGATAATACTAAATTGTGTGACTTTGCCAATACCAACAATAATGATTTTAATAGCACTCCGATTGCTCCTCTTACTGACGCCAAATCTTGTGAGATTAATACTGCTTTCCTGAATCTTGTCATGAAAGATCCGTTTTCTGGCCTTCCTAGTGAAGATGCCGCTACCCATCTAAACAACTTTGTTGATTTGTGTGATATGCAAAATAAGAAAGATGTGGATAATGATATTGTTAAACTTAAGCTATTTCTGTTTTCGCTTAGAGATCGTGCTAAAGCTTGGTTTTCGTCTTTGCCTAAAAATAGTATTGATTCATGGAATAAGTGCAAAGATGCTTTTATATCTAAGTATTTTCCTCCCACTAAGATCATCTCTCTTAGAAACGATATTATGAATTTTAAGCAACTTGATCATGAGCATGTTGCAAAATCTTGGGAGAGGATGAAATTAATGATACGTAATTGCCCTACACATGGTTTGAATTTATGGATGATTATACAAAAAATTTATGCCGGATTGAATTTTGCTTCTAGAAATCTTTTATATTCGGCCGCGGGAGGCACTTTTATGGAAATCACTTTAGGAGAAGCTATCAAACTACTAGATAATATTATGGTTAATTATTCTCAATGGCACACTGAAAGATCTACTAGTAAAAAGGTGCATGCAATTGAAGAGATTAATGTTTTGTGTGGAAACATGGATGAACTTATGAAATTTTTTGCTAATAACAGACTCCTACTGATCCCAATGATATGCCTTTGTCTACTTTGATTGAGAATAATAATGAATCTATGGATGTGAATTTTGTTGGTAGGAACAATTTTGGTAATAACGCGTATAGAGGTAATCCTAGGCCGTTTCCTAGTAATTCCTCTAATAATTATGGTAATTCCTACAACAATTCTTATGGAAATTATAATAAGATGCCCTCTGATTTTGAATCTAATATTACAGAATTTATTAGTTCGCAAAATAGTTTCAATTCTTTGATTGAAGAAAAATTGTCTAAGATTGATGAGTTGGCTAGGAACGTGGATAGAATTTCTCTTGATGTTGATTCTTTGAAACTTAGATCTATTCCACCTAAGCGTGATATCAATGAGTGTCTCAAAGCTATGAGAATTTTCATTGATGAGTGCAAAGAAAGAACCGCTAGGATGCGTGTAAAAAAGATTGCTTTGTGAAAGTGTGTTCTTCTAGTTTCCATGATAATAATGATGAAGATCTAAAAGTTATTGATGTGTCCCCTATTAAATCTTTGTTTTGCAATATGAATCTTGATAATGATGGTACTGCAGATGAGTCAACTTTAGTTAGAAGGCGTCCCAAAAATTCAGAGTTTTCATATCTTGATGCTAAAATTGATAAAAGTGGGATTGGAGAGGTCAAAACTTTAAATAGCAATGAACCCACTATCTTAGATTTCAAGGAGTTTAATTATGATAATTGCTCTTTGATAGATTGTATTTCCTTGTTGCAATCCGTGCTAAATTCTCCTAATGCTTATAGTCAAAATAAAGCTTTTACTAAACATATCATTGCGTCTTTAATGCAATCTTACGAAGAAAAACTTGAGTTGGAAGTTTCTATCCCTAGAAAACTTTATGATGTGTGGGAACCTACAATTAAAATAAAAATTAAAGATCGTGAATGCTATGCTTTGTGTGATTTGGGTGCTAGTGTTTCCATGATCCCAAAAACTTTGTGTGATTTGCTAGGTTTCCGTGAATTTGATGATTGTTCTTTAAACTTGCACCTTGCGGATTCCACCATTAAGAAACCTATGGGAAGAATTAATGATGTTCTTATTGTTGCAAATAGGAATTATGTTCCCATAGATTTCATTGTTCTTGATACAGATTGCAATCCTTCATGTCCTATTATTCTTGGTAGACCTTTCCTTAGAACGATTGGTGCAATTATTGATATGAAGGAAGGGAACATTAGATTCCAATTTCCGTTAAGGAAATGCATGAAACACTTCCCTATAAATAAAATTAAATTACCATATGAATCTATTATGAGAGCCACTTATGGATTGCCTACCAAAGATGGCAATACCTAGATCTATCCTCGCTTTTATGCCTAGCTAGGGGCGTTAAACGATAACGCTTGTTGGGAGGCAACCCAATTCTATTTTTGTTACTTGCTTTTTGTTCCTGTTTAGTAATAAATAATTTATATAGCCTATGTTTTGGTTGTGTTTTTCGTGTTTAATTAGTGTTTGTGCCAAGTAGAACCGTTGGGAAAACTTGGGGAAAGTCTTTTTGTTCTTGCTGTAAAAAAACAGAAACTTTAGCGCTCACGAGAATTGCTGCCATTTTTTACTGGAGAGTTCTATTTAGTTAATTATTTTTTCAGATGATTAATAGATAAATTCCTCACTTCCATAAATTTATTTTAGAGTTTTTGGGGTTCCAGAAGTATTCTACACCTACATATTACTACAGACTATTCTGGTTTGACAGATTCTGTTTTTCGTGTGTTGTTTGCTTATTTTGATCAATCTATGGCTAGTAATAGAGTTTATGAACCATAGAAAAGTTGGAATAAAGTAGGTTTAACACCAATATAAATAAATAATGAGTTCATTACAGTACCTTGAAGTGGTGGTTTGTTTTCTTT